>NW_024105197.1:0-482500 GCF_003945595.2 Pipra filicauda
CCTGTCACACTGAGCACACCTCTATCTTTAGATAAAAAGGCTTTTTCAACTCAGCAAGTTGTGGTTGGTTGAGATAATGCAAAGTTTTGATAGCAGTAAAATAGCCTTAGCACAAATGAAAGAGACTTCTGCCAAGAATCTTCATCAAATGTTAGTACCTGTCACAAATTTTCCACCAAGTGCAATACTTTCAAGAAGACCACTTTAGAATTAAGAGGAGCTGGATGCAGGTTAAAACAGAATTGTCTCTTTGCAGTGTGGGTCTGCCTAGAGATAAAAGATTGGAATCAGAAATCCATACTCTACCAACAGCTATCTTAAAACAGCTTCTCTTTAAGATGGTGCTAAAATGCTGCCAAGAGCTATTTATCCTGGTGATCTGAGTGTTCTTAAATTAATATCAAGAGCTCTAAGGATCTGAAACATGGCATGTGCTGTTACATGATTGAGGGGCAGATGAAGCTCCTGTGATAAAGTCTAGTTCTTTTTTCTTTGTCTGTCTGTGGGTCTGTAACAGTTTTCCAAAACCTTTAAGACATCTCAAGAAGCTAATTCAAGATTCTGAAAATGCTGGCTCAGTCAACTGCTTTCTGAAGTATTCAGTGCTTGAAAAGGGCAAAGGTGTTTCAGGGGTGAGTGTTCTCTCCTTGGTAAGCCAGTCCCTCTGCCAGGGGCAGAGTCAGTATCTGCTGATGATGTTCTGAGACTCCAATAAAAGTGCTGCACCTTTTGATCAAGAGTTTCAATCAATTTTAATTGCTGAAGAAGGCAGTTTGTGAGCCCAGCTAGGAACCATATCTCAAATCAATTTTAGAACCTTGGTGTGAAAAGAGGAATTTTAACCTGATGGTCTTCTAAGATGATAAAGGTAGATTTAATCATTGCACAAATGTATTCAAACATCAAATTACAATCAATCATTAGTTCATGGATTTTTATACTTCAGTATATTTCCATGGATACATGGAAGTATACTGAAGATGAATGCCTTTTAATGGCAAGTGCTTAGACCCATTACCATAGGAGAATATCTTTACAGATCAGTAAATTATATGTGTGATTAGTTCTTCTTCCTGTCTATGCCAAATAATTAATTGATTTTATGATTTAACCTTGGATGTATAAGAATTCCCTGACAGAGTGCATGTACAAAGGGGAAAACAAAGCAGCAACTCAACCTGATAGGTGCTTTGGTAGTTCTTGTGCAATACATCCTCACAGCCCGGCAGTAAACAGAAGGCATACAGGTGGAGTTGCATCAAGTCAGATGAATCAAAAGAAAAAACTCTTTTTTTTTTTTTTAATGTATGAATATATGTTAATATATATTTATCACTGCTGGGGTGATGGAGAATTTTCAGTTCCCTTGTTATTGCATGATCTATATACTTTAAAAAGACTTTAAAAAGAGTCCAGAAGGAGTTTATGCCACATATATGGGATCAAAAAATTCTAACCAAACTTATCTATAAGAGCAGTTGTCTGCAATTTGGTCACCTCCATTTTCTGAGGCTGAAGTCTAAACTGACTAGTCATACATGTCTTGAGGAAGTGGAATTGCATCTTGCATCTCCCTGGGTTTATAGAGTTCAAAAGGTTGATTATATGTTTTCAATAGCAATTTTCCAGGCCAGTAGTTTACTGTATCAATTACTGGGTGCTGGGAGATGTGCAAAAGTTTCTCTTTCACAAATACACAGCAGATATGATATCATAATATAGCAATTTCAGAAATACCTTGGGGTTTTTTCTTGCTTCATTTTCTGTTTTTCAGGCTTCCATACCAAGCATCTGGGCTGTTACATCAGATATGTCTATCATTAATTTGACTTTTCCTATATAAGCAATAAAGCAGTGAGCATACACAGTGTTTAGAGTACTTAAAAGTGTACATTAAAGTGAAATTACTGTCAATGGTAAATTACTTATAACAGAGAAGATAATTTAGAATTCTATGGAAATAGTTTTTCTCTGAGTCAAATCTATAAGGCTGAAGGGAAAGGAAGCAAGTGAAGATGCTCAGACCTAAAATGGCAGAAATGCAGGATATAGGAGCATAGGACTTAAATCCTCTGATCCAATTCTCCACAGGAACTGTGCAAAATGGCTTTAGCTCTAAAGAGTGCACATAATACCTGCTCCAGCTCTTGCCATACACTGCAGCCCACAAAGCCACCTTCCAAGACTGCAACAAACCAAAATTTTTGGGAAAAAGACCAAAAGCCAAACTGTGAGTCACAGGAGAACAGCCTAAAACCTTATGTTCTGCTCCTGAAGTGGTTGGGGGAAAGCTAAATAAAACTACAGATGATCCTAAGATTATGACTGTCCACCAAAGCAAAAGCCCTTTTCTGGAGTATGAGGTGATTAAATGGATATGTAAATAAAATGCAAATGTGAAATAATGAAGGACAATTATTTTTCTTTACAAAGGACACTGCTATTCATCAATCTGAAGAGACAGGAAACCTTAATTCTAAAGAAAGCAGGGAAAGAACTAGCAAAACAATTTGATGTCTTTGTGTCACCCTCAACTTCTTTCTACATCAATTATCTACAAGTAGATTGAATCTAAATCTTGCTGCTTGTTCTGCATAGCTACCATGAGATAACAAAGAAAAGTTCAGTCCTCAGACCTTTCTCATCTCAGATCCTGTAGCTTACTCTTTATCTTGATTAATCTTGTATAACAGCCCTCTCTCTTTAGCTCTTCAGAATGCTACATGTGTATAGTGAGTGATAATGAAAAGAAATACAGCATTTGCTTTTGTAATATATGCTATAATTTACATGAACTTGTCATTATCTGAGCATAAAGGATGTGTAGAAAAGTTTGTGCTGTTCTATCTGTCCTTTACTGAGTAACTAAGAATGCACTGATAAAGATGTATTGTAGACAGATATTATCCAAGTCCTGACAAAGAACCAAAATTATTCATCTAATCTATCATCATGGCCATCTTGAATACTAACTAGAGCACTTCTTGATTGGAATTGTCAAAAAACACTTCCACTGCTCTCCTGCCAGGGAACAGCTTTTCAGGCAGATACTCTTTCCTATGAACTACAAATCCCTCCTGCTTCAGTTTGCATTTTTTGGGCCATGAAAAATCGTAGCAGTATAAATGTGTCTGTCTTTTCTTCCCTCCATTCTCTGTTGAATTTATTTTTATAGAAAAGTCTTTCATGACTTTGTTAACATGCTTTCCTTGGCAGTATAATTCTTAAAGCTGACTTTTTTTTTTTTTTTTAAATACGTACAATTCTGTCTCTCACTTCTGCCTGTGGGATAGAGAGTGGAAGACCTAATGCTGTTCTTGGCAGTTAGAGTTTTGATTTCACTGACTTCAAAGGAGTTTATTCTTACTTATACTGTGGATATAATAGCAGACTTAGGCTTTATAATAGACAGTAATGTGGTGTTTTTACATAGCTTAAGTTAGTTCTGCTCTAGGATGTGTGTGTAAGTTCCCACTGACATTGCACACACCATGAACATCTGGGGGGGGGGGGAAGAGCCTGACCCTGAACTGGAGAAATGATTCACAGTAGCACAGCTTCTTTATGGGAAATTTTATCACACCCCAGGGTATGGAGCTTGTCATTTGGGAGCTGTGTGCTTTGTAACCTCAGTGAGACACAAAAATTTATAAACTTGGCAAGCGTTTCCAGTATTTCTGCCAACTCTTCTTCATTATTCAGGGGGCAGGATCTGGTGCATATTTCAGTAGTACTGGCCAAGTGATCTACTTGGGGTTCAATTAGTTGGTCTTAAATTCCTGTAGTCCTGCTCTAGTCCCTGGTGATAACTCAATTTTTAATACAGTGTTTTGTTTCTATATTAGATTTGAATAAGTTAGTGCTCAAGTTGTAGTACTGATTGTGAAAATGCTTTATGTGTGAAACTTTCTGATTCTTGTGTATTTTGAAGGCTATGAAGGTAAAAGCTGAGGTTTATAGAGGTTTATAATTTGCCACATTTGGGACAATTTCTGAGTGACTTTGCAACTGACTGGAAATCAGGAATATTAAATGTAGCTGCAATTGAGGTCCCTGCTGAAGGTCACAGGTATACTGGACCAGAACATCTCAACAAAAAAGCTGTGAGTATTTTACCATAGATAAAATACTCATAGATAAAATGTATTTCTTCCCTAAGTTCACTTCAGAAGTTTTTCAAAACTCATAGCTGAAATTTTTGGAAAGCAAAGTCTGAGGCAGATACCCAGAGTGGAAAACTTCAGCCTACCTGGTACAAACTGCATAACCTGGGGTCATACACTGAGATGACTCAGTCTGCTTAAAGTCTATGTAGCACTACCACCTCTATCCAAAGTCAATACAAACATTATCCCTGTTCTATAAATTAAACCTGCTGTGTTTACACATATATTTTTAATAACATAGCTAAAAGTTTGAACTTCTACTCTAGAAAACCTATAATTTTGGGATGATGGTCCAAGGTGTCATATGTCAGCTTCAGGAGATGCTTTCCCATCAAAGACATTTGGGCTCATTTGCCAGCAGTTTGGACAGTTATGCTGGCAGCTTGGATTTCCCTCTGGGTCATTAGTGTGGACATGTTGCTAATAAGGTTTCTGGGCTGTGTTATTCTCCTGACACCATTTTTAACTTATTTTGCTCTCTGAGGAACAAATGCATTTTAGTTCTGCTCGTGTATAAGCCCTTGCATAAATTCATTGACAAGATTTCTTTGCAGCTCTTCTCCTTGATTCTAAAAGCGCGATTGCTCTTGTTGCGAGTTATGTTTTCAGAATACTAAATACGTTTGGGATAACACACACCTTTCAAAGTATCCCAAGATCTATTTTTCTTTGAATTTGAAGAAACAAGACAGAACTTTTAATTTATAATGCTGCATTCTTAGGTACAAGACTTTCCCAGTGATAATTTCTGCTAAGTGTGTAAATCCTCAATGCATACTATGTTGAATTTACTTTGATTATTGAATACACATCACACTAGTTTTTATTCTATGTCTGTCCATAATTTGGGGGTTGTATTGGTTTTTTTTTTACCACTTTCAGTCTTTTTATTTAATAAATATTTATTTATTTTTAAATCTGTGTGTGCTGAGAAGTCAGGTCCTGGCAATGACATAATGGTGTCTTGACACCTTGTGAGAGCTTTAAGATGTAGAACGTGGTGCCAACCAACATCCCCCTGTGGGTTAGAATAATGCTGTTCTGCCTATGGTGCTTTACTGTAACACCTTTTTATGGTCTATGCAATTCTTGTAAGGGTTTAAAAATACCAATTAAATATTAATGACAAAATTCTGATGTTGCTTTAAATAGATAAATCAATAAGACCAGTGTTACTGTCCTCTGGAAATGTTTCAGTTCAGCAGAGGTGTGATTTTCTTTTTCTCTGTGAATGACCATGCATGAGTGATGCCAGACATAACCCTGACTGGGAAAAGGGGGACAGTGGCACAAGGCACTCTGAGGCACTGGGAGGACGGGCACAGCAGCACGATGGGCAGGGTGGCACTTCCACAGTGTCTCATCGTGCCCTGTGCATGGAGCAGCCACTGCAGCTTGTGGCTCGTGTCAGTTCCCCATTTTCCCCCACCTCAACATCATCCTCGCTTTTATTATAATTTACAGTGATGATAATTTACAGTTTTATGAAGGCTTTGAGTTGCTGTTGCTGCCCCAAGAGGGAGAGGGGTCCACTGATCCCTTTCTTTGAGCAATGGAGTTGAGCAGGTGCAGGGGGACCTGGCCTGGTGGGCTGAACCCAGTTTGTGCCAAGCAGGCCAGAAGATAAATTCACGGTGCTTGATCTGAGTACCCCTTTGATACGTTCCTGGTATGTGTCTATGGTTCATGTGTACCCACAAAAACTGGCTTTGATGGTAATTGGATAATTTCCAATTGAATTTTGAAGTAGTTGTTTAAAGGTGCTGCTCAGCTCCGTGCAAACAGAACACAGCATTGCTATCCCACGTTCAGTCGCTGTGTGAGAGATTTACTGCTGGGCTCTCTCTAGTACATGAGAAAAAACCGATGAAAAATAATTTCTCATTTTCAGAGGGGTGCTTCTTGGTCTAGTTAGGGCATGAATAATTATGTTGTCTGAAAAAAATACCACTAGGCAATGCAGCTGGTTGCAAGAAAGACCTGTGATGACTGCTGGTTGGTGCATAGGAACCTGCACTGGGAGATGTGCTTTTGCACTGGGCCTGCTCTGATAGCCTGGGATTATTCTATTCTTCAAGGCCAGAGAAAAAACTTGTTAAAAAAATTCCTGATAAAGTGTTTTGTTTGCTTTTTCTTTAGAAAATGCCATTTCTCTGATATCAAAATGGTCTAAAAAAGAGGTGACTTTGAATTTTTTTTTTTTTTGGCTTTTAATAGCTTCAAGAAACTTTGACAAGTTCTGTGCTTGATTTGTAATTTTAAAATCTTACTACATATGCTGTGGCATAATTTACAGTGTAAAGGAAGAGGGAAGCAACATCAGAATGAAGTATTTGGAGAGCTTTTATTTTATGAGGAAAGCAATTTGAAGATTTTAATTTTGTAAAAGTTTAATTTTATATCCCCAAGGTGGTTCATCTCAAAACTTTCTGTGCACCAGGAATTGCAGACTGTGACCAGCTCTAGCTGGAAGGCTCAGTTCTTGAGCCTTCATTTAAGCCATCTGGGATTCACAGAGGGAAGGGCAACCTATAAATTATCACTATATGGGGAGCATTAGCCTTGGAAAATTCAGTTTTCTTTAGAGGATTTTCACACTGTAAAATATTTGGATTTGCTTGTTAAATTTTTAGCAGGAACTATAACATGCAGTGCCTGAGTGGAGCTGCCAAAGTGGGTCTGTAGGGTGTGTTGTGTTCCTTTCTGTGCCAGAAGGTGTGGGTTCAGCTCCCTTCCCCTGCTGTGGGACCTGTTTTCGAGGCAGTGTTTGGCAGCATTTGTTGCTTTGCTTTTCTGAATTTCTGTGAGTATGGGAGATGGCACTTAATCCTCAGTGCTTCCAGAGGAATGTAAACTGGCAAAAGCTGCTCTCAGAGACAACATTTCTTTTTGCTGCTTTTTTTACTGCCTTGATTTCAAGTCACTCGCTGGGAAAAGCAGGACAGCTTTTGTGTTCCTCTCTCTGTCTTTGAGTCTGAACCTGTTTTAGAAGATTAGATTAAAAAAAACATGCCTAGAACTTGTGAATTTGCTATTTGAGTGTTCACACAATTAGAAGTCAGGTGATAGCTTCAAAAAGTGATATCCATAATTAAGACATGGGAAATGCTTCTGTTGCTGGACTTGAGATCTACAGACAAGGGAGAAATGGTTGGGGGGCAACTTGGCTGCAGTGACTGTGGGTTGACAGTTCAGGGTCCAGACACAATGGGCAAAGGCAAACAGCAGGATTCTGGCCCATTAAGGGATTTTCGTGGAAGAATCCCATGGGATACAACCCATGTGTTTGAGCTGAGCTTTTGACAGAGCCATGAGCATCCCTTATGGCTCGGCACCATGTCCAGCTAGTGAAGTGTGGAATTGGGAAGCCATTTTAGATTACAAAGACTTTTGTTAGGAAAATGTCCAATGCACTGATGACATTTGGTTGGAAAATGGAGTAATTAAGAAAATTTATCTATTTGCTAGTTCTTCAGAGACTCAAGGTATGGATAAGTGGCAGAGCTTTAAGTGTATTCAGATATTACTTTGAAATGCTGGCATTGCAAATCTCACTTGGCTGCCTTTATAATGACTTTATTTTTCATTACCGGAATTATGAAAAGGTTCTAATGCATGCACCTCTCAGGTCTTGAGTTCTAAGCAACTTGCAAGGAAAGAGGATATCTCTGTGCTCAGATAAAGCCACAGTCTTATTAGAGTTGTCTAGAAATAGCTTATCTGCTATTCTTAACTACTAGCTGCAGAGAAGGTAAAAATAATTGTCCTGCTGTTGAAGGTGTCCATGATCTAATTACCTGTTGTAATTTACTAGGGATACCATATCTATGTTAATCTGAGACTATATCCTACAAATACTACTTTTTCAGAAAGATAAAGGAAGATCTATAATATGTTTGATGAATTTCCCCTTTATATTTTTAGTTGCTGTTGTAGTTCATGTGGGGGAAATCATGGCAAACAGAGGGAGGAAAAGCTACCCAAAAAGTACTGTATTAGATTATGAACACTTGACTCAGATGAGATTAGGTCAAAAAAGATTGTTTAGGATAAAAATGAGACGGAACAAAACCCCAAGAAACAAAAGGCTGTGTCTTCTCATTGCACTGTTGTCCCCTTGTAAGGTTGCACAGATTCTTCTCAAGACCCACATGGGTTCTGCTCAAGACTTGCACAACTGTAGTGATGTTATCCTGGTGATGGTTGGTCGGGGCTGTTGTGTGACATCTCCAGGGCTTCATCACATTTGGCCTTGGCTTAGATGGTTGGATTTTTTTTTTTTTAATTAACTGTTGTCGCCTGACTAATTTAAGTAGTGGCAAAAAGCCTGAACTTTTGTGAACCCCTCAGGAATACATACCTGGTGTACTGCCTATTGACCTGCTTGTGTGGCTGTTGTGGTTAGTTTTCCCTTATTTTCTATTTCCTGGACAGTTTATTGTTTACACCCACAGAGGGATTTTCTTAGACACCTTCCGTTTTCAGTGAAATGGAATGTTCAGTTCTATTACCTGCTTCAGCTTTGTCCACAGATCATTATTGTTCAGGATTGTTTGGTTGATATTGCTGGTATCTAAGTCTGTGAGGACACCACTTGTGCTTGTGAAAATACTGAAATCTCAAAAGTTAATGCTTCTCTTTCTTTGCTGTTACCTGGCTGAGGCAAACAGCAGTTGTGCCACTAACTAATTTAAAGTTTGTATCAAAAGGTCCAACATATATAGTAAAAACTCTTGCTGCACATATGTAGAAAAGGGTATAACTGAGCATGTGTTTCAGGCAGGGAGAAAACCAAAACTGCACATCTCTGAAGCTGCTCTGAAGCATTCTTTGCTAATGCTTGCTTTGCTAGGATTTTCCCTGTTCTATAAAATTCCAGGCAGTTTTCTGGGAAGGCTTTTTGCAAGTCTCAAAATTCTGTGCATGTTTCTGATTTGGGTATTGCTTTCTTTTGTTCACCTGACTTTGTATGTGTTTTGGCCCAGTATTCAGTAAGCACAGCTCTCTCTTGCTTCCCAACTGTGCTCCCACTGTTCTCTGTGTGCTTCCTGGGAAACAGCACAGAAGAGCTTCCATGCTTTTATGTCTACAGTGCTTTAAGTAATAATAATAATTTAAGAAAAAGAAATGCAAGTGTGGGTTTATATATTGCAAACACGCCTGTGAGAAACTCCAAGTCTCCTCAAGGTACTTACTGGGAATAATTATATGGGCTCCAGTCCTGATTGCATAGTGTTTGTACCCATAAAAATAATTATTCCTATGAGTCATCTCACTTTCATCATTGATGCTAAACCATTCCGATATAGCTAATTAGGGAAAAAAAGAGTTTGTTCTCGTATTCCCTGCACACAGGAGAACCTTTCTACAGATGTTTATTTTCCTTTGCATTTAGGGAAAAAATAGAACTTCTCAGGAAGCTGGATAGACATTAGATAATCTCGGGCTGATAGTTTTCTTCCAGCAGAATAGATAGAAATAATAGATGTTACAGTAAAGAATGATGCTCCACTTCATGCAGTTTTGAGTCATATTCAGCTCCATAAAAATGAAGGAATTAGTCCCACCCAGTTGTTTAATAGCAAGGTATCTTTAAAATCATTGTCATTCAGCTTACAAACTCCACTGCTGCAGAGTATTGCAGCATTTTGTTTTGCAGCGTCTTTCCTGTTTTAGCAAACAGCAGATAATTCTGGGGTAGTGTGGAATTTTAATTACTTTCTTGATCCATGATGACTTGCTGGTGTTGCCAAATAGTCTTAGTAGGTTATATTGCACAGTGGGGGCCATATATCACAGAGCTGGAAGTCTGAAGGAAAACTTCGAATTGTTTGGTCTCTTACCTGCTGGCTTGGAATTTTGTCCCTTCTTCTTGTGAATGGGTTCAGCTAGGTTTGAAATCAGTCTTCTCCTATTCAGGTCACATTCATCTTTTCTGTAAAAAAAGACCACTGGGATATACTGAAAAATTTATATGACTTAACTAGGATTAACCTGGATAAATCACTTTTCTCATTGTGATTTACCACTGAGATTTTAGTTGACTGTTTTATCATGTAAGTTATGATGGCTGCTTCTGTGCAGCCTGGTGTTTAATTCATTAATGTGGTTTGACTGTGACTGCTGTCTATAATCTGGAGTACTTGTCCAGGGCTGGAGACTCCAGGGATGTGATGGACAGAAATCTTTGCAAATGCCTTGACAGCAAACACAGAGCTTTGGTATCCTCCTTAGAAATAGAAACAATCTTTTTTTTTGGCAACTGTCTCTTAGAATCATAGTGCTGTGATTTGTTGTTATTTATGGAAGAAAGTAATAGATTCCAGCTAGATATTTTTTATTGTCCTTCTGTTTGTTCAAATGTCTGTATCACACAAAGGACTGCCTTTTTTAGCAGAAAAAAAGACCATTCCAAAGGTCTGTCTATGCTGAGAAACTTCTGATACGAATTTTTTCCTAAGCAAACCTAAATGAAACTTGGGAAGTAGGGCATTTTCAGTCTATTGCTTCAGCTCAGAATTATGAAAAGATTGATTTTTTTATTTATTTTTTTTTTCCTTCTTATTAAGTGGAGCAGATTAAAATGAAACTGTTCCTGAATTTAACTTTGTCTAACTGTATCATTTATGGCTCATGTATTAGAGAAGGCACAATTTCCTGATTTCAGTTCTAATACAAAGTATGTATGCAACTGGTTTTATCAGTTTAAAAAACTGAATCAAAATCTAAGATTATGATCCTGTAGTAAATGGAGAGACTTCAGACTTCTCGTATTCCTTGAGAATTGATATGCAGATGCTAAAGGAAGGAATCATTGCCAACATGAGTTAGAAAGGACAGGACTAATCCTACTGTTTCTTTGTGAATTTGTGGGCACAAAGGTGAGATCTGGTATTGTATCCAGTATGAAAATGACATTTTCATTGTCCTGCCTCCCTGCTTGCCATGCTCAGATGGAAAGACTTTCCTCTTGTGAATAAGTTCCCAGAATCCAATCAAAGTGTATCAGCCACTGAAACATGTACATTTTAGTTATCAGAACACTTGGGAACACTTTACAGCAATACTCACAACAGTCCCTGCAGTCTTGCTGTCCATTTGAAAGTGTTTCCAGGGTAACATATAGTTTTAAACTGAATTGCTAGGTTAGAAGAGTTAGGGAATTTCTGTTCAAACAACAAACCAAAAAAAATTAATGGTGGAGGAAATATGGCACTTTGAAAACATGAAAATAAACATCCTGCAGGCTCTGGATATGAAATTGTTGAGAGCAGTTTATGAAAGCATCTTTGTCACTGAAGAAGTAAAGCCTAATAATTTTTAATAAGCCTATAAATCTCCCTTATGAAATGCAGCTACTGTAAACACTTCTTCCATATTTTTCCAAGCATTTATGCAGTGTTGTTAAAGAGACACGATTGCCAGAGCTAACCCTTGTGCCTGCTGAAGGAGTTGGCAGCTTCCTGGGGGGTGTCTGGAGAGAGTGAGAGAGGACAGGGTGGGAGAAGAAAAGTAAACTCCCAAATGGAACCGAAAGACAGATATTTTAATGAAAACTATACACAGTCATGCAGTTATAGATGCCAGTTTGTGATTCCACCTGAAGAACTGGGAGAGCTGAGGGCAGAAGGGACAAATGTACCAGATCAGTTTCTAGAGGAATTCTGAAACCACTGGTTCTCTGAGCAGACCCAGCCCCTACCTCCTAAAATGTTTAATGAAGCCAAGTGATGAACAAGGGAGCTACACACACAAACAGGACTGTTCCCACTGTTCCCTCCAGCCGTCCCCACAAATAGAAGATAAGTATTGCTGGGAAATCAACGTGTCACTGCTCCCAAGGGATGCAGAAGTGCTGAGGCTGGAGGGCTGTGCTGAGCCCTGGTAAGACCCTCCCTGTGCAAGGGTGGAGGAGAGAGGCCAGTACTGTGGTGCTTGTGACTGGTCTGACTGCAAATCAAGACAATGGATTAAATAGATTGGTAAACCCAGGCTAAGGTATTTTTTTTTATATTCAGCCTGATCCTGAGAATCTGATTAGTCTAGAGGTGCAGCACAATGGTAACATTCCTTCCACTCATTCACCTCCTGCTGCTTAGCCCGAGTCCAGCTGAGTCTCGCAGGAATGCCTGCTGAGCCCATGAGAGAAATGTTGCTAAACACAGGGCTGAGTGCAGAATCTGTTCTTTCCTTCCTTAGAGATCAAATAGGTCTCATGTTTTGGGAACTGGGAAGTCCTAGCTTCTGTTTTGAGAACTAGGACTGGGTACCGTATTGCTGTTGCTCTTTATTTTGTCCTGTCCTGTTGGTCTGTCTTTGCCTGGACAAAGGATTCTGGTACTTAGCAGAAGTGTTAACTTTCTTGTGATCCCGTTCTTATGTAGTGTGGAGTGAGGGACGGGAAAAGAGGCTTTCTAGGGAAGACTCGTGGAACTGCAAACACAGGTACCTGTGAGTCCTGCAGGCTCTGTGCCACTGAAATGGGATTGGAAACTCCACATGGTTGCTCATCATTCAAACTGTGGCCACATCCAGCCCTGGCTTAGACAAATTCCTACGTTACCCAAGTTGTAGTATTCCCATAAAACAGGACTTGAGTATGAGAAATCTCTGGAATGAGGTATATAACAGATGTGTAGCAGAGTGATGTACTAGGGAACTTTCTGTGAGTGCCTCGTGTCTTTGGGGGGCATTCGGGGTCCAGAACAAAATTCTCAGCTTCCTTATAATGAGAAGATTTACAGCCTGCTTCTCTTCTATGATTCCCCTTTCAGGCTTAGATTGGTGGATGTAATAATCTTGATTCACTAAAGACATGAATTACATAAAATATGACAGCCTTCAGCCCCAGCAGGATGCATTGTCTCCCAGGGATGCATGTTCTGAATATTTTCAGGTAATGATCAAATGGATATACCTGTCATAAGTGAGTCACTTTTCTTTATGCCTGCAGAAAGAGTTAGTGCATGTTGCAGTGCCTGGATTACTCTGGTGCTATTTATATTTCAAGGTCTTGGAATTGGATAGAAAACAAGGAACAGAGCAGTTTAAAAAATTAATTTCTAGTTTGGGGTTCTTTTTTTAAAAAATATACTTGTGTAAAAGTGGTAGACCAGGCCTTACAGACTGCAATGCAAATCCTATACCTTGGAATTATTTTTATTACATTTGAAATGTGAGACTAGGAAAAAATAATTTACTCAGGATGCCGTATTGCTTTCTGTAAAGCACACACGAAGGAGTCATTTCAACCACCCTTCAAATATAGCTGTCCCATGTGGGAAGCACAAAAGCAAACCAGAAAATTTGCCCACATATATAAAGTGGTTTGAGACAGATTTTGAAAGAATAGCATTAAGCAGGGATATACATCTGAAGTTGCATATTAAGGTACTGCTTTGGAAAAATTCCTTGATGGAAGGACAAGGCCTTGGCTTGAGAGCCTCAGTGAAGGTCCTTGACTTCGGGGTGAATTTACCTCTCTCTCTTGGGGTCTTAGCAGTGCCTGCATCTGTTTATAGAATAGAACAACCGTTATTTTAATGCTTGTTTGAAAGACATTCTGAACAGAGGACTAAGAGTATCTATCACTTTCTGAGTATCTGTAAACAATCTCATGATTTGCATTAAGATAAAGTTGTAGAGTAGCACCATGTGTGGCTTTCTGGGAGAGTGGCTGCCAAACCAGTTAATCAGATCTACTGGATGAGACCCAGCTGTGAAAGGTGAAGATTTGCTCTATTTTTCCTAAATGTGCTTTAGGCTTTTCTTGCCAGACACATTTTGGAGAGAGAGCTGTGAATTGATGGTGATGGTGGTGGTGTGTGTGAACTGTGCAGACCCACACTGGAGAAAAATGACATCAGCTGTATAAACATGTTTTATGTGCTTTCCAACCCACACATAATGCTGCTTTTGGAACGAAACACAAGAAATGCAGGGCAGACCCTAGGTGTCTTAAATGTTAACAGATTGTTTTTCAGACAATAAATGATCCAAGGTGAAGCCTGGGTAAACATATAAAAATAACAGATTGTTTAAGCTGGTTTTTCTTGGTGAAAAATATAGTAAGATTCCAGTTTTTTATACATATATATGTATAACTTTGTAATGAAATTAGTCCACTCTAAAGCTCTCCACATCCTGACATGTTGCAGCAATTTGAAATAAATGATGTAAATAATATTGCTTTTGCAAGCAAGAGGGAAACTGTGGCCCTATCCTAAGGCAATGACATTTTTTCACCCAAGAGCTTTGTATTTTCTGAAGGCTGCATTGCTGACTATTTAGAATTAAATGCTGCAGCCGGAACTGCAGTTTTTAAGGACTTTCCTATATGGTCTTTAAAATCATACCCAGGATCAGAAAATTTGTATAATTAAGTGTATATAAAAAGTTGTCTAAGCTAAGCTTAGCAAAAAAAGTAATGAAGCTCAAATAAAATAAAAAAAAATTAAAGTCTTCAGTTCTTCAAAACACATTTAATCTTCCACATTTTTGTTAGTCACTCAACTCTGCTTAAGCCACTGCCAAAATTATTTCTCTCTTATTTAGAGTGTGAATTTCATATCAAGCTCAGTTATTCTCTGTTGTAGTTTTGGTTGGCCTTGGGGATACAGTGAAAGCGTTGCATCCTTCTGGTGAAAAACAAGCTGCATCTGTATTTGATTTGCCAGGACACGTGTGCTTTTTTAAATTAAATAAACATGTTTTCCGATGCAAAGGGAGAGGAATCTCAACCCAGAATTTCAGAAAATTCTGAATCAAGCAGGAAGTAATTCCGTCGTTGAGTTTTCCCCCGGAGCAGTTCCCTGGCAGTTGTACTGAGCGAGCGGTGCCGCTCGGCTGCGGATGCAGGCAGGGGGAGCCTGAGCATCACAGTCCAGCTCAGAGCTCCTCTTTCCCAGGGCGCTGCATGAGGTGGAGCGTGGGGCTGCTCCTGTTACCAGAGCGTCACACAAGTACCGACCAGGTACAG
Organism: Pipra filicauda; assembly: GCF_003945595.2. Lineage (NCBI taxonomy): Eukaryota > Metazoa > Chordata > Aves > Passeriformes > Pipridae > Pipra > Pipra filicauda. Next base: position 15,145 of record NW_024105197.1, read on the forward strand.
CTTTGACCCCGTTCCTCCGAGTTGCATTGCTTGTATTTCCCTAAAAGCTGTAAGGAGTGTAAAACAGAAGCCAATCCTCGAAGCGCGCTGGGGACCAGCGGGATGCGGCATCGAGGTGGGACTGTCTGGGCTCATCACAGGCTGGAAGCAGGCGGTGCTCCAGCTCCCCACGTGGTGGGCATCCAGCCCGTCCGCTGGAGCTGCAGCATCACGTGGGTGTTTGGTAAAGTACAGTTATGGATTCAGAACACCTGCTTTTTCCCTTAAAACAGGGCCAGGAGTTGGACTCGATGACCCTTGGGGGTCCCTTCCAAATTGGCATATTCTGTGGTAATTGTCCTATTTTATAACATCAGCCAGCTACACATCTGCCACTCTCAGCCCAATGACAGGACCTATCACGTTTCAAACAATGTGTTTGGGGTGTACATGTGGAGTGAGAGGCTTTCTCTGGATTTCATCCTGCCAGTGTGCGTTTGGAAGCGAGAGAACGCAAACCCAGGGATTTGGGTGAGCTGGAGGCACAGTGACAGAGCAAGTGTGGGGAGCATGAGCCCCAGGGAGGGAATACTTGGGTGAGAAACTCTGGTAGTGCCATGGAGGACATGGGCTTCAGAGCTGGGCATCTATTACCTCCATAGCTAAATAGTAGTTAATTATGGAAGTATTTGGCAACATCACAGCTCCTCTTCCAAATGGAAGCAATCTCTGAATTTCTTTTTCCCCAGTGGCCCAAAAGGCACAATGCAAGCAAAACCTCTTTCAGGCACTTTGACTAACATCACAATTGCCAGGCTTCTTTATTGTAATAATTTATGCTGCAATGTAATTCCTAAAGTAACGGTAATAATAATTCAGATGGTGACAGACCCTTAATTAAAATCACTATAGAAGACTTCAGCTTTTAGCTGCTTCACTCTTCGTATTATCAATACATATTGAGTGCAGCAGTTTGGTAAAATGGAGTTAAAACAGCCTAGTGGCAGCTCTGAGACCTGAGCACACTCTAGATCTCTCCAGGTACAGAGCTAACCAGGGAAAGGGGGTGAGCATTTCTATTGAGGTTTTAACCTTGATTTTACTGATTTAAAGGACATTTTCAATGTATGGGAACAGCTAAATAACCAAGAAAAATCGCAGTAAAGAATTGTGTGATCTACACCTGGAAGATTTTCTAGATCAGCACTGAACATAATGTAGGAACATTGAGCAGAAGGGGAAACTGGCAAGTGTGAAAAACTTAAGAGGGACTGCAGCTGGATCTTAGCCAAAGTCATAATAGTAACCAACACAATTCAACTCCAGACTTTCTTCTGGGAGGGGTGTGAACTTTTATTTAACTGAAAGCAGTGTCTCAGTTGGAGGGTGGATAGAACAGAAACGTGAATCTGTAAATGGTTACCCACCACTTCTACTGCAGAGCATTTCATTCCTTTCTAGGGCACAGTGATAAAAAGGATGGAATGGATGATTAGCTTGACTCCCATGACAATTCCCATTTGCCCTGTGTAAATCAGGAATTGAAGCAGTTGTGAGCCATTTCAGTCCACTGATGTAACAAGTTCCTTGTGATTTATTTTACTCTGAAATTCATTTCAGACACAAGTAGACTGATAAGCAGATGATGATAAATAATTGAGTTAATCCAAGAAAGCTCCAGGGCTGCGTCTATCACAGTAGGTGTAAAAACAAATGCATGCAAATTCCTTCCTATATCAGAGTGGATTATGTAATTATTTCAACTTTCTGAGGCATCCGTTTGCTTAGGTCTTAGGTGGGATTTCTTGTTGTAGGAAAGAGTCACTTTCATTAACTTCTTAAACCGAGACTGGAAGAAATGTAGCACAGAGTGTGTTATATAAGAATATACACCATTAGTTAGGGGAGTCATTGTTAAAACTGATGGAAATACTGAGTAAGAGAGATGTTTTCTCGAGCATGTAAAAATATAGACTTTGTTATAATCCAAGTGTGCACATTAACTTAGATGAAAGATGCCCAGTGTAGCCTTGTCTTCAATTCATTATAATGATAGTCTCATATAAAAAAAAAAAAAGCTTATTTGCTGTTCCATAGGTGAGTCAACCAAGGTAAAAATAAAAGCAAAGTTGGGAAGGAAGGATCTTTTCACCCCTGTATTTTCCCTTTTTAGAAAGAGTTTCAATATACACTTTTAATAGAAAATTTAAAGAGCAGAATATCTTCTGGTGCTAGACATCCATTAATGACATGTTTGAGGTCTTCTCCAAACAGGAAAAATTTTGGTCATCACTCTGGTGCTTGTGTTGTTCATTAATTGTGGCAAAGATAACAGGAAAATGTAAATAAAGTTCTTTGATCTTCAAAGATATCAGGAGGATCTCTCCCCTCATATGTGAGTCTACATCTGTACATGTAATTTAAGTTCCCCCGGGATTTAGGAAAAAAACACATGTTAAGGTACCGTTTTTCTGTGAAATGAGAATCCCAAGAATCCCAATTTTTCACAAACCTCTACTGCAGTAACTAAGAATGAGGATGGTGCTATATGCAGTTCAGATTCTGATATCTTTGCACCCTTCATGGTACTTAAGGTGTTTTCCTCAGATACCTATGTTGTAAGAGACAAGTAAGCCTAGATGTGCAAGACCATTTTTTTTGGAATTTAGGCTGCTATGAAGTGTTTCTAGGTAGCTTTGAGCTCACTGATATGCAAACAGGCAAAGTTCTTTCTCAGTCTGACATCAGAGCCAACAGTAGATCAAAAATGTTTAATGAAAAACTCATAGGTAAAGCCATTAAAAATGCAACAAAGTGGTCAGTGTCTGGCAAAGTTAAAGGATAGATAATAACATTCATATGCTAATGCAAAGCTGTTTACTTGAGGGAAATATAAACCTATCAAATTGTCTGAAGTTGCCATTAAAGTTCATGAATTCTTTTCTGAGATGAGAGGCATTCCTATTTGAATGTAGATAAATATTCATGGGAAGACTTCATTTGGGAGGAGAAATTTGCTATTAATAACATTATATCTGTCCACGATATAACAGGCTGATACTTGTGTGTTGCAATAAAGGTGATTTGCACTGTGTGAAAAAAGTGAATATTCACAGCTGTCTTTAAAGTCTCTGTACAGTATCACCTAGAGAAATAGCTGTCTCTTGGGGTTTTTGGTGGTTTGTTTTGGGGTTTTTTTGCTGGTTTTGTTGTTGTTGGGTTTTTGTTTGTTTTGCTTCCTTGGTTGGAAGCATGGGTGTTCTACTGTTCTTTTGCCTCTTTCGAGGTTAAGGCTAGAGTGGATTTCGTCTCAGTTTCTTGAAGGAAAATGCAAGTTTTCACTAAACAGATACATTTGTCTGATACTTCAGGGTTTATAGGAAAAAAGAAAACTGCACTGAAAGCTTTTGTCTGGATCAAGTCAATGATATCTCATGTGAGGGGGGTAGCAAGTAAAAGGGAACACACGGACACACGAATCTGGTTGAGAGAAATTCTGGTTGGCTCATCTTAATTGTTGGTGTTTACTTCACTTATGTTTTTTACATTATATTTTTAAAATGGAACATCTCAGATAAACATGGTCCAATCTTCTACTTACAAAGTACCTGTATAGCTGTTTAAATGTACAGTTGATAGCACTGCTCAATATTGCTGTTGATCAGGCAATCTGGAGGACAGTGAAGCCAGTGCAGCCTGCCTTCCTAAGAATGTTTTATCCTGATTTTGATCCCTTGTGTGATTTCTGTGGTGTTTAAGGAGTAAAGTTCATCCATGAACCATCTTTTTAGGTTTTTTTGAGAGGTTTTTCACAAGAGCTTGCTCATTTTTATTGCTGATTTTCATCAATTTATAGGATTGTAACAGCTTTCAGGTCTTTAGGACTATAAAACAGCTGAGAAATTGGTCAATAAACTCAAAAACTTTTGAGAACATTAGTTGATATACAGACTGGTGACTTAAGCTTTGGTTTCTTGGGGAAAACTATTGCTGTGCAACATTTAAAACAGGAATAAGTGGTGTTAAGAGTTGCTGGACCCTTAGATCATGACAGACACTTGTTAATAAGGAATCAATGAGTGGGCGTTCTAGTGAATTAGTATAAAAATTAATCTTATTCAGCATTTTTACAGGTAATCATTAAGTAAATAAAAAATTTCCAATAATAAAATTTGTATTTGACCCAAGATGGAGGTACATATCAAGCACAGAGAATGCTGCTCACTGGTCAGGCTTTTGCACAGTCAAATTCAAAATTACATACCCAGGAAGAAGCACACAGTTTGATGTACTTAAATTTATTCCTCACATCCAAGGATTTTGTTGCTCTGTGGGTTTCTAATCAGATCCTGGGTAAATACAGGAAGCATCTTGTTTTCTTTCTTAGGAACAATCTAACCCTAAGTTTTTATCATAAATACACCATTACTAGACTACTACTGCACCAATATCATTTCCAAAGAATTGAAAAGAAATAAACACACATATCTTGCAGGAGCAGATGAAAGATGCCCAATGGGTAAAAAAGGCTGATTTCATCTGGTCAGATATAGAATAAAGCTGAATTACTACTCTTGCAGTTGAATATTGTGGACAGATTTCACTGGATTCCCTCCAGACTTTTTGATGAGAAACTATACCATGGTGGCACGTGCTGGGGTTGTACTCTCAAAGGAGCAGCACAACAGAATTCACATTTGATGGTTCTGTAACAAAATCTACTAACCTTTAGCAGCCAATGTGTTAAATGTTTTCTCTCATTCAGAGCCAAAATACTGAGTGGATGTTACAGATGGTGATGTGCATGTTTTTGGAAAGATGATGGATGCCTCCAATCCTAGCTACAAATGGCTAACTAATTAAATATTGTACAGCAAGTTCTTGACTGTGATACAGTGGAAATTTAAAGAATTAACTTTGGTGGACATGTTTATTCCAGAAATAATAGCTTTTAAGCACAGTATTTATTGCCAGAGGAAGTTCAGCTCTACCTACAGAACAACCATAGAATCTGTGTAGCACGAGAGTTGCCTTCCTAGCAGCAGTTAAATGCTGAAGAGGAATTGTGTCTGATAACATCTGCCTGTGGAAAATTCTGAGACTCAGTCTGAAGGTGAAAATCTTGGTGGGTCTGTGCATGTGATTGTAAACTGCCAGCCCCTCTGCTTTGGCCAGTCAGGCTTTGGCCAGGCAGGCTCTGTTATCAAGTCCAATTATTCTGCAGGGAGTAACTAGTGGCAAAAAAGGGATGACTGTTCTTTGGGCCGGTGAAGTATCCAAAGAGAAGAGGCAAAGGTCAGAGGAATGATTTAAAAATTTCCTTGCTTAGCAATATATATTTAAAAAAAAAAAAAAAAGTCGATCTAACCAAATCATCAGCCAGAGCCACAGGCCATAAGGTTAGGGTATAAACTGTCAATACTGACTGCTGAGCAACAAAGCTGAGGATGCACAGGCAAGACAAGTCCTATGAGGAGCTGCTGAGGGAGCAGGGGGTGTTTAGCCTGGATAAAAGGAGGCTCAGGGGAGATCTTATCATTCTACAACTCCCTGACAGGAGGTTGTAGGAAGGTGGGGGTCGGGCTCTTCTCCCAGGCAACAAGCCACAGGACAAGAGGGCACGGTCTTCAGCTGCACCAGGGGAGGTTTAGATTGGACACTGGGGGGAATTTCTTCCCAGAAAGAGTGATTGGGCATTGGAATGTGCTGCCCAGGGAGGTGATGGAGTCACCATCCCTGGAGGTGTTTAAGGAAAGAGTGAGTGTGGCACTCAGTGCTCTGGTGTAGTAGAGGAGGTGGTGTTGGGTCAAAGGTTGGACTCGGTGATCTCAAAGGTCTTTTCCAGCCGAGTTGATTCTGTGATGACATGGGACCAACAACAGTGACAGCAGTGGAAGAAGGGGGCACAGTGCTGGCCAAAAAGGGTCTGGGAAACAGGACTTGCTGTCACTGCCTTGTAAATACAGAAATTTGCAGAGGAAGTACCAGCTTTATCACTTGCTTTTTCTCCTTGCTGAAACTGTCCGCTTTTTGGATCCCTGTCGAGCAGCAAAATAGCCTGGCAATAACAACAACGACTCCAACAGTAACCAAAGACCCCGTGCTGCAAGTTAATGTGCAGATCAACCAGCTGTGTGTGTTTTGGTAAGCAATGTAGAACCTGCTTTCTGAAACACTGCCTCATTCTGAGGGAGTGCATTGGGTTTTCACGTATCATTACAGACACTGAGGGCTTGTTTGCATTTGCTGAAAGAATATTTTATTACTCTGGTTGCTTTTCTTAATGAAAACAAATATTTTGAAGTGGTTAATTTACGAGGATAAATATTATTCAGCAGGTTCCTAAACTCCCCAAGGTAAATAATACAGACATGGTAAAGGCCAGCTCTGTTATATTAATAATTGATGTTTGGCTTCCTCCTAGCTCAACTGTAATCTATTCATCCTGCTTTGTAAAAGTGCAATTAGAGCTGAATTACAGTAATCAATAGAGCAGCAGCATTTAGAACCAAGGTACATAAATAGAGGGAAATTTTGCACACAGGAAGTTTTTTGAGGTATATTGCAAAAACTACCTTAGTTGGATGGAATTTTAAATGATCGCAAAGGAGATTAGATTTTAATTGATGTAGACATTTTTGGAGGCTCTCTTTTTAACCAAAATCAGCTCCTAACAATTTGATTGAAATTATTTGCCTTCCTTTTACTTCTGTCATGTCTCCCAGTCAGCCCATATGCTCCTGATGTGACTGATGCAGCTCTCCTGTGCCTGTCCACACATCTGCACTGTTTGTGGGGGTGTGATGGGAAGCAGGTCCTTCATTTGGAAGACTGAGTGGCAGATTTGGGAGGCTGTAAAAATGAATAGTGTTAATGGGCAATTTGAAGAGGAACACAGGAAAACTCACCTGTGCTACAGCCAAAGGCAATAGAGTTGGGGAGGGGAGAGAAAAGGCCCCCAAGATTCTGTAAGAGGGTTTTGGTTAATCACCCAAATCTATAAACTTTTTAGAGAGAGAGAAGTGTTGATAGTGCCCAGACTTTGGTGCAGAAAGAAGCAATAGAGGAGGAAAGGCCTTGGAAACACTGTGTTTCTGGTAATGAAAATAAAGCTGTTACTGTCCTGAGATGAGAGGGGCTGCTACAAGCCTGTGGCAGTGTCCTGTTGAAACTCACACTGAATTATTTAAATATCTCTGTGACTTAGGTAGACTGTGTGTTTTTTTGTGCCTTTGAGACTAATGGGGACTGGGCATTTCAAGTGAAACTGGGTAATGTTCTCCATCCTCTGTCTTTTCTTGCTTCCTTCCATGCCCATGTGTTAGTCTGCAATAGCCTTCCACAGTGTCCAGAAAAACCCTTCTGGGCCTCGTGTCCTCTGCAGGGCTGGCAAAGCACTGCTTGAATGAGGTTTATTTCTGTGTTTCAGCATTTGATTGAGTTGAATCAGGTGCAAGCCTAATTCAAAGTTACAGTGTAATCTTCTCCCAATATTTCATTTACTCAAGACTAAGGACTCTCTGGAACCAAGCTGAGGGCTGACTCTGCTGCTGGGACTTGGCAAAGTCTGGCTTCTGTCCCCATTGCTGGACATTGGCAGCACAGGGCACTGGACACTCCTCTCCCTGCAGAGGAGCTCTCCAGGGGGACAGGCTGACAGTAGAGATTGAGATGCAGGGCATGGCAAGCTGGATCTAGAGCTGCTGGGAGTCACTGGGAGACTGTAAATGTAAAAGGAAATACTAAGTGATTATTATTTCTAATAATCATAATCATATTCTCCTTCTCTAGATCATTGTAGTGTTTGAGGTGAAACTAAGTCCTTTCAGTTATTTAGGAAGTGTGCAATGGCTCAATAACGTATTCCCTGTTGTGACTTTTGGACTTTATGCAATGGCAATAAAAGGATAAAATGTGTTTAATTAAAAAGAGGCTGATCTTATTGAACAAATGTACCAAATAAATAACAACAAGTAGGACCATTAACATGTTGGTCTAATTGCTCGAGCACAATTTTTGTTTTACTATAGAAATTTAAAAACAAAATATCTGATAGCGTAATTAATTTTTATTAATTTAATTAGTCTTTATTTTCTTGCTGGCAGTTGATTATGAAATAGGAGGTACCAACTAGATAGGAGAAAATGCTATTTGAATTGATATTGAAAGAGATGCTTTCTTGGCTAGAGCTTTGCACTTTTGAAAAATGAAATTAAATAATTAAACCTGTAAAGCAATCTATTTTCCTGGGAAGCATTAGCTGGGAGTGTGTAAGGCATGCATCACTCTGCATGTGAATTATGTTTTAATAATGCCTCCATCTTCCTCGTAAGGCACATTGTCTTCTAATGCACCCCTCTCCCATAACCCTGTCCTGACAGTTCTCATATGGTACTGATTGCTTTTGGTTAGTAGCATGTCCTGTAATTATTTTCCTCTCCTATTAAGCTATAATATACTTCACATTCCCTGTACATAGAAATGCACCTTCATATGGTAGTAAAATGTGTTGTTTTTTTTTTAATCAGCATAATGAAATGATCCCCCTCCACAATCTGGAGTAGCATAATGCTCATTGATTTACTGCTGTAGCTATTTATGTTTCCTTATCACAAAGGTGCTTCCAATGCATTAGTAAACCCCTTAAGTGCTTCTGGTAATAGGAAAAAGTACCTGGGTAGCTGTTAATATAGGAAAGAGGGTTTATAAAACTGAGATCAGAAAATACCCCTTATGGCAAGATCATGGTGTGCTCAGCCAGGCCATCCCACAGCAAACCTGCTCCACAGGATGGCTGCTTGCAGGAGAGCTCAGTCTCTCTTTGGCCCTGGCCTGCTGCCCTTGGCAGTGTTTCCCAAATGTAGGCAGCAGTGCCCTCATTTTCTCATTTTGTTTACCCAGCATTGAAATAATCTGTGTTAATGTGAAGAGGCGGGAGCTGGTAGGTATTAATACTACCCTGCAAGCTGAGAATTGGACACTAGAGCTGGGCATCAGTTTGAAGACATTTCCAGAGGCTGCATCAATTTAGGGTTAGGAAGTCTTTAAATGTTATAGCCTACCTGTTTACCTCCATGTATATACAATCTGGCAGGAAAGGAAGCAAGCAAATCAACAAACAAGTCACTCCTACAATAAATTTCTTCTTATTGAACTTGAGCATAGCGCAGTATGCTACAGAAGAATGAATAAACTGATTATAATAACAGAAGCTGATTACATTCTGATGGGCAATAGCAGCAAATAGGCCTTATCTTGCACTGTGAAACATAAACTCATGGCCAAACAAATAAGTCTAGATTCCCAGAGAGCGCTTTTTCAGCAATCTATGGGCAATGACCCTCAAAATTGTGTATTCAAAAAAAATAATTATTTTCAGAAGTGCAGCCTTGGCCCTTAGTGCAGCTGAGAATAAGATATTTGTGTTGCTCAATTGCACATGCAACCTATCATCAAATTTGCATCCCATTGAGGAACGCTGGTGTTCACAATTGGATGCTGATCAGGACCCAGTCACACATTAGCATGTAGACTTTCTGCTCTTGCTTTCCCCATCTAGTCTTCCTTCTTCGTCTTCATTCAGATAGATAATGACTTGTTATAATTGAGATGAGAATTTTAAACCATTGCAAGTCGACCAAGGGCTTAACCCTTTGAGGACTTAACGTGCATAAGCTGCACTGCCACAGGTATACTCCCCTCAGAGTGCACTCTGTTCACTTCGTTATGTGGAGGATGAAGAAGATGCTGGGTTTGCTTTTCCACACAATCCCCCGATTTTGAACATGCTTGCACATTTTTCTAGCACTAGCAAAAAGAAGTATTTTCACAAATGATATTTGGATAGGGCTTTGAGCAACCTGATCTTATGGAAAGTGTCCCTCCCCATGGCAGAGTGGTTGGAACTAGATATCTTTAAGGTCCCTTTCAACCCAAACCATTTATGGTTTTATGGAATACGTGTTTATTTTTGTAGAAGTACAAATATATGTTTAAAAACTCAAGGTGATATAATTTCTGAGCTCCCCATACACATTGTTTCAGTCTGAGTCAATTAAGCACTTGGGCAACTACTTCACCATCAGTGAAGTGTAGATTATATAGAGTTGTTAGTTTAATGACTATTTGGATTTGGTAAGCTTTAGTACTCTTGAATTTAAAAGAGTTTTAAGCCTTGGCTTAAAATGAAGCATTTTTTTTTCCTCAGAAGAGATTACGATCTATCATAATACTGACTGTATTTCTCCTGAAAGAGCTTTAAAAGTTACCTTTTTGTGTATCCTATTAAAAAGCATAAAATGTCTCTGCTCTATGCTAGGTTTTGCTAGAAACATTTCAGCTACAGAACTGTGTAATAATTAGTTTTCTATTTAAAAATGTGCTGTTGGTATCCATATGACAGTTCAGCTTGGGTGTTCCTTCCCCAATTTGTAGTAAAAGCTGAAATATTGCCCTAAATGAAAAGATTGTTCTTCACTAGTAACTGAAGAACTGAAATAATTTATTCTAACTGAGTATAATTTTCTTGAAAAGGTATAAAAAAATTGAAATAACTTGCAAGAATGTTTTACAACCCTTTCAGAAGAAAACATCAAGAGCACTAATTCCAACATTATGCTTGCATAAATCAGTGTGAAATGTTAGAATAGTGATGGATTTTTGTATCCTTTAAAAGTAATATAAAATATTGCCAAGAAGTGAAGTAAAATATGCATCCAGCTGCATTGTTACAGCAATAGTAATAATTGCTGATGGCTGTCAAATGTACCTTTTGGCTCTAAAATCTCAAACCTTTCTCCTTGTTAGGAGCACTAGTAAATGTTTGTTGCTGGACTGTGAGCTTATTTCGTACCAGTAAAGCTCATCAGAATCTCCCTCTTCCTAAAGATGCTGCATTAATTACTGCTCAGCAGTGCATACTTATCTTTCTAACCACATTCTTTAGTAGGTGGTGGTTTTGTTTCCCCAGTGATAAAGGCTGAGAGCAGCACTTGCAGGGTCAGTCAGTGCAAGAACTGCATGCAGTGTCTTAGGACTTCTAAAACTGGGAGCAGGGTCATGTAATGCTTTGATTAGGCTCTGTGACTTAAAGCTGACCATTTTCTGAAACTCAAAAGATGAGTTAAGCTGGTTTCCAACTAACTGTATTTTGCATGGTGCAGTTTTGGAGCACAGCTTTACATTTACTTAAGGGGGAAAAAGAGGGAAGTGAGCTTGTGAAGTTTGAGGTGAAGGAACTCTGACTTGAGTGCTGAGTTTTGCTGTCTTGCCCTTGTGCAGCTGCATTTTTTTTACTGTTAGTTCCCCTTTGTCAAAACTCGTCATTATCCTTCAGGTTTTGTGTGTCAATTTGTTTACAACCAACTTCTTCCAAGAAAGTCTCCTCTGTCATTCATGCTTTAGGAAAACACAAGATACAAAATAATTATTAAAGATAACTTTATGTCTGATATGAACATGGAGTTACCAGTTTATTAAATACATCTTATTGTGTGTACCAGTAAATGCATAAATTTAAATATTTTGAGAGACGCACAAATACATGGAGTTTAAAATGTAAAACTGCATGATAAAATTATAGACAAGCAGTACATATTTATCACAAAGCAATTAAATATCTTGGTTTGTTTATTCCAAAATTAACTTGGCACATTAATTTCACATGAAAAGAGTGATTTAATGAAATCTTCAGAGAATTAGTATCTGCCCTTTGAATAAGTTATCTAAAATGCTATTTTATTATGCAAAGCTATGTAAAATAAATTGCATTCAAGCAGTGGTTCAGAAAGTAGCTTATCGTAACCTCGTGTTCATAAAGAAATGACATAAAAGATCTGGGGATCACTGCTTTGCTTTCAAGATGGGAAAAATTAGGCAGAAATAGTCTTTCACTTGAAAATAACTAATTTGACATGGAGATAATTATCTTGGTACTTTGAAATGTGATTAACTCTAATTATAGCCAGAAAAAAAACCTACAGGGAACAATGAAAACAAAATCTAAATGTGAGTGTGACCTCTCACGCGTGTGGTTCATGTGACAGCAGGTCACATTCTTTTCAAGAGGGTGGCAAACCTCCTGTGAAAATATGGAACTGTCCTCTGACTAGAAATTCCTATTTGCACACTCATTCACCCCTCAGTATGAGGGTTATGTGGGCAATGCCTATGGCAAATGACTTCTCTAGCTGTGTGTATTCAGGTGCATAAACAGACGTGGGCACATACACTACACACAAACTGCAGTTGGCACCCTGCTCAGTGTAAACCCAGGATGTTCTTGTTTTGACCATGGATAATCAAACTGCACTTGGAGCGAGATCAGTGCCTTGCTTCCCATAAGGGAACGCAGGAAGGCAACCCAGCAAGCTCTTTACTGAACATTTTAATTTTTGCCAAATAGTGAAAAATACTGTTCTCCCAATTCCATTTGGTAATTACTTCAAAATATGAGGTCTGATGGTATTACATAGCTAATGTTATCCTACTTGGATGGAAGTAGTCTTCAGTGTTTGGCTTCCTTTTAACTAAACCTAATGAATTGCTCCCCTCACTACTGTTTTCTGACAGTGACATCCATAAGCAGATCCTGTATTGTGCTGGGTTTTGGTTTTGCTTTATTTTTTTAAGCATTTCCCAGTATTTGCCATAAAACAGATTTGAACCAGGGATCATTTTTCTCACATTTACCTGTGAGGTAACAGATGGATGCAAATGTACATGCAAAGAAGAGCAAACTAATGTGGATTATTTAGAACTCTCCTGCTGAAGGCAGTTCCTGGTCAGGGAGAGGAAGTTACAAGTCTGGCTGTCGTTATCCACTTACACAAAGCTCAGAAATGTGTGGCTTTCCATTTAAGCAAATGCTCTCATATTCTTGTTTTATGGAAAGCAGTAAATAGGATTATGGGTTTATAAGTTAGTGTGTTATACAAAGCTCTGTATCTTTTCCCAAAGGATCTGACCATTCTGACTGCTTGTTAAAGAATATTGGACAACAAATGGATTACTATTTGTTTGTGTTATTGTCAATTTAGCATTCCTCTCAGATGAGCTTTTGAACAGGCAATGGTGTGTTTTCTGTTACTTTTCAGCCTATTATCTCAAAATTGCACACTGAGATTGGCTTCCTTGAATAATTGCATTCTTTAGTTTGTTTTACCAGGATGGTTTATGTTTGGTGGGTGTTGTTGTTGTTTTCTCCAAGGCTTTCTTTGGTTTGTTTCATATGGCTTCTAGGCTCCCACCAGCTTGGCTTGGGTCTGTGCTACAGTGCAACCTGCTGGAGCTAATGGGGAGCCAGAAAGCCTAAACCCTGGGAAGCAAATTACAGCTCCAGTGTTGGATTCAAGGCTCACAGCTTTGTGAGGATGAATACTCCAGTAACTGCAGCTTTAAAGCCAGTTTCCTGGGGGAACCTGGCTCTCTGGTATGGGTTTCTAGACATCTTGCACTCCCAGCTTGATATCTGACAACTTAGGAATGTTGGGTTCCCCAGAAGCTGAGCCCCCATATCTTTAGGGATTTGTAAATGCTATACATTCATGTGTAGTTTCCCATGTTTCAGTTGAAAACCCAGCAATAGGCCAAGGCTCCTGAAATGGGGTCTTGCCAGGTCTCCCCTTCCTGCTCTTACGCACACTGCACATCACCTGGAGCTCTGTGGTAGAGCCCTAAGGAGGCAGCAGAGAAGGGGGATTGGGAAGGGAATACACCATGACAGGAGTGAAGGAAGGTGGAAGACTCATCTTTCTCAAGTAGAGAAAGAATATTCTCTGAGCCCTTTAAGATGAGATCAGGAGATTTCTTCAAAAGGGAGTAAAATAAATTAGCAGTGGGATGATGGGATGGGCCTGGGAAGGGGCTTTTACAGAGGCTGTGAGTAGAGTGAATGATGGAAAGGATAAAGCACTCAGAGAGTAGATTAGACTCTTTGCTAGAATCACCTTAGTTACACAAAGACAGATGAAAAATGGGCTGCAAAATTCTTTACTTGCCACTGGGAAGCTGGATATTAAATCCGAGTATTCAGTCATTCCTACTAACTGTTGAGGAAGTCATAAATAATTCCATAGCAGTTTTGAAATTAATAGAAAAGGAAAGTGTGGGTTGGGGATAGTGCTTTTCCTCTAGTGAAACCATTTCTGTTATTTAGTCTAGGTGAGGTGGGTGTAGAGGAATGTCAGAACTTCCCAGACCATCTCTGCCAGCTTTAGGCTGCTTCACATCAGGTTAGACACAGAAAACATGAAAAAAATCCAAATGCCTTTTTCTTTTTATTAAACTGATATCATTGTTTCTGGGTGCAAGGAAAACAAATGACATTTTAAACCTGTAGTTTGCTTGTTTGTACATGGTAAAAACATAATAAATGCAAATGGTTAGTTAGGTAGAGATTGTTACCTGACTTGCTATTACTCTGCAATTTTACATAGTTTTACTGAACTGAGACACTCTCAAAACTGCTCTAGTTTATATGACTCAGCTTACCAGTTCAAGCATAGAATCACAGAGTGATAGAATGGTTTGGGTTGGAAGGGGCCTTAGAGATCAACCAGTTCCAACCCTGTGTCATGTGCCCACAGGCAGAGGGACACCTTCCACTAGCCCAGGTTGCTCCAAGCCCTGTCCAACCCAGCCTTGGGCACTTCCAGGGATGGGGCAGCCACAGCTTCTCTGAGCAACCTGTTCCAGGGCCTCCCCACCCTCACAGTAAAAAATTTCAGTATTGTTTGCCTTTTTTTTCCTTTTTTTTCCTCCCCCCCCCAGTAATATAAGCAACATCCTTTCTCATTTAGTTTTTCTTTTAATGAAATAATGAAAAAGTCTTGTTCTGTGGAAAAGTTGACATCACAGTAGCTGGGAATGTAGTGTATGCTGTAAAAAGTGTAAAGCAGGAGGTTTGTACATAAATACTAGGGAAGATCTGAATATTTTGGATAGCAGAGGGGCCATCCAAATAACCCTGGCAATTCCTGTAGTATCAAAGAATTAAATCCAGTCCCAGATTTGCAGACAATGAGATGATGATCCCAGAGCTGAGTGTCTTGACAGGGCTTGGGAGCAAAGCACCCCCTGTGCATATAAACCATGGTGCACCTACAAAGGTACTGATTCCCCTGAGTTACATCCTTGGAACTCAGCTTCTGCCTGTGAAGGAGGGAGGAGGATGTTGTGTTTCTAACCTCTCTTTGTTATTTATTCTCTTCAGTAGGTCTAACATTTGCAGGAATGCTCAAATAGAGATAAATCTTTTCTAATTCCTTTGGATTTTACTGTAGTAGTGTTAATCATGATGAATTCTTTCAGTATTTAAGAAAATCAATTGTCAGTTATCTTTTATGGGGAATTATACATTGTGATTAGTCATCAGTTGGGCATTATGGTGTTATTTGACAACTATATTATTAGAACATTCAGTAATTTGCTTTTATTATAATCTATCAAAAAGCCAACACAAGTTGGAAAAATAATATGAGCCTTGGAATTATAATTAGAGAATGTTTTATTGGGAATTGTTTTATAATGCAGTGTTACTGTTCAGAATTAATTATTTTGTGTGCACAAAATTTAATGTATTATTTACAGAACCAGATAGCTTACCTGTGGTTGGATTTTTTCATAAATCCTTGAAGAATAACAACAGTATTAACAAGATTTAAATAAGTAGGTAATCATTCTAAGGTAAATAGGCTTGATTAAATAATGAATACTTTTTAAAAAAACCTTTTTCCCCTCAAAACAATGGACCAGTTCCTACAAATCTGTATTACCAGATGAAGTCTTGCTCCCACTTGAGCTGGAGAGGTGGGTGCTACACTGCAGGATTGGTCCAAAGTTTATTCAATCATTTTTATAAGCAACTTCTATAATGCATTGACCCAACTTAGAAATTTCTGTAATGAAATGGTGCATCAGTGTATAATGTTAGCAACAAATGTTTTTGAGCAAATAAGTGCATTGTTTTTGATCTATTTTTTATTAAGTTGGCTATAGCTGTGACAGCCTCTGTTTAAAAAGGAGTACTTTGAAGACATTAAAGTAAACCATGATGGATACAAGCTGATCCTGATTATGGCAGTTAAAATTTGGAGAAATTCAGATGGTTGTGATATTTTGGATGCTACTACCTGTGGTACCTGGGGCAGCATTGTCAGAACGATAGCCAAAGAGCACAGTAGAGATGAATTGATGCAAACCCAAATAGTATCCTCTGCTGCTATTCTTGCTCAGCTTTTGAGTATATCAAAGATCATCCCTACCTGGCCCAAAGATATTTATTGACAATAGAGTTCATTACAGAGCATCCAAGTACCAATAATCTATAATATATGCAAGTTTTAAAAGTCTCTATTTGGATTTGCTTTGTGAGGGATGTTCTTACTGGCCTTCTCCTGTCTCATTTGGGAGATGGAATGTCTATTTGCTCTGGAATTGGCTTGGCTCTAAGGGAGCCATTACAATTGCTATTCAAACCTCTGGATGCAGCTTATTGTAGAATTATTGTGGCTTCTATTTAGAGGAATATTTCAGTGTAGGAGGTGCAATGTGAAATCAGTCTGTATAAACCTTGTCTCTATAAACATTTTTATGCTGAAATCTTTTCTACAGTAATAACAATAATGACAACATTACTGGTAACTGTCACCCACTATATGTGGGATACTTTATTCAAAGAGACCTAAATAAATCTGTAGAAGTCTGATGCTTCACCAGAGATATCATAAAATGAAAAGATAATTTTCAGTGCCACTGAGTTCCTTGCTCTCCTTGGAGCTAAAGATACACTGTGTGGGGTCATGGCCCACCCTATCTAGAGCATCAATCAGTAGGA
The DNA here is from genome assembly GCF_003945595.2 of Pipra filicauda. Taxonomy (NCBI): domain Eukaryota; kingdom Metazoa; phylum Chordata; class Aves; order Passeriformes; family Pipridae; genus Pipra; species Pipra filicauda. Next base: position 31,958 of record NW_024105197.1, read on the forward strand.
AATACTTTTGGACAGAGAACAAGAAACATGCAAGACTAGAGTTGTCCTTCCTCTGAGTTTACAGTCCCAGTTTCCATCAGTCATCCACTGTGGGCTTCACTTGGAACAGAGATTGAGCCACAAATGGGCCTTTCCTCCATGAAATTTCTGTTCCACTTGTTAAACTACCCCTGTTTTTCTGCCTTCCTCACATTCTGAAGCAATGACAGCAGCTGCAATCCACATTTCCATTCTTTTACTTTACTTTTGTAGTTTGGTGATTTCTCTGCATGCTTTTTATCTCTGCCCTTTTATGTCTGGATATTTTGGGAGAAGATCTAAATGGCACATTGGGAAGATATAAGTGGTAGCTGAACACTGTGTTATGGCAGATTCACTTTATCCTAATATCAGAAAATTCTCCTCTGTTCCTTTAAATGTCTTTAAAAGAGCAGTGTTTTCAGCAGTGTTAGTCGGGTTCCTGTGCAATTGCAGAGGTTTAAAAAGCTTCCTGAGCATCTTCCCACCCCCTTATTCTCCTTCTCTGTGAGGGGAGACTCATCCAATTAAAATTTACAAGCTAAAAAAAGGGATGGTGATAAATACTTCACTGACAGAAAGTGTAGTCTATTCTAACATATGTCCTAAAAATTTCTGTCAGTTATTCTTCCTGCTGTAATGTCCTCCTCTTGTCCTCCTCTGATTTGTACTGCATGAAACATGAGTTTAAACGAATTTAAATTCAGGTCAATCACTGATCAAATGTGTTGGTGAAAGCCTGTGAAGAATCTGCAGCCTGTATGAACCACTACAGTGAGCTGGCTGGTGAGGGACTACATCACCTTAATCAGTTTTTGAGTTACTTGTGCTCTTCTGCAAGGAATTGTATTCCAAGTATTGCCATTCCTTGCCAGTCAGTGTCATTCTGCTGGGATTAAAAATGGTCATGTGGGAAAGGACTAGAGCTTTTCTACAGTACTTAGAGCTGTGTCCAGATAGCAGCTATGTCATACCTAAATTACCTTTCACAGCTGAAAGAAAATGTGACTTTAAACCAACACATATGAAAAATGTTATGTACAAATATAACCATTTGGTGGAATGAGTTGGATATATCAAAGATTAGTATACAACTAAGACAGAAGTAAATAATGCTGCATATGGAGAAGTTTCTGTGATTACTCTGAAGGACATTACTGGGGAGTCACAGATTGGAGGCGAGTGAGTGACGAGCTAATCTTGGCCTAAATAAAATATGAACCAAGAATAATGAAAACACTGAGACTTATGTTCTCACAGAGTGAGTTGGAAGAGCTTTATCAAAAACTACAATTAGTTGTCAAAAACATCCCTAAGCCGTGATTTTCTTGTGTCATTTAAAGACTTCAAAGCAGTGTGTCATTCAGGAATACACACTGCAGTGCAACGGGGAGGCAGCTTAGGAGATAACGGGAATAGCACTCTTTGAGATTCTTAGATGAAAGTGTTTTTATAAACATTACTTAAATGAGTTGCTAAAGATAATTTTTAGTCAAGGACTTTAGTATTTCTTAATTGTTGTACTTTATATCAAAACAGAAACAACAACAGATAAATGTAGATGTTTCCAAAAGCTGCACAGAAACAGGAATGGCTTTGCAACCAAGTCCAAAGAATATAAGATAGACACCAAATACGTGCACTGTTTGGATTTTTTTTCTCTAATACTGATAAAACTAATTACAGAAGAAAGTGGAGAAAACTGTTTTGTATTGTCCAAACAAATAAATTTCAGGTAAAAAGCATTCCCTTAAAGATCACCTGGGTAAAGGCAGTGAAAAAGCAGCACACAAGAAGCTGCCAGAAATGTTAATAGATTATATCTCACCCGGGAGAAACATACTGCTGATAACACTACTGATGAATGAAAGACAGCTAAAAATCACAGAATGAGGCAATTTCTGCTGCCTCTGAGCTTTATGGAAGATAAATGGAAGGGAAAATGACTTAAATATCATGAACATGATGGGAAGAATGCAGTCAGAGATTCAAGAGATTTTTCTTTGTAGGTTGCTGAATGTTTTCTAAGGTACCCAAAGGTACAGAGCCTGTGCCTCTGGCCATGCTGTACACAGTGGGGCTTTGGTAATCAGGAAATTTTAATTCATTACTGTTCATGGGGCATTTATTTTCCCACTAAAGATTGAAGCTCCACAGCTCTGTTCAGTTTAGTACATGAATGAGACACATTTTTTCTACCATTGTACCTGTAGGATGATGTCCCTCCTCCTGTGTGCTTCGACTGCAACAATTTTATTTCATGCTGACTCTGGATATCTTTGAAGATATTTATGCTTCCTTTGTAGAAAAAATGCTGGATTAATTAAGACAATAACTATTTCTAGTGATGGGCTCTGGACATAAAGACTGCCTAATACATAACCACAAGGTAGACCATGACTCCATGATTTTACTACTAATCTTCCAGCCTTTTTTTTTAACCTCCCCAGCTGATCAGTCCCCGTGTGTTTCACTGGGGTTGTGAGTGCAGCTGAAGGGCTCAGAGTGTGCAAGTGTGCTCCCCATGCAGAGCCTGTGGAGCATCACTCCTGTCTGGAAGAAGCTGATGGATGTGATACCTGCTGGCATAAGTGGAAGTATATTTGCCTGGGAAATGAATGGAAAAGGTAGAGACAGGAAAAAATTTGGAAGATAAATAGCGGTGGCAATGACAACCTTTACTGACCTCAGTGGAGCAGCCTAGAGATGACAAGGAATTGAGGCTGCAAAAGGTTGATGATTTATAGACTGTATGTAAGAGTGGCCCATATCTATTGATATGAATTACAAGTAAGGACAGATTATCTGTCAAAATAGGAAACTGTCTTCAAAAACAAATGTTTCTGAAAAATGATTGGCACAAGGTGAGAAGAGATCACGAACAACTCTTCCAGTAGGTTAAGTGAGCAGGACAAGCTGAGTGTCACTGTGGTTAGGCCTAAAAATTATTGGATGAATATCCAACCTTCCAAAAGCTGATATAGAAAATGACCTTGTTAATTTATTGCATTTGAAGAGACTGACTTATATACTTATTTGCATGTACAAATATGTATGTATAGGTAAGATTTTTTGTTTTCTATTACCAGAAAGGAAGAATTTGTCTGTCAGATATAAAATGTCAAATATGCCTTGGGATAAAATAGCAATGTTTTATTTAGTTAGAAACAACACAAATGTTTTGAAGCAGTTATTTATCTTCCTAATCTGTATCAAGTACAATGGCTGGGAGAGAGATATTTTTATTTTCTAATGTAGTCTGAAGCAGAGGTATTAAAAGAACTGCAGAAAAGAGTAAATAGTGGCTTCTGCTTGTGAGAACATTAAAGTTCAAGTAAAACCATCTAAATCAAACCATGTTACACGTGTAAAAGGATAAACATATTGACCTAAGTATGTAGTCTTTTTATCAGGCAGTCAAAATTGATGTCGTTATAGGGAAAGAATTACTGCTGGGTCAGAAGTTGTCATGGCACTCTGGGTACTTCACTGGGAAATCTATGAGCCACGCCTTGTTGTGTATTAAATTCTAGCTTGCACAATCCCTCAGTGTACTTTGGTCCTTTGGGGTATCTACAATTCCCAGCAAACTGCTACAAAAGCTGCTGAACCTCCTGATATTTTAATACTTACCATGATGACTCTCAGGAAAATTTAGAGTTCTGTTACTGTGTGGGATATAATCTGTTGTATCTCTGTGAAGCAATATATTAAACAATGTAAGAGCAACTCTAATGAGTCAGACAAAAAGCTCATATAGCTCAGTGACCTAGCTATAACAGTGGCTATAGGCTGATACTTAGAGGAGAAAGTGAGAATAAAAGTTAAAACTTAGTTACTGCTAATATCCCCTTGTTTCCAAGGCCTGTTATGCTATTATAGCAACAAATGTGATTGCACTGACATGATTTGTTCCTGATAAATCCATGGAGGCTATTATTTATCACCTTATAGTGCTCCAGCTGCTTACAGATAGGATTATAGCTTTATTTTGTCTTTTAATATGCACAAAATCTGAATGAAGGCTTTAACAAATCGAAGCATCATTAATTTTGAAAGTTTAGTATTGTACTTAGGGGACAGTGTTACACGTCATAGCTCCAGTCCTCTTACAATTCCTACACCAATTTTCTAAATAGAGGGAGCCTTGCTGAAGCCCTCAGGGCCCTCTTTTCCTCCTCTCGTAGCAACCACTACCAACAGATGATTGCACTACATCCAACAGGTATAGCAATGAGCAAACTGCTCCTGGCTGTGCCAGTTCTACTAACCCAGGAAGCAGCTCGAGGCACAGGTATTACAGTGGCTGGGGCTGGGAGATGGAAATGTAACCAAGGTGTTTTCTGAAGCCCCGTTCCTCTTGATGACGTTTCCTTGTTCACTAGGAGAAGTTTATAAGTTTTGTCTGACTTCTTAGTTATAGCTGATTGTTTTGCTAAATTAATAAGTATGTACAAAATAAAAACCCTCCCTTTGAAACACAAACATTTAAGGCTGAGTGATGTTAAAAAGAGCTGCTGGTTGACATTTCTTAGTTATTGCCCTTGTTTCTCTCAGCATGGTCCCCCTAGAACCCACCACAGACTCTGTTCATCTGCTGGGGATGCCCAGTCAGAGTAAGAGCATGGATTTAATGGACTGGCTGTACTACCAGCTCCAAGTGTCCTCCCTAACCACCTACCCAAACCTGGGTTCCTCAGTAGTGAACAAAAGACTCCTTTTGGTTGACATTCTGGTATCCAAGTCACACTTAAGAACCTCAGTGTCTTTCTGTAGGATTGGCCTTTAATTTCATCTGCCAGAACCAGGTGCCTGAGGCTGTGGTGATATGGGCAACACACCATTTCTTGTACTCGTCCCTTTGCTTCAGCTACAGGAGCTTTGTGTTGTCTGAATCCATTTGAAAAGGAGAGGGAAAAAGCAACCGAATAGTTTTCTGCTTTTGTGAGGCACAAAATAAAATCCATACTTTAGAATTAATATTTGCATATACACAGGATGTGAGTTGTTCACCAAACAGGCTGGACAAGATGGCTTTAAATTTTTTACTGACTGCTGCTTGCATAGATTGTGACAGAGTCCCTGAAATGAATGGCACTTCTATTGTACAGCTGGTGACAGACAGAATTCTCTCTCAGTATACCCACACAGCAGCATTATGTCAGACCATACTGCAGGCTCTGGTTAATACTGCTTAGTTCTAGGAATGTGTTTCGAGTTTTGTATTTTACTGTTTTATTAGTGAATAAGCTTGTACTATTTGCATCTTGAAAATTTTGTTGGACTTTTCTGTAGTTACAGAACCTAAAGCTGGGGAGGTTTGTAGGCTGTAGTTTAATGTTGAAGATTTTGCAGTTACTTAGTGATGATGTTAAAGCAAGATTAGGCCTAAATAATGTACCTGTGGGCTGAGGTAAGAATAGCCACTTGAGAGCTGATGAGCATTGCTCTAATGCTACTTCAGAAGGTTTTTTCCTTGAAATAGGAAATTTGAGATCAACCTTATAACACTGGGCACACAGAAGAATACCAATTATTTAGCTATGAGTTGGGAAACATCTCTTTTAGCACTGGTTTAGCATCATTCATTATATGAAAAAAGTTGAGAATGTTGTTGTGGATATAACGAGGTGTAAAGCTCAAATTTACCACCTGGTGTAGAATGCACAGCCAAGAACTCACATAGTTGTCATCTATGGTCTTTTTTCACTGACCCATCTGAGAACAGATGTGCCAAATGCACTACTATTCTGATTAATCCTATTTAAAACTTCAGCTTTAAGCCAACTGTCATGACAGCTTTTTTAAAGGTTCATGTGAGGCTACACATTCCAAACCCAGGGAATTCTGAGGACTCTGTTTTGCAACTGAGGGAGCACATCAGTGCACTGCAGGACAGAAGCACTCACAGAACACTGGTCAAGAGTGGGAAGAAGCACAAAGCACAGAGTAGTTTGTGTTTTTTTTCCTTTGGTTGTTCTGGAAACAGCAGACCTTGTTTTCCCTCGTGTACTGCAGGCAATGACCTGCCAGCTCTGTTCTGTACTGGCAGGACCAATGCTGGTTAAGAGATCTCTTTCAGTCAGAATTTTTTTCTCTGTACCTTCAGGGTCAACATCAAGGTTTCAAAGTTTTGGCCTTTAAAAGGCTTAGCCTATAGGTAAGAGAAAATTATAATCTTGACACAAATCATCAAGTCTTAAAATACCTCTGGCCTCTCAGACTTTTGCCGTGTTTATCATTAGATTGGTTTGGTCTTAGTGGTTCTTAACATTTATTTTTCATCCTCTGTAAAACCTGTATTTGCACCTGATCTGATGTTTATATGTGTAACATTAAGCCTTATCTGCAAGAAAAAAAAATAATTCTAATGTGACATGCTTTTGCCCACATCATCATAAAATTATCCTTCTAGCTTAACAATTATAAGCTGCCTCTGAACAATATAAAAGAATTTTCATTCTAGGTAGGTTGTTATTTGCTTTTTTCTTCATTCCTTCTGAAAACAAAAAAAAAGTAGTTGGAGGGAACAGGATTACATCTTGGAGAATTCTATATTGAAACTTACTTCAGACACTATTAGAAGTTCATAGCATGAATTTTTTTATCTGTTCCTTCCCATAATGCAGTAAAAACAAGAAAAAATACAAACAATGAAAATATGTGGTATGAAGGACACTATGGCTTTGTAGCTCAGTGTCTGCTGTCTTAAATCAACAGCCCTTCAGGAGGGTTCCATGCATTTGGGGTCTGCTGTAGTATCCCCTTGACTGGACACAGTAGAAATCTGTGCACAAATAAATACACGTTACCATAAGTCAGGAACAAGTGCTCACTCCAAGATTTTATTAAAATTGAACACAGGCAAGTATTCGAACATAGTTCTGGTTGAGAACCTAGACAGCTAATCTCGTTAGGATTTAGGTTTTACAGTGTGCCAGAGCCTCAGGTAACCCTTTTGTACATTCACAGGAGCATGGGAGTGAGCAGGCACCTCGTCTCTCAGCCAACCACCACCATGTCATCACCAACAAACTGGTAAGTTGGAACCTCAAGGTTTAAGGGAGCGGGACCTTTCCTGATCCTGCCAGAGGCGTCATAGTGGGAGCCGTGGCAGGGGCAGTAATACCCACCGAAATCCCCGGAGTTGGCAATGGGCACACAGCCCAGGTGGGTGCACACACCTATCAGGATCACCCACTCGGGCTTCTTCACTCTGTCTAAGTCATGCTGCGGATCCCTCAGTTGAGCCAAATCAACTTCAGCTTCCTGTTTAATCTCTGCCTGGGTTCTGTGGCGCACAAACAGGGGCTTCCCTCTCCACTTGAAAGCCATGTTCTTGCCTTCTGGAATGTCAGATAACTTGATCTCGATCTTTGACAAGGCTAGCACATCAGCAGAGGCACTCAGGCTGGAAATGAACTGGGTGACAACATTCTTGGCAGCGTAGGCAGTTGCTACACATGTCGTTGCAGTCATCAGGTAGGAAAAGCCTTTCCTAGAATCACTGCTGCCCTGGGAAGACGCAGCGGGATCTTGCACGTCCTGGCGGCGATAGGCAGAGAAGTCAGGGACTGCGACATCGTTGTGGACACAGCGAACACTGGCAGGGGCTGCATGGAAAAGAACACAAAGTGACACAACCTTTAGGTAAAAAGTATTATAATGTATTTCTAGTTATACCTTTTTAATTGCTTTCTTGGAATAATGGGTGAAAGTTATTCCAAAGTCTGGGTAGGAGTCCATTAATAATACATTTCAATTTCCAGTTGTACGAAAATAGTTTTCAGAAGGAAGTTTTGGTAGATGAACAGCTGATCTGTGAAACTGTTTTACCTGTTCTGTGAAAATTATGTGAAGCCTGACCAGGGTGCAGAAAAATCTGGGATACATTCTAGGTTTCTGGAAAAAAAGTGAACTGGTTTTTTGGTGGATTTTAAGGATACCATGGCTAGCTCAGAAAAGACAGACCTGTTTTCCATTCAAATGCTTCCCTGTAAAGAATTGCTGTGAAGAAATTTGATTTAGTGAAGTTTGCACATTTGCAGCTTAACACATTTATGCTCTTTTGACTTAAGTAACTTCTATGCCTCTAGTAATCTTAAGTGTGTGGTTAAACATCATTACAATGAAAAATAGCAGGCATCCTCTTTTATATTAAGCTATTGTCATAGGTAAGTGCCCCAGTACATAATTTTTAAACCTGCAGTCCCCAGGCTCGCTTTTTAGAAGGATTTAGGGATAAAGCTAATCCCAAACTTTTCAAGTGGGATTCCCACATCAAACCTGTGTGCTAAAGTAACAAGATGTGATGGGTAACTAAGAGGCCTTCCATTAGTTTCTCCAGCAAAAGAAAGCTGCTTCCCACAATGGAAATTTGTAAGCCAAGAACGTGGCAAAGACAGAACATATAACTTGCCAAAGTGCAACCTCTGTTACTTGAAAAGTATTATGTAGTCTTTATGTTTTTCTAGCAATTGGCATAAAGTTAACAGATGGTAATAAAACCCCTTGTCTCAAGGTACTTAAAATTTAACTCTGAGGGATTTATATCCAATATGATGGGGAAAATAGTTACATTTACTTACAAGTAACTCAGCATAGAGAAGATATTTGCTGCAGGATTTTAAATGCAGAGAAATTAAACTGAACTTCAAAATTCTGTGAGAGTAAACCATACTAAGTTATTTCAGGATCAAGACTTAAAATATTTCTCATTTAGTAACAAGTAATATGACTAAGTGCTAAAAATTCCTTATATTCAGTGAAAGGCATGTTTGTTGTTAATTAGAACTACGAGTAAGGCTAAATGTCAGCTATGTTAGACTTGCAGAATTTTCACCTAAACATACCCTTTATGGGGTCAGGTGAAGCCTGTGGCACTAATGCTACCGAGCATCTTCTCCGAGGCACTGCCCTTTCCCAGGAATATAGGAATGCCCCCTGTAACAGCAGGAAGGAGTATTATACCATGCCCAGCACCAGCAGAGCTGGGCAGCAGTTCTCCAGGAAATGCAAACCAGTGAGTCAGGGAGAGCCACAGCCCTTTGGCCAAGGTCGGGCTCTAAAGAACACCTTGGGGTCATCACCTGGCTGCTGCTTTTCTGACCTGGAGGGAACACCTAGTAGAACTCCCCTCCCCGTGTGTTCTCACTGCACACCTCTGCTCTGACACCCAAAGTCAGATAAATACCTCACTGAATGACACAGGATTTACCTGCATTTTCCCCACTGCAAAGTGAGTATCACCTGAGTATATCTCTCGTTCAAGAACTGTCTGGACACAATCCCATGTGCTCCGGGATGACCCTGCCTGAGCAGGGAGGTCGGACCAGGTGCGACCCAGTGCGGTTCCTTCCAGCCTGACCCACTCAGAGTCACCAGAAAGCAGCAGCCTTTAGGTGCCCTTGAACAAGCTCTGTGGTGGCCAACGCGTGCTGCTGCAACCGTGACAGCCCCAACCAAACATTTACACCGTCCCAAAACACCCAAACCCAGCGGCCCGCCCGCCTGCCCTCACTCAGGGCCCTGTACCCGCGGCCGGACCGCGCTGTCCCCGCCGGGCAGCGCCGACCGGGCGCGGAGCCCGAGCCCCGTCCCCGCCGCCCCTCGCCCGCCCCGGTACCGCCGTCCCGCACCGTTCAGGCTGGCGCTGGCGACGAGCCCCCCGCGGGCGGCGCGGCCGCTCAGAGATTCCCGGCAGAGCAAGGGCCGCTTGGGGTCGAGCGGCACTTTTTGCTGGCTCCTTGCGGCCGCCGGGGCGAGCGGCCGGAGCGGGCTGGGCACGGCGTGGGCCGCGGCGGACACGAAGGGCGCGAAGGGCCCGGCGCGGGCGGCCACGGACAACATGGCGGAGTCACCGCGGCGACCTTCCCGGCGGGGCGGGGCCGTGACGTCACGGCGCGCGGCTCTCGCGCGGGGGTGACGTAGCGCGGGGCGGGCGGCGGCCGCGGGTGCCCCGTGAGGGGCGGGGTGGTGGGGACAGATGGAGTGGCTTCGTCGTTATTTTCCCTTTCCTTGCCTTTTTATCCGTCCCTTCTTCTCACACAGAGTAGTCGAACGCTATTGCAAACACGATTTTTTCTCTTTAAGTGCCGTTGTCTGAGGTATTTCTGTTCGCTGGTTCCGAAGGGCAGTGAGTGCGTTGCAGTCCCGTCCCACAGTGCCTGTGATGATACTTGATAGCAAATCTAACTCACCAAACTTCACAATATTTCAACGAAGGGTTCGTGAAAGGCTGCGGGCACGTGTGAGTGGCTCCTGTGCCTTTCCTGCAGGACACGGATCCATTTAAACACTGTGACCCCAAAACACCCCGGAGGGTTCAACGTGTTTTATTCTTTTGCTGCTCCTATGGTGGGATTGAGAGATGTGTAAATACTATTCAGAAGCAACAAATAAAAGAAAAATGTGTCACTGCTAGCATAACATATGCCCTTTATTATTCTGCCTTTGTACCGTGTATAATTTTTGCCTCCTTTTATTTCTTTTTTTCTTTATCTCTTTATAGTCCTGGATCAGTTGGAAAGTGGTGGTGGGGGGATAAATAATTTGTTTTAGTTTGTCGTAGGAAATTGGTGGGGGATGGATATTACTTCCAGTTTTACAATGCAAAGCATGTTTTAAAATGCACGTGCGATGTTCAAACCCACATTTCTCCGGGCACCTTCCAGCTGCCACAGCTCCAGTGTTTTCCATTGCTCATCAGCCCCTTCAGTCTGGGGCTCAGACTGCTGGGGAAGTCAAACAGTTCCCCAGAAACTCATCATCAGTGCTTAGGAGGGTGAAGGAACACAACAGCTGTCACTACCAAAAATATATTTCTTTTCTCAATCACAGACACGGGCAGAGATGCAAACATAGTCTTTATCTTAATATCTTGATGAAGATATAATATATTATTTTGAAAAATTCCTCCTAGATTTTTTTAAGTAGCAAAAAAGCTGAATAAAATGCTCTGTTTTTAGTATTTTTTTTTTTTTTTTTTGAGGGGTGGGGAGCACGAGTGGATACAGGTAAATCAAAGTATTAAAAAAATATTGGGTTAATACTAAAGAAAATATTTTGGTAGATTTGAATATTTTTTCTCTTAAAAATACAGCTGGTCTGATAGATAGCAATAGACTTAGCTTGACCTGCTAAGGTAGTTCTAAAATGGGTAATGGTGTTATTCTGTGGAGCTTCTCAAGGGGAAATAAAAGTGGGCTTTTTTTTCTTTGTTTTTGAAAGTACATCTTCTAAGACGATATGCCAGCAACAGGCAAGACAGAAATATCAGTTAATTTCTGTGTTTGGTCCCTTTAATTAGATAATACATGTGATTTCACTCTTTTGACTGCACAGAAGAATAGTCTGAAACAAAACAATACTGCTGCCAGCTCCTTCCCCCCTGCCACAAGCAGCAAATGACACCCTCCGGGCAAATCAAACCCGATTCCTCTCCCAAGGGCCATTCTGGAGGTGGAGGTTCAGTTCATAAAATGAGTCTTGGCAGCCCCGAGCCATTCACACTGAGGAAGGGCAGCACTTTTGGAGAGGAGAAGGCAGAATGCCATGGTAGTTGTTGCTCCCTTTGCAGCAGGAGCTGCTGGCTGGCTCTGCAGGGCTCAGCCTGGGAGCACAGGCAGGATTCTGTGGAAGGCACGCTGGGGAACAGAACCTGTGGCTTGGACGTTGCTGGAAGCAGCAGCCCAGCTCTCAGGGAGTCCTTATGGGCAAGGTTCCAGTTCTCTGTAGTGACCACTCTATGTGGGATGATGATTCTCACCCAAAACTTGTTTGGGTTTATTGCAAGGCTAAGAGGACAGCAGATACATCACACAGATGAACTCTGGACTAAAGGAAAGAGCCATTCTTCGACTAACGATTGAAGAGAATAAATAAAATCTGTGGAGGTTTTTTGGGGGGGTTGTTTTTGTTTGTTTGGGGTTTTGGTGTTTCTGTTTGGTTTTTTGTTGTGTGTTTTTTTTTTAATTTCCCAAATTTATTTTACTGTATAATAACAGTCTCATACTTGACTTGTGACAGCTTCCAATGGTAAGATTTAGTTTGGTACCAGATGGATACATTAGTGAGTGCATACCTGCTCCAGTCAAGCCTTTGGACTATTTCAGGCTTCTAAAAATTTCCCAAAATGCAGGACACACTTGACACAGAGATATGTTTGAACACATTTGAGCTGAACCATTTTTCTAGAAATCTAACCAGAATTTCTCAGCTACCCAGCCCAGTCTATTCATGCAAGGCTGTGAAGCTTTAGTGGTTCATACTGGTTGTATGAAGAATTATTGTTTTGAAAACCAGCTATTGCTAATATTGTTGCTACTGAATTATTTTTTGATTGTGCATTAAAAAAACCCTGTCTCTATGGATGGTAGATTAAGGACTGGCCTTATTAAGATTTATTTAAGAGTTTGACTTTTTCATTTTCTTTTTAACTGTTGTAAACCATACTGAAATGTGGTAGTTCTAATTAAGTGGGATGGATCATTCCACTTACCGTACTATTGATCTATAATTTATTTCTTTCCCAGCACGTTTGTGACATCTAAGCCTGAGTAGATAATGATTTACCCAACTCAGTTCACTGTACTGTAAGTGTAGTAAGTAGAGGTGTAGTAATTACAAGACATCATAATAACATTCTAGAGAAAAGGTAATTTTTAGAAACTACAGGGGCTATGACACAATATATCTGTGGAAATAAACAATCAGGGGGAGAAAAAAACTAGGAGGGCCTGTTTTAACATCACACATTTTATAAACATAATTTCATTTAAGAGGAAAAGAACTACAGAAATGTGATCTTATTTTTTATTCTCTAACAGATTACAAAATTTCATTGTCACAGTAAAAATCTGATCACAACTGAACAAGTTCTAGCAGGGCAAAACCAGTTTCTGCCAAGGCCATCAGCTGTTAGTATGCTGTAGGTATTTGGTGGTTCACCATGAAACTGAGGATCAGAGCTAATGTTTGTAGAAAGGTTTGTGAGCAGTTGTGGGGCTTGGGGATTTTTTTTGTTGTTGTTTCGTGAAGTTTTTTGTAAGGATTCTGAGTTTTGACAGTGATGCAAGTGTTCAATTTGCTAACCCAGCTCAGCTGTTTGGCAGATATGGTCTCATCCCAAACAATATATTTTTTCTGACTGAGGGCTGTTCTAGAGATGTTTAGCAAAATGTGTTTGCTGCTTTTAGGGCCTTTTGACAAAATGAGATAGCTGTGATGGAACTGTAGTGATGGGACAAGGAGTAGTGGGTACAAATTGAAAGATGGGAAATTTAGGTTAGATATTGGGAAGACATTCTTCCCTGTGAGGGTGGTGAGGCCCTGGCACAGGTTGCCCAGAGAAGCTGTGGCTGCCCCGTCTCTGGAAGTGTTCAAGGCCAGGTTGGATGGGGCTTTGAGCAACCTGGGCTAGTGGGAGGTGTCCCTGCTCATGGTGAGTGCATTGGGATTAGATGGTCTTTAAGGTCCTTTCCAACTCCTTAATGTTCTATGATTCTATAATTTTTTTGGAAAACACAGTTGTAAATTTTTTAAAGACATAAGACTGATTTTTCAAATTACAGCGTGGTTAGAAAATGATTAAAACATGAAAATGTTTCAGCAAAAAGTAACTACCTTCTGTTTTCAGTTTAAGAAAGAGTAATCTTAATTTTAAAATGACTAAGCGTGTTCTGGTGTGTAGGTGTTTCTTTGAGAACTGTTGTTCAGGTTATGTTGCTGAGCATCAGTACTGAGCAAGCGTTTTCCAGGCAAACATGAAAGTAAAATGCCAGTATGGTATTGTGTAAACCATCTATACAGACCTCTGTGATTGCTTTTGTGCATTCATAAGAGTGTTAGCCTCATGAAAATGTATACTGCTTAATGTTCTCATCCTTCTAAAGTAAGTTAAAAGTTCATTTGCATTAATACAAAAGCTGTAAGATGTCAGGGCTGCAGCATTATGGAATAGTTGCAATGTATTGTTGTAATGCTTTGGGGTATGTGCAGTGCGTTTCTCCACATAGTATTTATTCTTGTGCTGATTTTCTTTGGAGATGAAGTGCAGAACTTGGATGGCTTTTTGCTAAAATATTGGTCACCCCAGGCAGTTTGATCTTAGCAAAAATTTATCTTTCTTTCAGTTCTTTGCCATCTTGCGTTATTTTTATGCTCTGAAAACTCAGTGCTACTAAACTTGAGACTTCAGGGTTTGCTTTTGCTTTTTGGTTTTGCAGTGTTGATAATTTCATTTCTCCCTGAATAAGCTTATTCAGAAAGAAATAAAAACCAAAAACCCAGTCAAACCACCAAACTCCAGCTGAGGAGTGCTGTTAGTTCAGGTATCCCCTGCTTCATCACACAGGGGGTGGTTTTGCCCTGAGCAAGAATTTTCTGGATGTTAAAATGGAAGCGTTTCCTTTCTTCACACTACACAGCTTTTCCTTTAAAAGCTATTTCTAGCAAGAGAAATGCATACTCTTTTATTTAATGGTAATTTTTGTTTGTTTAGCTATGTCGTAGTTTTCTTGTGTGAACTTTCCAAAACAGGCTGTGTATCTTCAATGCAGTAGCAAGTTCCAGGGTCTACATCCTGCAGGTATCAGATGAGCCCTTCCCATGCACTGACTATTTAGGTAAGAGCACCCTTCTCTCAGAGTGGCTCCAAAGGTTTGTGGTGCTTCCTTTGCAGAATTAACATTCGTTACAGTGATTTCTGTTTTGTGGTGTGGCACTAGGGAAGCTGTCAAATAAATTTGAAGATGGATTTGTGGATGCAGTATGGTTTGTTTAAGGTTAAAATTGCGGTGACCTTTTGATATTTAGATGTTATTGTTCTTTAAAGGTGGTCTGTTGCTTTGAAAAGTCACAGGATGTGATCAAAAGGAACATATATGAAGTGTGGGGAATGAAGATGGACAGTAAACATGTGGAAAAAAACCCTACTAGCACTTGATTGGTCAAACATTCCTCTCTCACTCCTCAAATTAATTGAAATGATGACACCTCACTGCTGCAGTCTAATCTAAATTCAGGTCTTTCTCAGTCAAGGAAGATCTAAGTTAAAGTATCATGAGTGAAGAAGAGATCTGATGGCAGCTTTCTGCTACTCTTTCTGTTAGTGCAGGAGTTCACAGCTTTAGCAACCATCTTATTCTAAATCTCTTACATCCCTGCTCGATAAAGCCAAGATATATTACCTTGAACAGAAGGGCATGGAATATCTGCTTCTGGCAGACATGCACTCAACGTTTTGAGTATAAAATGAGATAAATACAAAGAAAGCATATTTCTCCTCGCTGCACAGAAAATATTTAGTAGAAAAATCAAAGTAGATGAAGTATTCCATTGGGCAGGAAGAGTGGGATTTTCAGAGTCAGATGTAGAGAGGAAAGAAAATAAAACCACTGAAGTAAATTAAATTAAAATAAAAAGACCCAGCCTAAGGTTATGTCAAAGATTTACGTAATTGTCTGATGGACAAAAAGAGTCGTATATTTGTGAGATTGATAAGGTCTGATCACATAAATCAGAAATGGCACCAGAGGGTGTCTGACCAAGCAGAAGCCAAAGGCTAGATGATAACTGCCTGGGGCAACATCAAAGGCTGCTCAGCATGTCAGCAGCTGAAGGCTCAATGAAGTTGCCTGGAACATCATCAAAGCATTGGTTTGAGAAAAATGTTTTCTGCCTTTCTCCTGTTTTCTCTCTTTCCTAAAAAATCCCTGACCACCTTTGCCTAAAAAGTGAAAGGCTTGTATAAAGGAGAATTCTGGCTTCCTTTGCTTTGCTTATGTATTTATTGCAATTAATGCACTTGAAGAACTCCATCTTGTGTCTGGTGCCCAGCTGACAATGTTTGTGGGGGTGGGAGCAGGAAATTCTCCCCCCAGCTATACCTAGGAAGGAGTTAGGAATTACTGCCTCTTCCCAGGCTGCTGAATAGCTCTGCCCTGGTCAAACCCCAGGTGTTATTTCAAGCTTTAGCTGTACCTGCTGGAACAACTCACTCTTCTGCCATTGCTAACAAATCTCTCGTAGCTTCACAATTGAGCACAAGTGTTACAAAAATAGAGTATTTATAACATTTCAGAGGACCTTAAATTATTGGTTAGTCAGGACAGTGATTGTTCTAGGACTAAGAAAAGCAGAAGCGGGGAAAAAGAATAGTGGCATCTGAGCTAAGCGTGCTGCTTGATGTAGGGGCAAAAAATCTCACCTGCTACTTATGCTTCTATGCAGTATTATATATTTGTGCCACTATGAAACCGTGGGTGAAGTGGCAGGATAAGAATGGCGACATAAAAAGAGTGACAAAGGAAATCGCTTTTTCTCCATTTTATGGTGTATAGTACAGATTTTGATCATCATTAGGCTTTCTTGTAAGCTTTTCCCTGATGCAGGGTTGCTGGACCTTGGCTTCAAACCAGTGTAAAACAGGCATAAAGCAGATAATGGCAAAGGAAGAGCTTTATTGTAATGCTTGGAGCTGTTGGCAATACAGAGCCACACCATTAACAGCTAATGCAATGAAAGTGTCCACCTGTGATAACTTTCTCTCTTTCCTCCCCCTTACAATAGCTGTGCAGAGGCTTTGCCTGTAGCCTTTTCTCATCAGGATGCTTAAGTTGAATTGTAGGACCTGATTCTAAAATAAATTGTAACATATTGCACGATAAGTATCTCCCTTGGTTTGGGCTGGATTGCTGCAGATCTGGGTTACTGTCAGGGGCATCTGGTTTAAAAATGTCGTGCTGAGGATAAAAAGCTGTCCCTGGTCTCAAAGTGTGGATTGATCTCTGTGTGCCTCAGGGAGTCAGGAGCAATAATGTGTGTAACATGTGCCTGAGGTGAGCTAATTGCACACTGTCCTCTTAATCATCTAAATGTTCTTATGACTATTGCTAAGCACTTGCTTCAATAGTATCTTGTGAAAACCTGCCTGTAATGCAAAAGATTATTTTTTTATTATCTACCTGTTGTTTTTTATGTGATGCCTTTATTTTCTGTCCTTACATATAGAAAGAATAAATAAGAGCCTTTTCCTTTCTTTTTATGCTTAGTTAGGAGAATAATTATGCTACTGAGGCTGTTTCTAATGGTTCCCAGTGGAGTTACTCCAAGTTTTTAGATGGGTTATATTTCATATTTTCATACTTCTAGTGACCCTCAGTGCAGAAGTAGACATATACTAATGAAATCAGCCGAGGCAAACTTACAAAGCAGTCTTCCACTCAGGGAAAAATCAGAATATAATATGAAAAGAATTAGAAAACTTTTTTTAAAGTTAGGATGAAATTTAGTATTAAAAAGTACAGGTCATACAGAGATTCACACCAAATGTTTCTACCACAAATTATAGATCTGTCATCAGATATGACAGGAGAAGAAAGAACTCTAGATACATGGTGGGTGATCAAAGTATAATGGTGCAATGTGTGTTAAATAGGTCAGTGGGATACTGGGATACATGAGATTTTCAGGAGGTACAAGAAATAATAATTTCATTATACAAAGCCATTGCATGCCCGTGTAAGTAGGAAGTTCTTCCTGTGTCACTGAATGTGCAGATATTTTTCCCAATTTGCCAAGCTTAACATTCAAAACAGTTCTTTGAGTGGGGGTCTCTGGGTAATCTCAGGGGGTCAGATGCTGATCTTGGTTGTCACAAATTTCTGTGGAATGCTTATTCAGTTAAACAATTACTCTGAATTGAACAGCGCAATCAAGAGCAAATACACTGATTTCAGTTATTGAAGCGTATATTTAGCAAAGGATGGTAATGTGAATAAAAATGTAGATTAGGATTTAAAGCTCATTCAAAGGAAATGCCTAATTACAGAAGCATTTTGGTTTTCTCCAGGCAGGGATATGGATTAGTTTAATGATGTTGATGTGGGGTTATCTGAGAAGGAAGGTGAAAAGGGGTGAATTTTACAGTGTCTATGTAAATGCACATATATAATTTTGTCCTATGTTCTTGGAACCTGCATTGCTGCCAGTGGTAACTATGTGTGTCTTACTGAGATATAAATTATTAGTAACAAATATTAATTGTACTAGCTAGGATAAGGAGGGCTGATACTGCCTTTCCATTCATATTAGTTCTCTTTTCTCTGTATACTGCTACAGGTTCTTCATTTTTCTTTCTTATTTTACTTCAGTTATTGCAATTATGCTGAACAGTGATAAAATATGTCGTGGTGTTGTGAAGATGCATTGTGTGAAAACAGGGAATCTGACATTTTCACTTGTGTACTGAAGTCTGAAAAGATAAAAGATAATACATTATAAAAGGCTCCAGTTTCCTAAAAGTCCTTCACTGAGGCACTTACTGATTCTACATTATGGCCCTTCCATGCAAAAAGTTGCTGGCTTTCTTGAAACAAGACTTGGAAACTGCCTTGAGGTGTAAAATGGATAATATGATATAAGAGAAATGTTAGTAATGATCATGAGCCCATTTTTCATGAGTTTTATGCAGGGTAATGAGAGGAGTTACTACTGTTGCAAGGGTATCTCAAAAAGTAGATGGTACAAGCTGTGTCACATTTCAAAAGGAATATATTGCTACCTGCCCTGAAAATTAAGAGCATAAAGAGGTGCCAGAGGACTCAGAGGAATGTTGGCAGGCAGCTTTCAGCCCAGAATGAAAGCACTGTAAGGTCAAAGCTCTCAGATCCACTAATCCCAAACAGATTGGTTCCTTTGCCATCATTAGCTTATGTGGGGCACATATAAAATCTTGAAAAAAAATAGCAGTACCTTCTTTATTGTCAAGAATAGCGTGAAAAGAACAGTGTGAACATAGTGTAGCAGAGCTAGCAATAATTTATTTATTATCTAAATTTAAAGTAAATAATACTTCAGAGTAAAAAAGTTCTGTTGTGTTCTATCTGGGCTCACTTTATCCAGTATTTTGCCAGACATAGCAAGTATGTGAAAGGATGTTGGTTACAGGAAAAACTGGGGATTCTAAAATGCTGCTTTTTGTTTTCAGAATTTCACTTTAGGGACACTATAAGCAGAGAAGCTTTTAAAAGTGTGAACAGGGTGATTGTGTTTGGTTCTTTAACAGCCTCATTGAAATGGTTTGCTGAGGTTTGTCTGTGCAGGAAGATTGACCACAGTGCCACATTAGAATACATCCCCAAAGTAAGCCACAGCTCCCAGTGGCCACTTAGTGCTGATTTCTCAGCCTCACTGGGGACAGTTCTGACACTCAACGGGTTGGTACAGATTGACTTCTGCCCACAAAGTCAGGCCCCTGAGATAAAAGCTCTTTGATAAAAAGAGGAAATCAGTTCAGCTGACAGTGTAGACTCGTTTGGTAGTAAAAGCCACTGTAGTCTGGAGTAACAAATTAGTTATTAAAAAAACAAGACCGCTGGCACAAAGTCAATGTGATGCTTAGGGGAGAAACCATTTTTTCAATTTTTTTTTTTTTTTTTGTTCTGGTTACTTCCTTTTTGCAAACTTACAGAAAACTTCTCATTGGCTGACTTTTTCCTTAATCTCCTTTTATCAGCTGGACTGATGTACTTCTCCCTAAGATCTTCAGAATGACCTGCTTGTTCCCACAGAAGCAGGGCTCTTCAGGTGACCTTCCTCTTCTGGTTTGTGGTCTCACTCTGTGCTTTCAATTCTTGGAAAGAGTGGTTCCGGGAAAATGCACTTCATGTGCTCTCAGCTTTGCTTTTTCTTGCACATATCCATGATGCTGCTGTAGCTTCTGATTTCCCTTTTCTCTGTCGCTTGATCTCGGTTTCTGGCCTTATCCCCTTTCTTTCCTGGTGCTGCCTCTAGCAATGGAATAGGTCACAGAAGGATTAGTACAGGCCTGAGCCCATGGGTTTGCCAGAGTGGTTCGTGTTCAGAAGTTTGGTTCATGCAGTGATGAAGGTCCATGAGTGACATTGTCTTAGGAAAGGACTTGCCTATTATTAGACAAACAGTTAAAACAGGGAAAACAAGATAGGCTGAGGGGAATAGAAGATATGCTGACAAATTGGAATAAACCCATGGATCCTGTAGAATATACTTGACCAGATTTCTTAGAAAAATACAGAAACTACTGTGACATCAAACTGACTGAGATGGAAAGGAAAATAAAGCCATATATTCTGATTACCTTGTTAAAACGGAGTCACCCCGATTCCATAACAGCCTTGTCCTTGGTTCAAAGAAGCAAACTCCCATTACTTCAGTTTTTAAAACATGTCGAAACAGGAAATAATAATAGACAGATGAGGACTGCCAAACCATAGGATTCCAGGGATCTGATCTGAAGCAGATCTTGGGAAAACAGGAATGATGGCCAAGCATATCTCAGCAGCATATCCCAGGATTCAAGGTGGCTGCATTTCTAGGTTTGATGCTGTTCTTCAAAGTGAAAGATGATCATCAAAGAAAGTTCCATCGTGATTTGTGGACTCTTTTCTTGGGTGTCTGACACACTGCAGGGTCTGCTGTTGGGGACAGGTTCCTCTGTGGACCATTCCCTGCCTGAGCCTGGGCACAGAGCTGTTGGTGGCACCAGGGAACTCCTCACATGGCATGTGGGTTGTTGTCTGGCTCCTCTCAGTTTGCTGGTGTTAGTATACCTGGTTTTGAATATTAGTTATACAAAGTTAGAATTAATCTCTTAGGAGAGCTTAATTCCCATTTGTTCTTTGTTATACTAACTTTTATTTATTTATTTCTAGAAACATATGATCTGTCTATATACTGATTTTGTTCTCTGGCAGAAAGCTCAGTGCAGTGTGATAGTTATAGTATCATGTCCAAATTTACTTTCCTGAATACAGAATGAAGAGACAAAAGTAATATTAGTTAGAGTTCAAAGCTATTTTTATGCTTTACATAAAGCATAGTGAATACAGGATCACTGAATCCCATTTTCAAGGCAGTTCTGAACTGGCTGTTTTTCAATACATTGCTTCTTAGCAGAACAGGCTATAAATCGGTTTATGGATGTTTATGAGCTCTCCTCTATGATCTGTGTAATAAATATGTGGACTTGAGAAGCAGTGATTTTTTTTCAAGGGATTTCACATGTACTTTTTCTGTTCATATTTGTTAAATTAAAGTGCAGGAAATAACAAAGTGTAAATTTACTTGCATCTAGTGAGTTCTGTAGATGATACAATTTATTTGCTGGATAGGATCCTGTACTTCTATAAATATATTAATTTACTAGCTTTGAAGAGATGGACATCTGGATTTGGATTAACTGGAGTTCAATATTTGGAAGAGCTGGCTGCAGTCTGTTTTCATGTACATATTTGTGTAACCTTGGAGATAATTCTTTCTCTTTTCTTGTTTACTTTTCCTTTTTTTTTCTTCTTTATTTTTTTTAATTTTAAGTGGGATTTTTGTTTTGTGTCGAGAAATAAAACCAAAGGAACTCAATAGCTCTGAGGATTTAGACCTCTATCTCCCTCTGCTTTAATTTCCTAGGAGAGCTTCTTTTGGAAAAGTATGATCTGGTATAAATTCATTCACTCCAGAGCACTCGACTCTTTAGGATGCTTCTTGGGTATTTTTCTTTTACTTTTGGTTAATGCTGCTTAATAATTGATCTCTCTATCTACCATGACTTCCCTTTCCAGAAGAAAAAAGTGATTTGACATATTGCTTTTTTAAAAAGCTTAAATTAATGAACACAGTAAAAGAAAGCATACTGGTAAGCAGCTTCCTGACCTAAAGAAGCAATTAAAAATAAATCATCCATCTCCAAGAAAGATAAAAATAATATTCAGTAAGAGTTGTTTCCGCAGCTTGAAAGCAAGAATAAATTTCTTAAAGTAAAATGAATGTTATAAGCACTTACTTTTGTGGAAGGAAAAAATAGCCTAAAAATACTTAATGCACTAATAAAACAAGAGCAGTGGCTGAAATAGCATAATACTTTCCTCTTCAAAATATGGAAACAGGAAGGAATGGAATAGGGAAATAGACCTTTAAGTACTGAAATTTATCACCTTAAAGGAATTGCTCTGAAGCAGCACATCAGCAGTGTTAATGCTGGCAGGAAAGGCTGTCTGTGGGAGCAAAGTGCAAATCACTTTTCCACCTCAAGTGCCCATCAAATTCACACAGAAGTACAGGATCAGATTGCCCTTGTCCCTTCAGGACAGTGACAGACCTTGATTCTCATGGGTGTCTGAGCTGAAATCTGTGTTCCCTTCCTGTTGTAGGCACTGTGTGACCATGCTGCCTGATGTTAGGGCCAGACCCAGCTCTCTCTGAACTCTGCTTTTTCCTTCAACAGAGTGAATTGGGCCAACCATAGTTACTTATGATCCCTGTCAAAAGAAGTATCGGTTTCAGTTACTAGTGATGTCCTTTCAGTTTGTAAAATAATTTGGCACTGTAGTGGAGCCTATAAATACCAGATTGGATTGCCATGGCAATTCTTTTTTAATGCCTGAAAGAACAGTGTCAGCCTCAGAGCCACAGCCAGCTTGGAAATGAAGTGGCACCTGAGCTGGTCAGGAGGAAAGGAGCAGACCATTTATTAGAAGCACTAAAGGATGGAGTTCAAGGCAGTGGGTCAAGGATGACATCCTGGCACTATTGAGCTCACTGAGTTGTATGTTGACTTAATTGGAGGCAGAATTTCACTTGAGATTTCCCTGAATAAGGGAAATTCTTTGGACACTTGACATGTGTCCACCCTCTTGTCACCTCTCCCTCATTCTTCTCCCTCCTCTTTGCATTTCAATATTAGAAATTGTCGGATAATTTATCAGTTCTTTTTGAAACATGAGAAAACCTGGCAGAGGGTCCAAAGCTGAAAATAACTCATCCTACAACAGTTTCATATCCATGCTAATCATTAATTTTGAGTAAAGGTGGTTTTCTTTTTGAACTGCTCCTCAGAACGTTGTGTCTCCATGTGACTGATAGGACTTGATGGGCAGGACAAGTCTCCCAGGAGTCCTCAGGACAAAGAGAAGCATTGCTGGAAGTTGTGAGTCATCCAGGGCAATCCAGAGACTCTACAAATAGTTGTGTAGGGACTTGGTGGCTTTTTCTCATTGCAAGATCCCCTGTGATAATGTCCCAGAATCTGAGGCAGGTATTTACTTGATACAAAAGGCCCTATCCCTTGCAAAAGAATTCTGACAAGTAACAGAGAACTATGTATGACTTCAGGTAATTATTTTAATTTCCCAGTTCCACATAGATTTGCTTGAATGGCTAAAGAATTATAGATTGGAGTTTAGTCAAAGACAACCGTCAGTTACATTTTCTCAATAGTTGTATTGAAGATTTTAAGTGGTTCACAAAAATGCTTTTTACATTTTTAAATTACTTCATGAGTATGGATCAATCAGCAAAATATAGCAGTAATGAGTTCCTTTTAATAGCAAAGAGCTCACTAATTACCATGCTGATTATATAAACCAAGTTTTTAGCCAACAAAAAAGCTCCTGCAGGCAGTGTCCTTCCACCTGCTGATGGGGCTGGCAATTCTAATTAAAAAATAAGAGGAAGTAATTTTTCTTTTTAGTCTGTTTCAAATCTTAGGGAAAAAAAGATTGCTCACTCATTCTCTGTATGTGACATCGTCTGAACTTAGTAAGTGCTTCCACAGGTCTCTGAAAAGACTGACACCACCAAAATGTCAAAAATAGCTGACCATAAACACTGGGTTTTTTTCTATTCTATTGAGGTCTTCCAGGTGTGAGCTTTCACCTGGGGCCTGCCACCGGCTCAGCTTGACAGTGAGGAGATTGCCCACACTCCCAGGAGAGGAGGTCTCTTGTAGGCAACATGAGCTGTGCTAAAATGAAACTTAAATGGACATCTGAAAAATGCTCTGGGTTCTTGTTGTGAAGCCAGGGGATGGGCTGTTGGTTGTGGCATTAGGCTGGAGTTTGAGAAATCCGTGGGCAAACTGTTTTGCCTCCATGTCTCGTCTGAAATGTGCCTTGTTCATCCATGAAAAATTGTGAAGTGCTTAGTGGCTGGGGCTAAATAGGGTAATTAAGTAGTCTTAGACAGAAAGGAGCAAAGGAAAGCAAGTCTGAAAGATTTTTGTATTATTATTTTTGTCCTGTGTTCTCTATCTTTCCTTATTTTTCAAAGGATAAATTAGTTCTGGCAGATGCTTAAACCCCTTTTCCTTTAGATAATTTGGAAGAAGAGAGAGGGAACAGTGGAGCATCCCCTGGGACTGCTGCCTGATGTGGCACTCATGGCACTAAAGCAGCCTTATTGCTTCCTAAAATAATTAGTTCTTGTTGGATTTATGGCTATCACACAGATTAGATTGTTGATGTTATGGAAATAGTAGTTGTCAAAAAGCTCATTTCCACAATTTATTTGTCTGACTTCTAAGGAATTTCTAATGCAGTTTGACCTTTATTTTGAATCAAGGTGGGTTTTCTAAGTTGTGGCTCAGCTGGGAAAGGTTCATAACACGTATTTCAGAACCTGTAAGCAAGGATGTTGGAGGTGATGCTGAACACTTAGCAATAAGAACTGATGCAAATCCCAGTTTTATCTAGGAAAATCAGACATGACAATGTTACTGAATATTGACTGTCTCATTTGAAATATGTATGTGTGCTCAGCCTTGCTTCTTTTGGATAACTATATCAGAAATTCAAATCCTTAGTCACATTCCAAGCAGAGACCAGTGTACAAACTTCTTGCTTATGTGTGAAACAACAGGGATTGCTTTTTCCACAGATTTTGTTTTGTTCATTGGGTAAAGAAAGCAAATCACTTTTAAGTCCTAGAAAACCAGTATTTTTGTAAGTAGCATGATTCTTTAAAACATAAATGAGAATCCTCTACCTTACTTTTCTCTGTAGGAAAATAGAAAACTTTTCTTCTGTAGGAAAACCCTTTTTCTGTTGGAATACTGACATTCAAAAAATCTTAACTTTTACAAAGAAACATAAGAAATTGAAAATATGGGTATTTCATTTTAGTGGTACAAAATTGTTTATTTTAATGCTGGGCACAGAATATTAATGTTTACGCACAGAGAAAAACATGTAAGACCTGTATTATTGTACATTTTATTTATTTTGCCTGCAGGCGCTAATTTCATTCATTTTCATTGATTTAAAGAATGCATTTGAGCTGAGTTAGTATGCTTAAAGGCACCAGCAAGTGATATAATAGGACTGTACCTGTAGTTCAGAAGGAAAAGATAAAAGGAAAAGAAACCGTTATTCCTAAGGAGAATTAAAAAGGAGGGAAGGAAAGCCCTTTTTAGTAGTGATTCATTTTCTTCCTTTTTAGTACAAAGTGATAAAAGGAAATAAGTTCATGTTCCAGGCCTCAGACAAAGCGTAAGGTCATTTATGAGGATGTTATCTTCATGGGTGAGGAAAACTTTGTCAGAAGTGGTTAATGTTGAAAGTATGGAAAGCGGATTAAAACATCACAAGGAAAAACCAGACTGTCAAGATGACAGAATAAACCTGTATACCTATTTTCCAATTTTCATCTCAACATGAAAACACAGCGTGATCACGAGTTTCAGTGATAAGAAACAGAATATATCGGTCAGCAGCTTGGTAGGAGGGGAATCATGGTTTTATGAAGCAGATATTGGGTTTCATAAAACGGAAATGTATTCCTAAATTAATGGTTGTGTTCTCTGTTGCAAGAACTGTTTTTAGATAATGTCCAGTTTTTACTTGGATTGTATGACAAGTGACAGAAACTCTCCTTTCCAAATACACGTCTCTGCTCAGGTTCCCGGTCCCTGGGGACTGGAGGTGAGTTTTGGGCAAGGCCATTGTATTAATTGAAGAGCAAGGGCCAGGGAGCAGCACATGAAAGGGAGATGGTTCCCGTTTGCAGAGCAGGGTGTGAAGGAGACAGAAGGTTCAGTCACGTGTATCCACATGGATACAGTGAAAGGGATGGGATACTGAGGGATTCGAAGGTGGGATGTGAACAAGGGCTGGACTGGGTCTGAAGGATGAATCCTCCTGATCAGCATGTCCAGGTGTGTCCACAGATGTGCGTTGCTGATGGCAAGAGAATGTGTAGATATCTGACCTGATTTTGAGACACACCACCTTACCTGAGGAAGTGAAAGGGAAAATTCCATAACAGCACTGTCCAAAGTGCTGCTACAAACAGAATGACATTTTGACTGGAGTATTTTTATCAACTGTTTCATGCAAAAGTGGCTTTGAACCTTCACCTCTGGGTGGTATTTTAATTATCTCTCTAATTAAGGGAAGTTTGGCTC
This sequence comes from Pipra filicauda, assembly GCF_003945595.2. Lineage (NCBI taxonomy): Eukaryota > Metazoa > Chordata > Aves > Passeriformes > Pipridae > Pipra > Pipra filicauda. The sequence continues at coordinate 58,191 of NW_024105197.1, forward strand.
TACTTCAGAGTTGTTATGAAAAAAGTATCACGATTTTTCTACTACTGCTCTCTGGTTTCTTGCAGGGATCCTTCTATTGACTTGTGCATGTTAACTGTGCAGTTAGAAGAAAATGACATTCTTCCTCTCAACCAAAGGGGAGAGTGTCTTGGGCATCAGTCCCATTTACCAAGTATTGCCATGAGATGTGTGAGTCTGCTGATGCCAGTTTTGTAAATTGTTTGCTGAAAAGAATGAATTTTAGAGGCATGCTTAAAAAAAATAAATGCCTTCACCAAAAAATACAAATTTTTGCATTTGTAGAATGACAGCTTAATTATTATGGAGAAATTAGATCCGTTTCTTATTGTCTGGGTAACTGTGCATTTTCTGTTTGGCTTTGGGAATGTACTCCTCAGCAAATCTGTCCAAAATCATGGCACAGTACTTCAGTTATGCAGTAATATAAGTCCATTATAAAAGTTGTCTTGGCTGGAAGCATGGGTTGTTTTTTACCTACCTGTTGGAATTCCATTTGATTTGCTTTCTTTGCCTTCCATCCCTCCTCATGAGTTTTTTTCCTATCTCATTGAGGAAAGAAATGAGAGATGCAAAAAATTTGAGAGAAAAGAATATTAATGGGGGTATATGACAGTTGAAATACATTTAAATTATTGTTTTGTATCTTTTGTCACTAGTAGTGCTTAATACCAGATTCTCTAGAGGCATATGATTAATACTGTTTTCATTTTCGTTCCTGTGAGAGAGAAGTATTTTTTCCTACAGTTTTCCTTCTTTTTATTTGCATAATTGTCTGCTTTGAGTGTAACTGTAACAGAAAAACCTGTTAAAAGCATCATCTCTTTGTTCATGCATGACCCCTACTGCATATATTGAACATCATTAGGATTTTTTTTTTCTTTTTTAATTTGCAGCAGTCTTTTGAAATTGCAGGGATTTTTTTCTGGATGAAATGTAGTGTGGCCAAATAATAACTGCACTTTTCCTCTTTGCCCAGGTGTCCTGTTTTGTTCTTTCTGTTTGGTTTTGGGTTGGTTTGTTGTTGTTGTGGGTTTCGTTTTGTTTGGTTGGGTTTTTTGTCGTTGTTGCTTTTTGTTTGTTTTTTTTTTCCTAATCGGTTTCTTTTTCTCATTACACTGTAACTTGGCTGAGATATCTTGGAGCGGAGGGAGTTGCTTACCCAGGGATATATTTTGTTAACATCTACTGTGTAAATTCTGTTAACTGATCTATGTCAGCAAGTTCATAATTTCAAAATACTTGTGTTAAAAGGTCTGTTTTACACTGCTTTTTCTCTACGGTGAGTTTATGCAAGGCAATCTCCTCAAATAACTAATTCCCTCCTTCCTTTGGGAAGGGTATTGGTTTCTCCTAGAGAGAGGAGAGAGCCCTGCTGACAAAATGCACTGCTCTGAGTCTCTGGCTCTGGAATTCTCTCCCCTGCTCCCTTGGTCAAAAAGCATCTAAAAAGCAATCTAGATTCTCACTGGGGTGCTTTTGTGGTATGTTTTGGTGCATTATGCTCCTGTGTATGGAAAAAAAAGAAGAAATTTAATTTGGATTTTGTGAGTTGTGAGTTTTGTTTGTGCTTTCAATGGCTGTAGGGGTGTAAAACAGGCTGGAAGTGCATTTATTGATCTCCAGGTAAATAATAAAATGTGATAATTTTCTATCCGCCCCGAGAAGTATGTGCTGAATGTATCACTCTTCTCCTTTCATGTGTTATGGAATTACTTAAAGGAATTTTTTTTTAAGAGAATATTGGAAAAGAATTAACACCATAGTTCCACCAGCTTGAAAGTCGTGGAGATACATTTATTCAGAAGAAATTTCCTCTTGTGCTCTCTGGTATTGATGCAACCTTTGTAGTTTGCTGTACAAGCAGCTCTGTGCCAATTTTCACAACAGTGTTTGGCACTAAACTCTCCTGCTATTGGGGCCTTCAGGAGTTCCTTAGGTACACTGAAAGACTTCAGGGAATCAAACGAGCTCTATTAGTTCTGTATTTGCCTTTCAGAACATTTTCACTGTGTTTCTCACATGGAACATCCTTAACTGAATGCTGGAAAATTCCTGTGGCTTATGAAATACCCGAGGTTTTTGTTATGCTTATAATACTTGCTGTTTATTTCTTTCTGATAATCACAAATGTTTGCAGAGAAAACCCACTTTGACAGGTAATAACTGATTTAAATAGTCAACATCAAATACAAAAGGTTTATGAATATTAAGCAAAAAATCTTGACAAAAGGTGAGAAGTCTTTGCAAGGGCGAGATAGTCTGCATGTTTCAATGTCTCTTTTAATGGAATCATCTTTACTTTCAATTCCATCTTTAACGTAACAGACGTTCTGTAAATATTGTTGCTACTGACAAGAACATCAATTCTTGTTATTCATAAAGAGATTTTCAGTATCTGAGCAGTAAATAGCAAGCAGGAGGAACAATGGCTTGCATTTTTATTTTGTAACGTACATCCCTTTGCTAAAAAAGGGAAGCAGAGTCAATTTGACACTTACCAGACCCATACTGCTTTTGGGAAAGGGCTGATTTTGAGCAGAAACCATAGTCAAGTTAAAGGGAGGTAAATTTGTTAAAGTAGATTTATTTCCTTCATGTATTAGAAATTGTTTGCCAAATAAACATGATTGGGGAACTGAGATATTTTTGCAAGAATTATAAAATTAGTGGTTGTGAAGGGCTCACTTTAACAGACAGGATATTGAATAGTTTTGCTCGGAGTGATTGGTGTAAGGGGGTGTGGATGTGGGCGTTTCTGTGAACAAAAATCTAGCTCACATCAGTCTCCATGAGTAAGGCAATAGTATGATTGTATGGCCCTATCCACACTTCACATCAAAGGGGTACACAAGAGTTTGCTGCATTGGAGTCCTATTCAGTGCAGACATCAGTGAGTAAATAGCAATTTCAGCCAAACATGGGGGCTCAGTGGAGTGCTGTTGACACTGTTAAAGAGCCACATGTCCAAAAAGAAGGGTTTGGGATGGGGGTAGAAAGGTGGAGAATGGACATCATCTAGGAGTTGCTCTGTGGGTGTGGGAGGAGCCCTGTGGAAAGAAGGGGCAGAGTATGAACGTGTACCTCCTCTTTCCAAATCCAGTGTCAGCCTCCCTCTCTGTTTGCCCAGGTCCAACCAGAGCTGCATCTCTCAGACATGGGAAATGCTTTACTAAAAGACCAGTGCATAAATGCTAAGGCAAAGCTATTAAAATCCTTAGAGTGTGGAGTGAGCTTATGATCTCAGGGCTGGAATAGAAGTTACTGAGTGCTTCCCACTTTCTAGTCATTACAAATTTCAGGTGCTTGTCACGTCTGAGGATTTAAGTTAAAATTGGGAAAAAACCTGAGTCATTCTGACAGTACAACTTGACACATTGCCAGTGAAGTCTAGGCAGGAGCCAGAGCTGCATTAAACAGCTTAGTGTGGTGTTATCTTCTGCCTTTTTCAGCTGCAGAAATTGCTTTGCCATGTAAAGCAGACACCAAACAGAGAAATGAGTCTGCATATATGCCAGGGGACACTGGGAGGGGAGCAACGGGCCATGAAGAAAGGTCTGCTCCTGCCTTGGTAGCTCTGAAATATGTGGAAAATCAGTTTGTTTCTGGTTTGTTTTTTGGTTGGTTTGTTTGTTTGTTTTTGGGTTTTTTTTAAGGAGGGGGTGTTTAACTTTTTTATTATTATTTTTAAGCTCCTTTCCTTTTCCAATGCCCAGAAATGCCTGAAAGTAATAAAATTTGTATTAAGTTTTGCATTTGCCACTTTGTGTTCACACTTGTGCATGTAATTTTCATGCATAAAGTGGGAGGAAAAAGTGGTGTTCTGTTAAAAAATTCAGTTTAATCTGGTACATGTTACGTGATGAATAATAGCAATACTGACAATGCTGCATAAATACTCTGTGGCATGACTGCAGCAGTGACACTGTAGGTCTGATGTTACCTATTGGTGCTTTCAAACACTGGTAGATTCAGAGATGGGGTGGGAGCAGGTCGATACTTGTGTTTACTCTGCTTTTCAGAGGGGTGTCCAAGTGTCATTAGATCTACTCATTAGATCTTTACAATAAAAATCATCTTCCAGCAGTTTCAGTACTATATGCTTCTCACTGTGTCTTTTGTGAAGTGCACAAAATGATGAACAAAATTCTGAACTGAATGATGAACAACACAAAGAAGGGAAAACAAACATCTGCTTCCTGGAAACAAACATTCCTGAAATGTAAGGATTATTACTTGTAAGATGAGATGTTAGAGCTTGGAGGGGATAAACTATATTAACTAAGCCCTTCCCTTTTTATTTTCTATTCAATTCTGTTGTAAAAATAACATTTTTTCGTCATTATGGATATATATAGATGGAAGACCCTGTTCAAAATAAGTACAAGAGTTCTGCCTAATAATATCCAATGAAGCCACAGGGCACTTTGAGTGTTGCAGTCAGGAGGACATACAGTTCATAATTTTTATTGGGGGTTTGCATCACTGACAGGAAAAGTTGTTCTCCCTCTCTTATTTTTGTGTGAGTATATGAGGTTGCTGGTCATAGGCAGTTTTAAGTCCTTCTAAATATGCATTTCCTTTAATTCATTAAGAGACTTTCATGTTCCAACATATCCATTACAATGACAAACTGACATTGTAAAATTAAAAAGCCTGCAATTACTCACTTGGTTTGTATTTTAATCAAAGCTATTATAATATGACTCTAGGGAGCCATAAATGGCAAAACAAAGGGGTTGGGATTTATATGGGACTTCTGTATACAGAATATCTAAGTGGAAGGAGGTAGGGAAGAACAAAAATGTTGGATGTATCCAGGAAGGATAGCTTCAAGTGTAGCTTGACCAGAGCCTAAAACAAGTCTCTGGCCAGCTCAGGATCAGAGAGATCCAAACTATCACGGCTTCTCCTTTATTTTGGCTTTTGGGCATTGAGACTATCCAACAAAACCATGCTGGGCCAATACATTATTTCTATGAGTTATCATTTCATGAAGATCTTAAGAAGGTAAATAAATATAGAATAAAATTTTGCATGCATTGTGGCTGCTGGGAAGGTGGCAATTGTATCATTTACTTTTCTAATAAAGTGGGTGTGTGTATGTGTGCTTGTTTGTGTGTAGGCAGGAGGGGAGAGAAGTGTGCAGCCCCTTGCTTGTGGTTTGTGATTTCAAGAGGAATTTTCTCATTTGGTGTAGAGCAAGTTGGATTCACTGCATCTCTCAGGCTGCAGAGGTGGGACATCAAAAAGTGAGCAGCAGTGGGTACAGCCAGAGTGAAACTTGTTCACCCAGCCCTGAGAGGAGCTGGTGTTTCCACTGCACTCTTGGTGCAGTTGCACCTCCTGTCCTTGCTCAAGACGTGTTTTGGATGCTTTTCCCTGTGGAGGAGCAGGAATAGCTCATGTGTCACAAAGCAGTTCTCTCCTAATTTTTATAGGAATTTTGATGCTTTTCTGTGTTGCCTACAGAATTTACACAAGACTGTATAATTTTGAAGGAAGTTAAATGAATAAAACTGCTCTGACGCCGGGATGGCAGCTGCGCCTTAGAATTTCTTGTTTGTCTCCGGGTTTCACACAGAAACTAATGCAGATTTAATGAATATTTGTCAGTCCCATGGCAAAGTTATGAACAGACATTCTCATTTTGGACCCAACTCTGTCTTTACAAAAGATGGAATAGAAAGTTCTGTAACGAAGGCAGCATCCTGCAGTGGCTCTTTCTTCGTGGAGTTCCCCTGTGGATCTGACTGAGATGGCCAAAGGTCACCAGCATCCACAGTCACTAACCCGGCTTTCTTGTAGATCTGTGACGAGCTGGAATTTGTATCTGCTCTTCCAAGAATATGCAAAACCTCCATAGGTTAAGACTAAGAGGTTCTCTGTAGAATTTAACGAAAGCAACACTAGCAAGTTAAGCACTGCTTCTCTTTTTGTTCTGCTCAGCTTGTTACCTGATGCATGGACCACCTGTCAATATTTAAGGTATCATGAGAGAAAGGGGCTTCCTATATTCTGTGAGCAGTTGCAGGTACAAAGTTGGCCAGTGCCCAAGCACCAGTCTGTATGAACTGGGAATTGCTGTGAGCATTTTACAGACTATTACTTGTTAGCTGATCATAGCCTTTTCTCATTCCAGCAAATCACAGTTCTATTTTGCTCTTGTTCAGAGCATTTTCTGTTTGTCAGCACAAAGCTCTTCTCAGTTGTGTAACTGAGGGAGGAGCAAGTGACTATGGTGGAGAAAAAGTAGCCCAGCACATAATCCAGATACTTCAAAATGCTAAATGCGTGACACTGATTGTCAGAGTGACAATTCCCCCAAGAGCGAGAACGGAAGTATTTTTCTAATTGCTGTCTGAGCCAGATTCCCTAACTCCTAGCAAGGAGCTACCATGGCCCCAGTGGAGAGGCTTTCCCTCCTGGGCAGGCAGTGATGGTGCTCTGGGCTGCAGAGATTTCACCATCTTCACTCCAAGGCCTTGTTCGCACTAGGTGGCACTGCAATAACACTTGTTACACCTCCCAGTGGATTTACAAAAAACCCCACCCAATACCCAAACCAGTGGAGTTATCTTGGAGTGCAGCAAAATTAGTGTTTTCATTCATTAGTTCCTTTTGAATATCACTGCTTTGTTGGGAAACGAATATATACGTGTTATATACACGTTGTTATTAACTCTGCATGCAACAAGTAGTCCAGAACCACCCTGAACACACAACCCCACCTCTGATGGGTCTGCTCAGACTGGCTTGCGGGTTGCTTTTGAATCTTCATTGGGTCATGCAGTGCTCTTTTAAAACTCTCTAATTTTGTCACTTCTGTTGTAGTTCATAGCATATAATGTTGGTAGAGCTGCAGTGTTTAAATATTTTTTCAAATATTTTTTTCTCTGCTGGAACCTCCTACTCTCCTGTTTGTAAATTCTTATGTTCAGCACATGCTTTTAACTTTTCAACTATTAACCTGTAGTGCATTTCATAGTACTTTCTTTTTAAGCCTTAAAAAAAGCCTAACTTTAACTTAGGTTAAAAGTCTTTACACCTGTGTCTCATAATAAAACTTTTCAATTTTGTCTGCTTGCTCAGCCACCCCTTCTAATTTCTAAATGAGTTTTACATCTCTCTGGCATTAGCAGCGGGTTCTGGTCTGATTAAGTCTTGCATTTCTGTGATGATTCTCATTCCCTAGTGCTTTATAAACTTTATTAACTGGTGGAACATACTACCTATCCTTTGCCCTTGATCAAATTAATAAACCTTTAGAGTGAAAGACAGTAAATGATTTTGCTGAAGGTGGAAGGTGATGATGGAAAGCTTGTGATATGATATACAAACTACTGCAGGCTTCGGGATTCTTCCACCTGAATAGGACAAGTGAAGTGTCTTATCAGTGTCATATAGATTTCTGCAGTGAAATCATTCGGAAGTGATTATGTGAACTAATTCAAAGTCTGTGGTTTCTACTTCAAAGCCATAAAGCAGAGCTCATGCTGTCACCTAAAAAGGAACATCAGCTGTCCTAGATCTTATTTGCTGTGAACAGTGATAGTAGGTGTAGCTTTGGATCTTTACTGCAAAGAGAGGCAGCCTCCAAAATCCATCCATGAGTGTTTACTAAGAAGAATTGTCTGGCAAGGATGTTGCTGGAGCTTAATGTTATTATATTGGGTAGCTCTGACTGACATATTGTAAATAGATGTATGTTCAGTACAACTGTTCCCCAGTGTTCCTGAACAGAGCAATTACTGAAATAGAGAACTGCAAACTGCTGTTATAGGATGTGGCATATGGAAAGATGGAGTTCCCTTCAGACTCAACCCCAGCAGGACAACCCAGTTAATAATTTTATGCTTCCTAAGACTTCTACAGATTTTCAAAGCTCTTACTGAACAGGAACTACAATTACATGTTGAAGAAAACAGCAAAATACATATACAAGCAGAGCTGTGGCTCTAGTACACAGTGTAAGGGAGGTTTGTCAGCTACTGAAATGTGATTTTTATTTACCACATCTGCTGGGTGTTTTGCTTAATAACACTAACTAGAATGAAATTGTCAGGCTTTTCTCAACAGCTTGTCATTGACTTTAAGGGGAATAATAGATTAAAGTACTTCTGTACATTAATTTACAAAGCTTTTTTATACACAGTTTCCAAAATGTAACCAAACTTTTCATGGTAGTCACTACTGTGAAGTATTTTCATTTCAGATTCTGAAAGTCTGGTGTAATCTTCAAAGTATCTTTAGCAGTTCTACCTTTGGCCCCAAGCCTGCCACACTGTGATAGAGAATTATCTGTTGGCATCTGTGGAATTCTGCAGTAAGTTTCATTGCAGAATATGGATTTTTATTTCTTTCAATTTGTCTCTTTTTAGTCTTTCCTAAATGCTACCCATCAGTGTGTTTTAATGCAGCACTCTGTAATTCAGAGGTATTGCAAGAGGCATTTTCCTCCCTCTCACCTGTGAGGTTTACTGTCTTTAGCACAGTGCTGATCCAAGGAATTGTTGTTTTCCCTGCAATTTATACCATAGTGTAGACCATGGGAGAAGTTTGTTTGTATTTTTCACTCTTATCTAATGTAATAAGGAAGTTCTTATTAACACCATCAGTTATTAAATTTTATTTCTAAATTGCAATCTGATGACTACTTTGCATAGTTTAATGCCTAGACAGGCTTTTTATGTGTAGTGGAGGGATAGGAGCCCATGCTGTTGATTTTTAATATTTTTGGGTTAGCATGGCTGACAAAAAAAGAGGATTTTGCTATTGTGGTAATGTTTTTTTCTGAAAAAAATAATCATCAGGTAAACACTGGACAAGGGAATGTAAGTGAAAGAAATGTGGATCTCAGGCAGAGCTGGATGTGACCTGAAAGATGACTGTTCCCTGACATTCTTTTAGGTAACACAAGTCACAGATGATGAGGTAGCTCTAGTTTAAAAGTGAAATTCTAAATTTTGTTGTTTGTGTGGCACAACAAATATGATTTGAAATGGTCCCGAGACAATTTTTTTCTTCATTGCTTGTCAGATTCCTTTGCTGGCAATATTTCAAAGTGCTATAAAGTTAATTTGTCAAATTGTTAAAGAGAGTTAAATCATAATATGTTTTTAAAAACCCAGGAAACAGCTGTTTATATTCTGCAGGAGTGTAGACAACATTTGATTTGTGACTGTTAAAATATTGTTTAATCCTGTCCTGTTTGCTTTTTTTCATTGTTGAAGCTGATTTTGACAGTCTTTAGGTCCTTAGTTTGCAATGAAATCAAAGCCATGCTCAAATATAAGTGAGGAACATGACAATAACTATGCAATAATTCTTTTTATATGGAAGCATTCCCTTTGAATGAATAACTAAATAGTAAAAATAATTAAATCTAATTTTATATAATTATTTTTTGCATGTGACACAGTACATACTGCTGTCAGGTTTAGCCCTATGCTCTCGCTTATTTTTCATGTGAACTCAATCACGAAGTCTAGAAAGTGTATAATGAAACATGGAACATTTGAAGAACTTGAAAAGCTCTTAAATTTATCTATTCACAATCTGAATTTGCTTGAAAAATTATGCCGTTTTCTGGCATTTTTAAAATATATTGATTTTTTTCCTACTAAGAGGAATAAAATTTATGGTATTTAACCATAATGTACTCCAGTGTTTAACACCATCACTGAATTTCTGTATTTTTTTGTATTTTAATGACTTTTGTTTGCAAGAATTCAGAAGGTTTTACCTGTGGTGATTAAAGTTGACTTCCAGAAGCCCTGCTGATAGAACTATTAATGCCTGATTTTATGGGCCTGCAGTGTAGAGTACACACTAATAGGAAACAAATGATTTAAATCTGAATGGTGGACACTGAAGGACCCAAGCTAATTAATAGGCTTGTGAACAAAGCTCTTGAGAAAGCCCACCAAGAACTGATGGGCTTCCTTATAGCTTTACTCATAGCACACTGATTATATGTTGAGCTGCACTGTAAATCAATTAAATGTTCTTGCTAGCACCACATTATTAAGTTCATGTGGTCTGATCATTTTAGCTTTACATCCATGCTGTTGCCAGTTCTACACAAAGGACAGATTGCATTTTAAAATTAAAATTGCCTTTTTTTCTCTTACATATATGTTGAAAGGTGTCTGAACTGCACATGAAAAATACAGGTGAGTGGGCTGGGCTTTGAAAATAGGAAGTGACCAACACAAAGGCTAACAAGCCTTTAGAAAAAGCTTGAATTTGAGCCTACTAAAACATTTTATCAAGACATATTAGTTGTCTTGAACCTAAATGTTCAGGGGAGTCCTGAACTTTGGAGACATCCAAAACAAACTTTACACTTGGAAGTGCTCTTGTGTAGAGACAAATTCTAGGGAAGTGAAGGAGAAAACAAAAAAACTTTAAATGCCGATGATTCAAATGAAAATGGAATTTCATTGTGTGGGCTAGAACATCCACAGCACAGGAACCCACCCCAGCAGAACTGTGAGATCATCTCTGATAAATCAAAGCCCAGAATGTTTGGCAAATGCTGTATTAAAGAAGAATCTGTAGCTGAAAGCAGTATTACCACCCCAGAAACACCGAAAATACCGAACTGCAAGAGATACACGCATTTGTACCTTGCCCTGGTGCCCAACTCTTTGGGATTCACTGAGCTTGGAGCAGATCAAGAAGCAAAATCTGCTTTGCACCATTTTGCCTGTTTAAGTCTGGGATCCTTGTACAAAATGGGGATTGGAACCCCCAGTTCCACCTTGCTCTTGGGGTGACCATGGGGGGACTGTGCAGTTCCATGGTCTGCTGTCCTCCCTTTATGTGTTCCCAATAACCATCCTGCTTTCCCTTGGCATCCCAATTTCCCAAGAAGAGTCTGTATGGCTGAGGACTATATCATGTCCTGTGCAATTCTGTGCAGATTTAGGTATTTCCTGTGTCAATGAGTACAGGCCAGTATGCCTATTAATGCTATTTTTTTATTAATTATTACTTCTTTTCTTACATGATTTTTAAAAATTTCATCCTGCCTCTCAGCTCCAAGTTTCCTTTTTTTCTTTTTTTCCCCTCTGGAATTGAAATGTATTTGTGTTTTACAGCTTGAATTTAATTTTAATACAGTTCAATAAGGTGAATTTGTTTCTTCCTTTTTTGTTCTCCCTACATTCAAATGGCAATGAATACTACTGGTAATCAGGAATCTATAAAAAAATGTCAAATTTCTTTAATGTTTGGAAATCTCATTTGCATGGAGGAAAAATAGGTGAACATTTCTGTTGTAGTAATGTATAATATCAGTTGCCATCCTTAATGAAGAAATAAATTAAGAATATTGCATGCACAATAAAAATGTGCCAGATTATGTAAAAGATATGAATGGTATATTACTAAGTCTAAAGTGTAGTTTATTAAATGTTACATAATCTCTCAAGCATTTTGAAAAAATTAAAATTAGGGACTGGTTTCTCTGTGTTCAAATCCCCTTGAACAGCACCTGAGCAGTCCTGAGCTGTGCAAACAGTTCTACAGGAATGAGTGTGCTAAAAGTGTTGGATTAGTGGGATTGTTTATTTAGCTGTAGTCATAGACACTGAAGAGAGTCCTTTAAATTTGGATTTTGTCCTTTCTTCTTACTGCTAGGGTGCGGTGTGTGGTGTAAGAACATAATCATCATGTTTGAGTGCTGGAATTTGCCTGGACACTGATTCTTCTGGGCACGGACACCCCAACCATGGAAGGAGGTTACCCCCCAGGGCTGAATCATTAATAATCTTTTTCTTTCATTTTTGGTTCAATGAAGGCCTTTTATGGTAAAAAAAAATTAAGTTTTATCTGCTGTTTTCACTGCTCAAAAAGACCAACACATTTCTGGTGATGAAAATCTATCCTCTGGTGCCTTCTGCTTTTCCTTGGCCAAAATGCTGGGTCATGCTGCACCTTTCCCTGCCATGGGCTCTCTGCCTGGTGATTCTTCTGCCTGATTGTGAGTCCATAGAAACCTGTGCAACCTGGGTGATATCATGACCTATTTTGTGAATTTGCATGGTGCTAAAATAGATGCAGTGCTCACCAAATCAGCATGGCCTTGCTCCTCTGGTTTGATATGCCCTGAATTTCTAAACTGGTCTCCTGTTGTGTACAGCTGTTGTGAGGGAGGAAGCACTTTTCACAGGGAAATATGGAGAGATGAAGAAGGGATCATGGAGACCCACAAACCACCTGCTTGCCTCAGGCAAAAGTCATTTTCTTGTCAGCATGCTTAGAGATTTTCTGCAAAGATTGCTGTGTTAACCTACATTAGTTACTCCCTGTGTCCTGATGTAGGTGGAATACACCTTATCTCAGTCTGCACTTCTCAGGCATGGGCTGTGTCCTTTGGCAAACTAAAATGGAGATTACTGTGTTCTTGCTAATCAAAGAGGGAGAAAGAAAGGTGCTGTCTTGGTAGTGTGATGGCAAGGTATTTGTATGAGTGTAAGTGGTCATTTGTTTAAATTCTGTCGCTTTGTACAGTTTACAAGAATTCTGTAACTTAATTTTCAGAGGAGAAAATTTTCTGTGGCTTGGTGTGAGCATGAGATTGATTTGTGCTTTAATAGAGATTGTCCCCATCACTCTGGTCACATCACTTGGCCTTGGTCTGGTAAAATGGGTTGCTGGCAATTCCCTGTATTGCAGACATGTTGCAGAAGCTCACAATCATACTCTAAATTTGTGAAACAATTATATTGATAATGAGGGAGTTGTTAGTGCCGTAGAATTGTTGTTGCTCATTTTACATTGCATTGCCATGATGTTAACACAGATATTTATGTGGGTTTCTGCTAAATTTCCAAACTGCTCCTTCCCTGATGAAATACATTATTATTCTTACCTGCTATTAGTGTCACAAACAAAACTGCTTGTGGGTTTATCCTGGATGGCTGGATGTAGGGTGGGGTTTGTGTGGTGTTTGGGATATGAGTGGAAGGCTTCTCTCCACTCTTTGGGATTTTCTCTTATGATAAAATGTCTAAATGCATATGTGGTAGTTTGAGTTAATTGACATTGGGGGAAGAGGTAGAAACAGGTAAATGCAAATTGACAACCTGTCTTTTCTTCAGCACAAACTATTGGAAGAAAGAAGAACTGTGAAAATAGTGCAGTTGTATTTTCGTGTTTATAGGCAGTGCTTAACTAATACAACCGGAATTTTAAGGAATCCCAAATTGTGCTAGGTGTGTGACATGGTAAATTTGACCAGCTGTAGCTGAGTTGACCATGTGTGAACACCAATTATTGTGGTACATGGTAATATAATTAGGAGCATCAAGAGGAAATTAAGAAAAAGAGAAAGGTAAACTGAATATCAGGTACTTTGTTACTCCCAAGGGCTTTTAAAATTAAACTGCAGGAGCTGTAGGCAGGGTCTGTGTAGGAAACAATTTTATTCTGAAAAGGCCTGGGCTGGCTCATTTTTATCTCGAAGTTCTACCCTTCTGTGCTCAGTGAAGCATCTCTAGGTAGCCCCGACAGCTGGCGTGCGTGGGATATGTTGACTTCTCTGCTAATGATCCCAAACAAACAAAATAAATACTGGATATTGTGTGCTGCCCCATAAAAGCTGTCTGTGCTCTGTCTTGCAGCAGGTAGTAGCACTGCATGTCTCTGATTTGTGCAGTGTCTCTGATGTCCCAGACTCTCTCCCCGCTCTTGTGCCAGCCAGGTTCTTACAGATCACACTGATATCTACAGAAGAGCACGGGGAATCCTCAAAACTTCCTGTGTGAGAGGTGTATTTATGCTTCATTTACTGAGTAACATGCGATGAATTTTAAGAGGACAGTAGTCCTTATTTCTCCTGCCTGGTTCCCTGCCTAGTGATATTGGAATATGAGTGAAGGAGGAGGTGGATGCCAGAAAAGAGAAATGTTATTGGAGAAGCGTGAGGAGTATATATGCCCTGTAAAAGCCATCTGCCACGGCAGGCCTATGTGTGGCTGTGGCTAGATAAGAAATCCTTTTTCCGGCTTTTGCAGGGGACTTAAGTCCCAAAGAAGTTTTGGGGTAATAGATGAAATGACAGCAAAATGAATTTTCAAAATCAAAGTGGTGTGTCAAATTGTGCAAAGGAACTTTAATGTCAGCAGGATTCTCTTCTAGGTAAAACTCAAGTGCACAGGAATAGCTTTGGTGTTCTGTGGTTGGAGAGACTGGTTGTGCATCTGAGGACTTAGAATTGTGTCCTGGACTCTTGATTTCCAGGTCAAATAAGTGCATAGTGTCAAACTTTATATTCTTCCCAAGTACTAGATTCAAGCTCTCTGAATTTTTGTTACCAGGAATTAGGACATAGAAATACTTGCCAGTGCTTAATTGCTGCCCCTAGACAATACATCAGTACATTCTTGTAATAAAATTCACGACTCCCTTTACATCACTATTAATCTCAGTGATGCACAACTGTAACAGCATTTGGAGTCTGTTCAAGGAAAAAGTTTCTTAGATTGGCAGGGCAAAAGGTTTTTACAAGAATAATTTTTTTCCTGTTTTTTGTTTGTTTGTGTTTTTTTTTACTAAATGCTGGTTTCAAAATCACTGAAAAGGAAACCAATGTTTTGAGTCCTTTAAACTGTATTTCCTTTTTAAAGTTCTGCAGTGTCCACCTCTTTATGCAGATAGTAGATGTCTGAATACAGTTAAAATAAGAATTATAAAAATAGCAGGATTACTATTATTGGTCAGATTTTCCTCATTTGAATTTGTTTCTAGAGAATCTCTATGCTAAAATATTATAGAGAAAATAATTTTCCCCCACAGTGTTAATCGTATATTTTTTAACCAAAATTTATCATAGCTTATTTCTATTTAAGCTAATCACAATGTTCCTGATACATTTTATAAGAAAAAGGAAGTTTAATGTGTTATTTAAGTTTACTTGTCAGAAGAGTGGCATCATCTATGACTTTGATTTCTTTTTCTATAATTTACTTATCTGAGCATATGTTGTTTTATACGTTTAAACTTCCTTGTGACTCCAGCATTACAATTAGGCTTCTCGTTGCAAATTTTCAATACTGTGGATATGAAAACTAGTCAAATAAGAATTCCAGGCATGCAAAATTTTTTTGGTGTATGACATATAAGCAGTTTTACCATTCTTCTGTACTTAATCTTTGAAAACAAAAAACCAACACTCTCCCCCCCCAAAAAAACCCCCCACAATAACCCCATAGAGAGGATAGAGACAATAAAAATACATTCTAACAAGTCATGAAGCATGAACAAGGAATGATAGATTAGTACTATGTTTAATCCTCCTGTTTGAGTGGATGATCCATCCAAGACTGCTCTGATCTATTATACTTTCTGGGCAGAAAGAAAGGTAAAGTCATTCCATTCTTGTCACACAGAATATACTTCATATTCTGTTGGCATTGGTAAAAGGGCAGCAGGAAATGTTATAGAGATGAATCCAACTACAATGTACAGTCCTGGGATTTTTATCTTAGAAATCATTGACATATTTGCTGAGATTTCAGTTACAGTAATTAATATGAAAGAAGATGCTTAGCTACTGTGCCTAAGATCAGTATCTAATAGAGGTGGGTGGGAAATAGTTTGCAATCTCCTTCCTCTTCTTTTTTTTTCTTGGTTCACAAGAAGACAAGATGATGCTTTTGAAAAGATAATCTGGAAAGGGGAATAAAAAAATCTTGTTTAAGAAAATTAAAATATCTCATTTTGGTAATTTCAAAACAATTTAATCTTTTGCAAAAACAGATTACTTACAAATTAACTTCTGTCTCAAAGTGTAATTTGCCTTGGCTGAATGCAAGATATATTTTTCATCTCTGTGACTGCAGATGAGATGTTTTCCTCCAAGTAGCTGAGAAGGGACAGGGATCTCTGGTACTTTTGTCTCCACTTCAAAATCTTTCTTCTGAGATTTTGTGATATGTTGTATTTCAATTAGTGGGGACCTAAACCACCTTTCTGTTACTTCTGGTAATTACTTAGTGGCATACATGGCTCTGGAAGATGGTTAATGTAGTACTCAATAAATAATTGTCAGCAAACATGTAGGTGGAAAGGGCTGTATAATAACAGTGTTCTGTCTTCAGTAGTTCTGGGCAGTGGGGGATGCCCTGGAAGCAGCCTGGGCAAGTTTGCAGTAGCAGAACTGCTGTCTTGTGAACATGAATTTCAGAGACTAAACTGTCCCACCACAGAAGCTGCAGCACTTTTGTTATCCACGTGGTGTGTTGGGTAGTACCCTGTGCAAAGGGGAACTCACTTGAAATACTCAAGTCAATAAAGTTAACAGTCCCATGCTGTGTCCACACTTGTTACAGCAGTCATTGGAACAGAAAAACCTGTGCAGGAGCTTCTATTTTAATATTTTATTTTTATATAGGAGCTTCTATTTTAAACATTAGTTGAAAGGATTAATGGCATTAACATGTCAGCGATATTTTTTTACTCTTCAGTAATAACAACCAGCATGTTGTCTCAGATGTCAGTAAATTAACAGTGATGTTTTGTCCTCCTGTATTGATGAGCTGTTGGGATTTCAGACTGCTTGGTAAGAGAAGCATATCAGAATACTATGGATAACAACAGTGTTTTCTCTAATGAAGTTAAGTTTGCCATCTTTGTACTACTTAGAACCAGGAAGTTTTTACTGACATGAAATATTGTGTGTGTTATTAAATCTTATTGTGCAGTGCCTTGAACACTGAGTGCTATCTAAGGGTTTGAGATCTTAGTCATATACAAAGTCTAATCCAAATACATGAGGTTTTCAATGAGTAAGCAAGTTCTTAATTATCATCAATCATTATAATTTAATCAGGTTGTATTTGCCTTAGATATATTTCTTCATTGAGTTTTTACACTCAGTGTCTCCATTGGGTTCACATGTTTTGCTGTTGTTGTGCTGGTACAATTGAGTTTGGAAGTGGCAGGAACTCCAGCAAGGGTCACAGCTGGCCATAGCAGCCTGTCTGAGGACAGTGTGGTGCTGCTTCTGCCCTAAATAGGAGCTGCTTGATCAGGAGGTAAGAGCTCTGAAAATAAGCAGGTTGACAGTTTGCATTACTTATTAATGGTGTACATTGGAATCTGCCCTTTTACCTCTGTTGTATTTGCTTTGAATGCATAGCAAACACAGCATTAAAAATATGACACAACCAGTGCAGTCTTTGGCAAGTGCCTGGGCCCCTTATTCTGGGAACCTTACATGGGATAGGCAAGAAAGGAAACAGATAATTGAATTACCACTATGGCTAAATGAGTAAGAAGCAATTAGTTTGGATGCACGAGGTGTGCAGTTCTAAAACCATATTCTTCTGTCACATGTGAGAGAGAGAAATGAGCATCAGTCATAGTGTACAGCTTCTGTGGGATACTGGAATCTGTGGATGCAGAGCTGAGGAGTGAGTAGAGCTATTGTGTGGCCAGAGGGATCCTGAGCAGCAGATCTCCTGCTTGCCATGGGATGAGAAGGACTCGTCTCTTCTGTGAGTCAGTGTTGTCTGTTCAGAGCAGCACCTGCAATGGGAAGGAAACAGGGAATCCTGTGGCACATCAAATACTTGATGTGGAGTGCATAGATGCTCTTCAACTGTATCTTTCCAGCTGATAATTTGTCCTGGAGAAAGATATAAATAGCGAAATAATCCATAAATCAATAGAGATCATATCACTAACCAAAGAAGATTTTTTTACTATTGTCTTTTCTTACATCTTTACCTACTTTTCTTCTGTCCTGCTGTTGAAAAAGCCAGTGTCTTTTCTTCCTCTTGAAAAATGTGATACACTTTGGTCATTGATATTTGACCCTTTAAAAAAATGACCTGTTTCACAGATACGTTGGTTTATCTAGGCCTCAGCCAAAGAAGCTGTGTTTGTAAAGAAATAGTACAGATTAAATAACCTGTGTTTAATATGTTGAAATGGAATAATCCTTCCAAGAAAGTTTGCTGGCTTTGCCATAAATGCCTTGTTTATAACTGCGAAGATGGCTGTATATAATTTTTATGTGTAAAGATATTGTAAATGCTACATAAACTTAGCATTCCTCTAAAAGATACCCATAGTGTATAAATTAGACAGTAGGCCTTTCACACCTATAAAAGACAGATAGTTCTCTTTTGTGGGTGAGTATCACCCTTTGCTATAATTCCCTGTTTCATGGAAGTAGACACTACGCTATTCCATTTCAGTATCTCTCTTTAATATATTCATGAGTCTTTTAAAGGTGTTTGGCTGCCTTACTTATCTTGAAATGTCTTTTTCTTTCAGGATACTTTCTCATAAACTTTTGTTAACTCCCATTGAAGAAACTGTGTTAAGATTTCCCTGTTTGCCGTGTTCTGTGGGGAACATATATTGCCAAAATCCCTCAAGCTGGGTGTAAGTTGATCCATGTCTGTTGTCACCTCCAGGGTCCTGGTTCTCTAAAAACCTATCTGTGTGTACTTTTAGAAAACCCAGTGTTCAGGGTTAGCCTTTGCATTACTCTTATCCTGGTGCAGTGTCAAGGGGCACATACAGCAGCTTGGTACCTTAAAGCCCTCAAGGGTACAGCAATCTATTTTGTTTGACACAAAATCTGCTATATAATCCTGAAGAAATACTGCTTTCTCCAGTCAGTGGAGTTTTCAGAAGTGACAAGTATTTGGCACTCTTATTTTGATTTTTTTCATTGGTGACACTGCACCACTTTTCAGAGTGATTACGGGTTCTAAGAAATTATATAAATGCAGTCTACACTCTCTGTTTTTCTGTGCATGATGCAAGTTTGTCAGCGTAGGTTATCACAGAGTGATTGCTTTCACTCTTCATTTTCCTCTGTTCCTCTTGAGGTTTTATATGCTTATGATTGTTTAAGAAGGACTTACGTTTGTGTTTATCTGCCACTGGCATCTTCATTTAACACTTTGAATGTTTGTTCCATTTCCCAGACAAGTGATGATTATGGAATATATAGAGGTTCTGCAACAGAGTGGGTTTTTTTTCACCAGACTCTTGAAAGTTTATTTTTATATTTTGTTTTTTTTCTGTTATAAATCTATTTTTAAAACCTGTAATTAATCTTCTGGCTACCTACTTCCCCATCCACTGCACTGAGTAGTGTTATCTCACTCAGACATTTGTTTCCTTGGAAGTTTGTTGTGAGAGTAAATTGAAAGTGTGAATGTATTGATAGCAGCGAGGTAGGATAGATAATGAATGTGCTGAAAATGGAATGACAAAGGATTGAGTACAGATGAAGAAGCAGAATCAATCTCTAGCCTTTGTATAGTTGTGTGT
This sequence comes from Pipra filicauda, assembly GCF_003945595.2. Classification (NCBI taxonomy): domain Eukaryota; kingdom Metazoa; phylum Chordata; class Aves; order Passeriformes; family Pipridae; genus Pipra; species Pipra filicauda. Next base: position 77,511 of record NW_024105197.1, read on the forward strand.
CAATCTGGGGGTCAGTTCCCTCCTTGAAAGTTTTCACTGATTCTTTTACGTTAACTGAGCCTAAACAACAGTTTTACCAGCAGATGCACCACAGTTGTCTATCAGTGCCTCTGCAGGTACAGTGTAAACAAAATGTGCTTTTTTTTCAGTGAAGAAAATCCATTGAGGAGACTTATGTGCTGGATAGCTGTGTGATCACCACCGAGGCAAAGAAATCATTTTATTCCCTGCTATCTTCTCATTTTCTATCATTTCTGGTTTTTTGCTGGTATTCTATCAGTTTGTGATGAGAGATTTCACAGAAATATTAAACCAGTTAGGTAATTCTTTACACATTCTTTACACATTTTACATACATCAAATATTTGTACTACAAAGTATTAACAACTCCTGAACTAAAACTGAGCGGGATTAGTCATCAGTTTCTTGGCTGACATTGCATATAAAGAGTCTGCTCTCTTCTGATTCAGAAAAAAAGGCTCAGTCTTGATTATTTCTTTGTCAGCCTGTGAACAAGCTTCTGAATTTCCTTTAATGTTGCTCAAAACTGTGTAGATTCTGTAAGACCAAAACAGTCTTGTAGCTGAGACCTGGAACATGGTTTCTTCAATGAAGAATTCATATCAGGACAACAAATCCCCAGGATAGGCTTAAAAAATAATGTAAAAAAAAAAAATCCTGAAGCAAAGCAAGCTTGAATTGGGCTCACATTACATCTGCATGATCAAAACAGTCCATTAAACTTTAATCTTCTTCTGAGACTGACTCAGGCTAGTAGTTAATTGACAGATACTAAGACTTTTATTTTTATATCAATTCAGCTGTATAACTTCATATTAGCTGAAAGACTGATATGGCATTCTTTTTATCAGCAACACCTATACAGCATGGCAATGCAGAAATAGCTTGAAGCTGTTAAAACACTTTACTTTCCAAGTTTTGTAGATCTCTGTCTGACATTACCTCTTGAATTTTGTGCAACCTGTGAAGGATGGTAGATGAATACTAAGCTGTCGGTTGGACAACTGCAGCAACTGGTGAGCTGAATGCTTAAATTTTAATTTTTTATAATTCCATTAATAGTTTCAATCAAAGGAGGAGTAGCTGTAGGAATTATAAAACCTTCCCGACCTCATTATGAGTGTTAGTTAACTCCTGTCTTTCAGGCTAGCTGCAGTCTGTGTGCTGGACACTTGCACAAAAAGATGTTTTAAAATCTGTGTGTGAGGCCCTATAGCTGAACAAATGGCTTAGATTTATGACAGAACATAAAATCTGAACTGACACTTGAAAATGCAAAACTTAAGTCTTCCTAGATGAACAGTCACATTTTGTAATTTAAAAATACGTCCCAAATTTTCGGTAGCAGTGTGTAGTTTAATCCTTGTTGTATCCTATGTCATTCAATACTAACCTTTTCACAGTCTGCTGTTCAGTGGTCAGATACCTCTGATCTGCTCGGGTAGAAGAGGTGATGCACATCTCTGCATTTATATTCTGGTCCTTTCCATTAATGGCACCGAACCCTTTGTGTGGTATCACTTTAAAGGATATCCATTTTGACTTGGCAGACTCCTCCTGGATTTAGTGTTATATGACAAGAGTGCTGTGATGCAGGACCTGTGACCTGCAGCTCAGGCATCTGGCCATTCTCAGAGCTGGGGTAAAGGATAACTCTTTTCTCTCAATAATGTGAACTTGTAGCATAGGGGGCCCTGGAAAATGTGTTGTTAAGGGAGAGGAGTGTGAAAATTTCTGCTTTAGCCTTCCTTCTGAATATGCAAATAGACATGTTGGAATATTCTTTTATTGAATATGTATAGCATGTGCTGAGTTTTAATCTGTCTTTTGCAGATGAGCAAGAGCTGAGTATTCTGAAAATTATTCTAACCTTTGCTAGATGCCAATATACCCTTTAGTAAAATATCAGCAGCCACGTATGAGAATTGGGACTTTACCCATTCCCTCTGGGATCTACTTTGAACAGCAGCCGTTTATTCTGCTTTGTCAACAAGGTAGCACTGAGATCAGCTTAGGACTGAGGACTGACTGCTCCTGTGGTTGCTTCTTTCTCATCTGTTAGGTAGGCACAAAGCAGATTCAAACAGGAGTCTGAAACTTCTCTCTGCTCATGGCCCTACTTTCAGCAGTTTTGTTGACAGTGTGCCTGGGGAAGTTTCTGGTGTCTTGGTACCTTAGTGGTGCAGTTTTTAATTTGCTGTTCACTGAGAGTCAGACAGATAAGTGGCAAAAGGCTGGGGACTCTAGAGGCACTTGTTCAGTAGGAAAGAGCTGGTGGCAGCACTAAGCATGCCATTAATATGAATATGATAAGCTCGTATGCTCTCAGTGCCATGATTTAAAAGGTGGGACTTGGGAACTCCACAGAGAACTATGATCAAAAAATATTGCTGGGGCTGTGACCTCCTTCTCTTGAGCTGTGCTGGGTGGGATGGTTCAGCTTAGCTCTGCTGAGTCCTCCTCAGGAGCAAGATGCAAACCTGTCTTGGGGGAGAAATACGTTCAGCACCTGCTTTCAGCTGTCACTGTGATGTTCATGTTAATCACCACGTCACTGAAGAGCTACTGAATGCTGTGTTCTCACACAGCTGACAGGTATACAGGACTTGAATCTTTTTAGCAGACCTTAAATTTGTTAGAAGGTTGTAGGAGCCACCTTGTCCTTTTTCTAGCATCCCTCCCCACAGTGCTATGTCATTTTTTCTTCCCAGTGTAGGGCTCAGCTGGTCTCTCGTTGGCAGTGTCTGTGTGGGCAGCCTAATCTCAAAGAACACCAAAAGTGGGGGTTTTGTTGGATTTGGGTTTTTTTTTGGTAGGATTGGTATTTTGGTTTGGGGTTTTTTTACAACTCATGTCCACTTCTAAGGTGTCCAACCAAAGCATAAATGGAGTTGTTAGTTTGTACCTTCTGTGACCCTTTACAGAGACTATTCTTCATCAAGCCTGAACCAAAGACCAACTAATGAGTGCAAGTATTTGAAAACAGCGCTCTTCATACAGGTCATGATTTGAAGGGAGTAGAAATACTACCCCCACCAGGAACAATCATACAGAATCTGGATGCAAATTTTACCTTTAGCTTATCATCATGCACATCTAGCTGGATACCTGCATTCCTTCTCTTTCACCACCACTGTTCAATGATGAAAAGCCTTTTTTGCTGCTGAAGGCATTTTAGAGAATGCCTGAAAACACTGTGAAAACACTGAAGTGTGTCTGGGTTTATATCATTTGAGGGTGAGTGAAGTTACATGACAGAGCTTAAGATGGTCCAACAGTTTTACCAAAACTGGAAGAAAAAAACCCTTTTCCTTTCTGTTCCTCCTGTCTGTCACAGTCTCATTCCTATTGCTAATTGATTCCTCTGACTATCCCAGCAAAAAAAAAAGGCAAGTCTTGTTGCTGACTAAATTTAGTCCCAATGAACACAAGAGTCAGTGCAAGAGAAAGCAAATCAGCCAAGTGCCAACCAGGCAATTCAGAATCCAAATTCCAGATGCTTGCCCCCCTGTCCAGAGTTTAAAGCTGTGTTTACCTTAGGCTCACAGCAGTGGCAGCATTGTATTGAGGATTTCTTACTTGGCTGGATACATGGGTTGCCACTGGAATTATGTAGCATCACTGAAAACTCTTCAGGCGAAGTTTTCAGTAGGGAAAAGTAACTAATATCAAGCTGTGGGCTGGCAGGGCCAGATGGATGGTATATCTAAACCTGTGTGTAAGTGGAGATGGTGCCTCTGTGCTGCTCCTGTGACAGGACAAGGGATGGAGTTAAAGGCATTCAGTCCTGGCTGCCTGCAACGAGGGGCCCCAGTGTGGAGGCACTGGCTGTGACATTCCAGACTGGGATGTGAGATGCACAGCCCGGAGTTGCAGAGCTATAATTGACCATATAATCGACCAGTTTTTATCTGTATCTCCCACAGGATCCTGCCCCCCCTTCTGTGGAAAATCCCAGGTTTTAGTCTCACTGTGTTTTTACTTTATTTCTAGACCTGAGCCTTGTTTGTGACCATCGAATGCTTTTGCTTTGTCAGGGATGTTACTTTCTCAGCTGGCTGATTTGGTGAGCTAGCCTCAGCATGAAGCTTCAGCCTGGGCTGAAATACTTTGGAAACATTGTGACTTCTTTTTCAGAATTAGAATCTGAGACATCTCTTAACATTTCTGCAGGCAAGAGCCAAAACAAGTATACTCCTTAAAAATAAGATATTAAATTACTAAATCCAAAGTTCCTACTTGAAGTTTTCTTGAAACCAAAGAAAAAAAGCTTATATAATTTTATTTCAAAACAGTAAAGAATCAGTAGCTGGGGTTTTGTTTTGTATTTTAGTAGGAAAAGTAAATAAAAGTTAATACAAAATTTCTATTAAATTCAATTTAAATTTATTGTAAAGGAAAGACAGCTAATATATCTTTTTTGGGTGAGAAAGGAGAAGAAATTAATTGTTCTTTGTGAACATAAGGTTTCAGTGGTTAGAAGTGGCGTGTGCAGACAATACATTTTATTCTTGTCACTTGGAAGCAGAAAGCAAACACAATTACAGAAACATTTCATCAGCTCTGGTAAGGAATCTGAATATCATAGATGCAGCTGCTGGCACTCTCTCTTGTGATAAGCTCAGTGTAGCAGAAATGGAAAAAATCAGTATCCACATGAATGAGGCAGGGGTTGACTCTTGGTTGTGTGATCCATTTTAATGAACACCATACTTTCCATTTGCTCCCCTTTTACACCAAACAATGGAGTTCCCCCTCAAGCACCTGCAAGGTAATAAATAGTCTCCTGCTGCAAATAACAGAGTTCACCAATAAAGCACTCCAAAACATTTTTGTCAGTAAATCTATTAAGATTTCCATGAAGGACATCACGTGTTAGATGGATTGAATGGACAGGGGAGAAAAGGGGATTGGTTGGGCTTTAATGGAGGGAGATAGTTGTTCTCAAAAATTAATGACCCATAACACTGGAATATGAAGTTTGGTGGGTTTTTTCTCTCACAACAAGTGCTGTGCAGGCATATGTAACACAGCTTTCTACATATTTATGCAGATGAATGATCATAACCTTCCTACTACAAATGAGGCAGTTTTTCTTTTGATGCAAAATAGTTAACCCTGTACTGTAGCTAAGATCTCAATTTCTGCTTTTTGGGAAAAAAATTGAGAAATGCTGGACTATACTGTTATGTAAAATTAATTTTTTCAAAGGGATATTTGAAATGAACTGCGTTTATATTTTTTCCTCTCCTATCAGAAATGCATATGGGAATTACCTGAAAGTATAAAAAGGTTGAAAGATATAACTTGCCAGTGTTTTTTTAGTAATAATATTAAGTATTGATTATTTTACTGCATGATTGCCAAAATCTTCATACTGGCACACGCTTGTAGCAGCTACTAAATTACATGGATTTGAACTTCTTTTTACCTATAGGGTTTCATAATTCAGCATTTGTCAATTTGCAGACATTCTGTGGCTCCCAAAAAATAAAAAGGACCAGCACACTTTTTACAATCAGAGCAAAACTTCAAAATTTCAGACCTGCTCACCTACGTAGTATTTTAAATTAAGAAGTAGAACATGTCAGGGATTTTTAAAAATTTGTTTTTAAATTTGTAAATGTAATAATTTGTTGCATTTATGAGATGAAGATATAATAGGACCCACTAGAATACAGTTGCAGAGATTAATAGTAATACTATTATTATAGTAATAACTTTGGTGATGATGTAGGAAGCAACAGTGAAAGGGTACCTCAACATTATTTTCTCTTGCTACTCTCATTCAAGGCATCTATCAGGGACTCCAAGTGCCCCATGCACTGTCTTTCTTGCTTTAGTGTTGTTAAATGTGCACTAGAGCTGGATGGACACAAGCCAATTACTTTCACTTAGGATTTAGTTCATGTTTTAAAGCAGGTTTGCAGAAGTTCTTGGCTAGGACTATAACCCACTTATAGCAGGATCTGTCTTATAAAGAAACGCTTGCTTTCTTTTTTTGCTATTAGGAAAGAACCATATGGCAACAGTTTGGAATAAACTTGTATGCTCCAAGAAGCTCTGTCATCTTAAATTCTCTGACAAGAGAACACCCTGTCAGCTGTTTGTGCAATATGTGTTGGATGGTTCTGTGAAACCAATATAAAAGCACTTTCCAAAATGATGCAAAAATCAGGGATGTTCCCAAGGGTCATTAAGTGATAAAAGAGATTTCAATTCAGTTTCTAATTAGGAAGAACTATAGGCTTGAAAAGCTTTGTCATGCCTTCCAGACAAAGCTGAAATGTTTTGCCAGGTCAAATAGCATCACAATGAGATTTTTTTTTTCCAGCAATTGTTACCAGAAAAAGCTGCATTCCACTCTGAGTGCTACAGCATCCAGACTTCATGGATTGATCTGGAATGGAGAATATGAGTCCACCTGCATTCCAGACTGCTTCAGGCTTCTGAAGCAGTAACCCTGAGGTTTAGGATATAATTTATTACATGCCAGTTCCTTGTAGTGTTTATTGTTTACAGATAGTAACTCATGAAATCGTGGTCCTTCCCCCCGTGCCCAGCCACATGGAACTTTGTGTCTGCTACAGTGTTTGAGTTGACAGGTCTGGATAATTTAGCTCAGATCTTGTGTTCAGCCAGCAGTCTACTCCAAAAACAATGTTTTAATGCATACATTTTTGTTGAGCTTAAAAATGTGTCCTACCTGGAATGTCAGCCTGGCTTGCTGGTGGTAGCACAGCTACACCCAGTCATTTTTGCCCTGTTCTGTCATCTGTTGCAGTGGCTGGGTTCCAATTATGTGGTTAGGAAAGTTGCTCTTTCTTGGCTTGGTCTGTCCTGCTCCCTCTGATGAAACTGCTCCAAGATCCAGCACAGGCTGAATGGCAGCAGAGTGTGGGGTGTGCCTGGGGCTGAGCAGTGCTGTCAGGCTTCTGGGCAGCCCCCTGCCTGCCTCCTGTGCTGGGAAAGCCACCTGCAATGGATTTTTGTCTCTACCATTGCCTCATATCCCAGCACACAGGAGGTTAACACTGAATATGTGTCTCTCCTAAGAGGCCCTGAGTAATCCTTCCTCGTCCCAGCTCAGAAGGCACATAATTCTGTGGGCCTGTTCCCCACTCGCAGTTAATCACACCAAATGTAACATGGAGGAAATCCAGGGACAGAGATTGATAGTGTACAGAATTAAATCTCAGGTCTTTCAAGATTAGGAGTTTCACTGACCATAATTATGTCTCAGATTTTAGCAGATGATCGTTCTCGTGGCTTGCTACAGATCCAAAATATTTCAGCATGTGAAATACTATGAAGTATTTGCTTGGTCAGAATTAAAAGGTTGAAAGCAATTCCTTTTTAATAATATCCTTTCTTTTTAATTAATGATTCAAGAGCAATTTTTTCCCCCTGCATTTAGTATTTGAAGAAAATATTAGAGCAAACAACTTACTGTACCCTGTGTATAGCTCTGTATTAATCTTTATGTAAGTAATTGTAAACCATATTGTGCAAACAAAGATTTTATAGTGACTGAGCAGTTAACAGATGAACATAAGTATGTACTGCATTGCAAATATCATGCCTCCTTATATGTTTTGGCAGACCTAGTAAGCAAGCAGAGCAAACTGAAGTTCCAAGCAGTTATGTATCAGCTGGCTTTGATGGTAATCTGGATTTAAATAGCATCTGAAGGAATTTCTGCTTGGATGAAGGTTGCTGAGCAAGGCAGTTGAGAGGGTGCTAATAGCACCCAGACTAAATGACAGTGAGGGTTTCTGATCTCCTGAGTGGAAAAAAAATCTGTCAAGAGTCATGCAGCATATGGCTGAGTGGTCTTGTTTGATGCTCAAGGGCCAGGGGGCAGCATCTGCACTTTTCCCCCACTTGGAATTGCTTTTAAGACTTTTGCATTGGGGATGTGGTGAGGTTGCCACAGTGCTCTGGGTTGTGAGGTTGGAGTGCTGCAACATGCTCCACTGGGGACATGGAGAGGAGCTGGGAGCCACCAGGAGAGCCCAGCCAGGACCAGTGGGATAACCTTTCTATTAGGCAGCATGTCTTGCAAGAAATCTGCTTCACACACGCTTTGTGATTCAAATTTCTGTTGCCTCCTGTTACTTTAAAGCTTGAGCTTGATTTTTTTTTTATACTTTATGATTCCTATGGATTATTGTTCTGATTATGTCGAACTACTGCATACAACAGTGGATGTGATTTGATTGATCAGGTGGCACTTTTGGCTCATGTTAGTGCCTCCGTTAGGGAGGGCAGGTGGTTGGAAATTCTAATGAAAGACAGGGAGTATATCTTTATCCTGATGGGGCAACCAAGTCTGGCAGCATTTAGATGAGGATTATAAGCTTTTGGGTTGAATTGAAAGGCCATCTTTTCCAGGCAGTTGATGGATATGTCTGGTAAAGAAGTGGTGGAAAGATGGATTTCTTCTGAATTTGGCCTGGCGATTTTCTTATAGATTTTTAAAATAATTTTAGATGTTGCTTTAATAGAATGATGCAGTGGGTTCTGGATGATAATGGTGAAGCTAGTGCCTGAGATGTAACAGCAAAGAAGTCTTTGTTTCCCTGAAGCTTTTCAAACTGTTTAACTAATTAAAGAGAACAGAGTCCCATGCTACCACTTGGAGTTACCACCTCGATTTTCCTCTGAGAGCCTTGGCAAATGCAGAAACTTTCTGCTTAATACTCTTGTGGTGTGCACTGCAGTATGCCAATATCTACAGATGGCATTACAGGGAAGCCCATAAGTGCAGCTGACTGCAAAGTTTTCTGTGCTAAACTGTTGGATTTGCGGGTTCTTTTCAGTGATGGTGTTGTGTTTGGTGTTGGATCAGACTCGGTGCCACTTGTAGATAAGGTGCAGACTATACTATGCAGATGAGATTTGGGATGGTGGTATGCATGGTCACATACTCTCTTCCTAGTCTTGAATGATAGGCTCCAATCTGCTTCCAGATGTCTCCAATCCTCCACAAAATGTTTCAACCTTCAAACCATGCTAAAATGACTTTATCTTTTGTAATCCCCTTAAAATTTCCCCTGGCAGTGATAGCATCGATTTTGGTTTTATTGCTTTATGTGCAGGAGCAGGAACTTTGCACCAGACAGCCCTGCCCACATGCCCCTGGTTTGTGTGCTGTATTGGGGTCTGCCCTGGCTCCCCAAGCTGTGACAGCTGCCCTTATAGAGTGGTGTTGAGCCATGTGAACTCTGCAGGCTTTTGAGAACAGGGGAAGATAACACTTGGACTTTGCTAATCCCTGCAGGGCTGTCTCCTCCTGCTTGTATCCTGCCTGGAGAAGAGATGGCCAGTGTCTGTCCCTTATGCTCTAAATGCCATCTCAAGAAATGCTAAATTTTCTAATAATGATCTTGGGGATGCTATATATTACTTTCTTACCAAGTTAGTTAAACAAATATATGATACTTTTACTTACAATGCAGATGCTTTCAGCAGAAAACTGCCAGTTTTCCCAAAAATTTTCATTATATAACTGCTTTCTCTAATGCACATTCAGGCATTTCTTACAGCACTAAAAAGGGATTTTGAGCTATAGATCTCTGGAACAACAGCTACATCCAGTTGCTAATTAGATAAGTAACAGATGCTGGCTCCCTTCTTCTCGTTTATCAAATGCAGATCTCAACACTTTTTCTTTTGCTTATATCCATTCTTGCTGTTCATAAAGAGCAGGAGTTACAACACAGACCTTCAAAGATTTGCCTTTGCTGATCTGTTTGCTTCTGGCTCTCATGGGTGTGTCAGACCTTCTCTGTAAAATGACACTTTTCATTAGGACCTGCAGGCAGGGCTACAACCACAGTCCATATGTGTTTCTGCTGATGACAAAGGCTGGTATCCAGTGTGGCCCTGCAAGGATTCCTCTGTTTGGATCAGAAAGGTTCCCACTCCTCGCACTGTCATGCAAGACAGAGAGCCCTCTGTCAGAACCACCTGGACCAGGGCCCCAGGGACAGTGCAAGTCACTAGGCAGAGACAAAAACTGTCATTCTGTCCTCCTAAATGTCATCTGGATTTATGAGGGGATGAAGTGGACCCCTTGGAGCCTGACTCCCCCTTGAGCTGCATCACAGGTGCTCGGCCGTTCAAAAGGAGAGAGACACATTGGGGGGCAGAGAAAAGGTGCAGTGTTGACACACTGCTGTTTGTATTCTTTGCTTGTTTGGCTGTTCTCCTAATCAATAGGATGATTTGCCTGTGCAGTTGCAGTAACTTTTTGCATAAATGGGAGAAAAGTGAAACAGATATCTACATGCATATGTGCTAAAAGCACATAACAGGGCTTAACGGCACCAAAGTGACTTAACAGGGCATCGTTAGTCCTGAGATTTAACCCACTATTGAGATGAAGAGAGTAATTCATGTATTAGATACATGAAAGCAGTAGCTCAACCAGGACCAACATCTCTTACTTCTTAACATCAGCTATCAAGATTGAAAATTAACTCCTCTAATTTTTAAAGGCAACTTCTATCATGTAGAGTTGGCCTTGGCCAGGAAAGTTAAAAAACTAGACCAAATTAGTGCAGAAACTAGTGAATCTCTTTCCACATCCCAAGTTAAGCTAAGAAGCAAAACAATATGATGAAATTTCTTCCTTTTGATAATTTTTGCTGCATATTTTTCAGTATTTTTTAGACTATTAATCATTAAACTTTGATAAAACTAGTGCCTTTTTGCCTTCTTACCATATCATTATAGAGAAGTGAATCCCAGAAATCAGCATATGCCAGTGCCATACTGGGCACTGTGTTGTCTTGGCCATAGAGTTTTTTATGACAGCTACTATTCCCATCAGCATTCTGACATTTAAAGATACCAAATATTACTGATTTACTTCTTGGAGGATCTCTTGTACATAGTTTCCTTCTGTGAAACTTAAATGAAAGAGAGCTGATCAGAAAAGCTTTGTATAATATTGACAGAGAGGGCCCTGTACTCTTGTACCTCATACTTTGTGGTAGGTTGACCTTGGTCAGCTGCCTACCCAGTTGCTCTCTCACTCCCTCAAAAGAACGGGGGAGAAAATAAGATGGAAAAGCCCAGGGATTGAGATAAAGACAGGGAGAGCACTTGTCAGGTATTATCATGGGCAAAACAGACTTGGCTTGAGGAAAATTAATTTAATTTATTGCCAGTTAAAATAGATTTGGACAATGATAAACAAAGGCAAATTGCAACACCACTGTTTTCCTACCCACGTTTCCCAGGCTCATATCCACTTGTTCATTCTCAGCTGCCCCTCACCAAGTGTCACAACGGTGGGTTGGGGTCTGTCCTTAACAGTTTCTCTCTGCTGCCCTTCCTACTCATCCTTTTCCAGCTCCAACTCGGGTCCTTCCCATGGGTTGTGCCCTTCAGAGCTCTTTCCTTTAGCCCCAGCATCTCTGACAAACACCACTGCTCTGTGTGTGCAGCAATACTATTTCTCCTCTTTCCTCGTTGGCGGGAAAGAGTTGGAATCTGCCTGTGCTGCAAAGCAGGTGAAAGCCATTCACAGAATGGTGGATGGTTTGGCTTTTCCTCCTTGCAGATGCAGCTGCTTTTGGAGGTGAAGTCAAGAGGGAGCACTGTGCCTGCTGCTGGGTGTATTTACTCTTTGCTGTAGTTATTTCCACCTGTCATCACTATTTCTTTATCGCTGTGAGCATGTGGCATGTTAACAGAAGTTAGCTAAATTTAGTAGTTTCCTTTGTGAATTTAGCCCTTCTGCTTTTTAATATCATGGGTGATCACATAGCAAAGTGATAGGCAGTGAAAGAAGGAGAAAGCGGGACTATTTTTCACTGAGCTAAAATGTTGGCAGTTGCATTTCTGCTCACTCTGTCAGTGCTGAACTCCTTTGGAGTCAAGTGAGCAGAACTGCTTGGTTATGTGAGAAGCACCTACCCCTTAGGAGCCTTTCCATTGCCCTCTTCCACAACCAGAGTAGTTCCAGCTGTCCTTGCTGCTCATTCAACTCAAACCTTGCTGTATATGGGAGTTGTCAGGCTTTTCTTTCACTTGTGTTGAGTCGGTTTGGTTTTTTTATTTTTCCTATTGTAGCCATCCGAATGGATGTGATTTTGTGTGATTTTGTGGTGAGGTTTTTTTCCACATGAAGGAAAAAATAATTGCATTTACTTTGAAGCTGACTTAGGTGCAGGTGAAATGTTTAGCAGGTCAAAGGAAGGCTGGTAAAAGTCAATTTTAACTTGATTGACCTGCTTTGACAATCAAAGTGATCTGAGAACCTTGCAGTGCCTAGAAACATGTACTCTGTGGTCACAAGGTGGAGATTTTATTTTGCTTGTGTGTACACAATTGCTTTGGAAATCTAACTCCTTCATAAATCTGTATCTGCTGTAATAAATTGGATTCAATGATCAGCAGGGAGGTGTCCAGATTAATCCTTTTACTATAACCTAATTATACTACGTCAAATTTACTTCTTAAGGGACTATTTGACTCTTCTGTGCAATGAGCAAAAGAAACTTGGCACATCCTGTGCTGAGATACATGCAGATTATGCAGATTCAGTATCTGTATTGTGTTTAATCTTGGTTTATTTAGTCTATGATATGCCATTCAAATGTGTCTGGGTTTTTGGTATTTTTTTTTTACTGTTCCTTCAAACTCGTAATCCTACAGTATTTTATATTTCACATTTCTGTAATTCTCAGTTTTACTGTAGCCCAATGTGTAAGTAACTTTTTGATGTGGCTAATTCTGGAAGGAATACAGGAACTGACTGGGAATGCAGTGACATTTCACAGCCCTCTGAGAGGGGGAGCAGAGTGGTGTCCAGCGAGGGAGCAGTGGAGAAAACGTTTGGAAATCTAAACATGATTAACTAGGACAGAATCTGGCACAGTACAGTGGCATGCCAGGCACTGTGGAGGGAGAAATGCTTAGGCTCAGGTTCTCATCTGGAGGTTGTCATTTCGGTATGCTGCTGGTAGCAGACGTGCTCCAGAAGCATTTAATTTAGGCCAAACTCCAATAAATAGAAGGGTCTGAGAGTGTGCCTTGTGTCATTGCTGCACTCCACTTGATGATGAAAAAGGTTTGAGCTCACCCTTGTCTCTCCCAGGGGCAAAAAATGAAATCTTGGAAGACTCACTGTTTAAGCACTGTGTCTGATGCAGCAGTTCTTTAGAGGTGCTCCATAAAACAGTGACTTCCCCACATCCTGCTGGCTTGCCATGTCTGGCAGGATGGTACACAGGGTTGGCACAGGGTAAATTGGCTGCAACTTAACAGTGATATCTATTTCTTATACTATACCAAGTTTTGTTATAACACATGACATCTAACCTCAAGACAGTGGTTGCATGAGATGAAGTTCTATTTTATTTGTGTACTGAAGTGCATTTACAGTAGCAACATCAGCTTTTAGAGACTTTTCTTTTACAAAGAGCTGGCACAATGGCTTGGGCTAAAGATAGACCATGTGCATTGCCAAGACCTAATAAGGGCTTATAATATAATGATGATTAGCAAACTAAATCACTCCAATTCTGCAAAAAGAGGCAAATTCTTTGTGTGTCACTGGAAGCGATGGTGGAGATTTTGACAGCAGGTTCTTTGCTTGCCGCCTCACGTGAATTCTCGTGCAAAAGAATGTTTTTTCGGGTGTAGTCACAAGATCAAATGTATCTCTGTTGATAAATTGGAAATGAAGAAATTGTAAGGCTACTTTAAAAAGTATATGTGCTGTGTATGAGTATGCATATGTCTATAGGGATGCATCTATATATGCATACACGTCTGATGAATGACCTCTGAGAGTCTTTACAAACAGGACTCAGTTTCTTGTTGACCTTTATGAGATCAGTAACATGAGTAACACACTAAGGCTTTTCCAGACCGACACAGTCTGTTTCTATAGAAAGTGCTTTCTTTAGGGCTGTATCCAAAAGATCACCACCCTGGCACAGAGGAGAAAAATAATACAGAGCTCTTGCCGTCAGAGACAAATAGTTTTCTACCTCAGTACACATCTCTGCTACTAAAAGTGTACTGCAGCAAGGAAATCCACTTACAGTTTTTCGTTTACATAACAGTTGCAATGCCCTTAAGAGCCCCTGGTTGTTTCTATATTCTCTCCCCAGTTGTCCTGCAGCAGAACTGTAATAAAAAGCCTGTTTATGGAGAACTGGTGGTGTTCTGCAAAGTGTCTCTCAGCCGACCTTACAGGTCAAAAGCAGGTGTTTTGCCAGCTTTCAAAGTATTCTCAAATAATAACGTGGAGAATCTTACTTCTTCCATTACAAGAGCTCTTCAGCTGAGTGCAGGTACCTTTTACAATATCAGTGTTGCTGTAACATACCCAGGAAAGGAAAAGGTGAGTGGGGATGGGACTGGCCTTCTAATTGCCACGTGCCTGATTGGCCACGGTCTGTGTCTGGGGTAGCTGCTTATACCTGTGCTGGATTCCCTCCCTGCTGAGGCGTGGGCAGCAGTGCACCCTCTGCACAGCTGCAATGCATTCTCGAGCTGTCTTTCTGTGCATTAGCTCAGTTTCTTTGACTCCTTCACCTTTGATCCTTTTTTTTTTCTTGTAACTGTGCATCCAGTGACCAGATTTTTGCATACAACAGCAGTCTTATTTCATATCATGGGCTTAGAAAGACTTTTCTTTTTTTCAGATCTGCCATTTTCCTCCTCAGTGCCGTGCCTGCCCCTTTTTTTTGAGCTCCATAAACTCGGTCCCCACTGTTTAGCAGACTGGGAGACTCCATGAGTCTTTTTCCTTATTCTGCTTTGATCCTCCACTAAATAGAAACTTGTTTATTATCTTCTGCATCTTAACCCATGTTCCACTGACACACCTGTGGATACAGCTTACCCATATGTATTCTCCACCACACTAACACTGACACCCCAATCAGCCATTTGTTTCTTCCTAAGCACTTTCAAATGCTGTTGTCTCTGTTAACTTTTTTTTTTTTGATCATACACCCTATGAAATTGTCTTCTGTCACCAGTAGTTTTCTTTATACTGTTGAACTCAACAGGATCTTAAAATGGAGAACTGGACTCCAGCATCAGACAGGTAAGTGCAAGGAAGAAAACCCACAAATAGCCAATATTTGGCCTGGTCAGCAAAACCAGATCTGGTGGTTATAGCATATTGTAATCATAATATAACCAACATGTGGCCAAAATGCAGTGCTGTTAACAGAAAGAAGAAAAGAGGAGCTAATTTTAGTTTGGGATGTCTTAACTGGAGTTTTGTATCTATCATGAGGGAGGGACATTGCTTTGCTTTTCCTGGAATTTTTGAGCCTTCAACTATATCATGCATTCAGTCCTGAGTTTCATCCTTTAAGACAGACATACAAAAATGAGAGAAATATGAAAGGAAAAAAATAGAAATGAGAAGTTTGGCAGATTTAACCTCTGAGGGAAGGTTGAGGAAATGAGATTATTTTGCTCTAGGAAAAAAAGAAGGCTAAAGGAAACCACAGTAACAAATATCTGATCTGTAAATGGTGATATATAGAAGACTGTGATTTCTTTGTTTCTGTGTTCTCAGAGGCTAGAACAAGAAATAATCAGCCTTAATTGTAGGAAAGAAGATACAATGCAGATATTTACACCCCCCAAACTTTTGCACTGTAAAAGTACTGGAGTAGTAGAATCAGAGGCACCTGGGTATGTGGTAGGGCATCCTTAGAGAGTTTTTCCTAAGGAGGTATTAAAAAAACATCTGTCAAGGGTTGCCTTGGGTATTCTTGAGTTTTCCCATAGCACAGGAGATGGAGCAGGTGATTTATGGAGATTTTCATTGGACTATTTGTATGTTTCTGCCATAGACTGTAGCCTCTCATTTTTACTGTATTTTGATTGCTATGATACAAAAATGAAATAGTTCACCAGAACTCTTCCAAGGGCTGTAATAAGATCTCACAATGAGAAATGTGGTGGATACTGCAGGAAATTCATTTTGTGTGTCGTAGAGCAGGTGTTGTACATCTTAGAGCAGGGGCTATTGTGTCTTGTAATAATGGAATTATGAGTTTGGGAGTTCTCACAAAGTGGCATTTTCCAGACTTGCTAGTTTGTCAGGCTACTTTTTTTTTTTCCTTTGAAGTCCAACCTGAATATATTTCTTTATGTAACACTGTAAATGTACTTTTGCCATTTCAGCTTATTCTGTCTCCTCTAGAAAGGGAGAGAGGCAGAGGAGACAAAACAAGAAGCAAACTACTCAATTCAGTTTTAAATACAAAAAGATGACATTCAGAGATTTTTTTTTTAAACTTTTTCTTAAGGTCAAAAGGGACCTTTTAGATTATCTCATCTGAGCTTGACTTGCTTTAATTAATTAACAGCACAATGCTGGTGACAAAATGGTTTCTGATGATGTCATAGAAACATGTCCATATTCAAGAGCTAGAATATCTTCACATACCATCTAAGACTGTGCATTTCTGTATATGGACACATTCTATTTATGCTTTTATTTGCATCACTGAAATATTTGGTCTTCTCTGTCATTAACAAATTTATTTGATTTGTACAATTCTCTTGCTTTCTGAGAGCATTTTTGAATATTTATAGGAGTGCAGGTTTCCTGGAAGCAAATATTTCACAGTGTGCTAAGAAATACATGACCATGTTTGCAAACATAAGAGTTCAATAATTGTTTTAATACAGATCTTGCCATTTTATTTGATGGAGTAAATAATTTTTTAAAGTCAAAGTGCATTTCCACACCATTTAAACTCCATGAATATGGAACTCCTGTGGACAGTTTTCATGTTTAACATATTTCATCTGTGGATAAATGATAGTTTTCATCCTCATGGTAGTGCATTTCTCTTTTATTAGAAAATGTTTGCTATAGTGACTGAGAAACAACTTACCTGAACAGTCACTACTGATGGCTATGTAATAGGAAAGCAATTAAAAAACCCAAATAGGCAAATTTATCCTTTCTTTAGGAGACTTGAAGATTATACAAATAGTTATGAAATGTTATATTATTTTCTTGTACTTCCTTATGTGTTTGGGTTTTTTTAATCAGCTGCCTTTTATTGCAAAAAGAACTGGAAACACATTCTGCAGTTGTATAAACTTAACACAATGTATACTGACTCAGACTAATGGATGATTTCTAACACAAGTGAATATAATTCCTTATATTTCTGACTTATTAGGATACTTAAACATGGGCTTAGCTTTAGAAGTGTGCTCAAATCTTAAGTACATTATAAAACAAATTTAAGCACCGAACAGAAAAGAATGGAGGCAAATCCTTCAATTTTTTTTTACTTATTTAATATGCATAGGTCAAAAGGCATTTCCACTATTAATTCCTTCTTTATTTCATGGTCACTCTCAAAATACTTTTAACAAAAGTTCCAGTCCTGAGCCTGACTTTGCAGGAGTCATGTTGAGCTTGCAGACTCCGGACTTGAATCCTGACACTGTTATGTAGTGAAGCAGCTTGTTTTTGTCAGTCTTTTTTCAACTGTTCAGGAGTTCGTTGTTTTCAACAACTAAAAAGTAGTTGATAATCACAGAGAAGCCAAATGAGATCATCTTTGAATTGTGGGAATTCTGCCTGTACTCTGTGAGCCTTCCCAGCAAAGGTAAAGATTTTTTCAGAATTGATGTATTATGTCTTTATAGGTAAGACTGGAGTGTTTGGAATAGAGAGCTGTTAAAGAGGCTTGAAATGAGGCACTGTGAGAACAGAGTTTGATTGAAAAGGTAGAGAGCAATGAAATCCACCTAAGAAATGAATTATGGGTCACACTGTATTATCAAAGGAACAGAATTAGTACAGCCCAGAAGAAAAGTGAGTGCACAGTATGACAATAGCCCAGGGCATATCTGGGAGAAATTAGTAAAATGAGATTATTTGCAGTACACGGTGCAGACACAATAGACAGTAATGGGCTAAAACAGCAGAAAGGAAACAGGTATAGATAGCAGCAAGCATTCTGCAAAAACACCAATTAGGCACTTGCATGACTGCTGCTCGTTGTGCATGACATCCATGATAAGCTACCATGACAAGATTAGTCGAGAAATGTTGTGTGGATTTTACAAAGACCAACAAACCCCATCCTACAGGGCTCTGTGCAGACTGTATCCTTGTCTGTCACTGTAGAGTAGATGATCTTCCAGTTCTGCTGGAATAAGATTATTTTTATCTAGTTTAAGCAAAACAAAAAAAAACCCCAAACAAATATGGTTTGTTACTCTTTTTGTACTTTTAAAATGTGCTGTGACATGAATATTTTAAGCCAAGTCTAAGGGAGGGATGGAGAAATGACAAGAACTTTTCTCATTCAGGAGTCAGTGTTTTGTTGGATCAGCAATGTATCATTCCTGCTGTGCATGAACCATTGGAAATTAAAAAACAAAACAAAACAAAGACGAGAAAAAAAAGAAGGAAAATAAATTGCTTTAGAGTGAAAACACATCATAAAAACATTATATACTTTATTTAGTGGGCCTGATTCTGATATGGCTGTCTGCCAGTTGCTATGGCCACATACCTCTCCAAACCTTGCTTCTGAGGCAAGGTCCAGTTAGGCAGGATTCACTGTAATCTCAAGGACTCACAACTTCTCCATTTGAAAAGGCTGCAGAGTGTATATCTAAGTTTAGATTTGCTCGTTGTATCCACCTCAAGCAAATCTCTGCTGGTAAACTTTGAACCTGGTACATTTCCATTGTTGTTATGAAAATAGGAAAAAAGGTTGGTTGTGTGAAGGATCCAGGAGATTATAAAGGTTGAACTGGAAAGATGGAACAGGAAAGCTGGTGCTAACCAGGAGAGAATAGAAAAAAATGTACTCCTAAGAAAAGACAAACTTGACCACCAGGGCACAGGGAGGTTTAGGCAAGTATCCCACTGAGTAGGGACTTAATTCATTCCAATAGAAATGTACTGATGTGGCAAAAATGGCATATTTTTTTCTGCCAGACCAACTTTGCTGACACTTAACTTATGAAAATGGGATATAAATGCCTTTATGGTGAGGGCTAGGAAGTTTTCTAGCAGAGCTAAACCCAAAATCCTGTATAATCACTGCACTTTTGTTTTCATTGTTGCAGAACTAGTGCTCCAAGTTTATCACTGTAAACTCACTTCTTAGACACCACAGATCTGAAGTCCTTAAAACTGAAGTTCATGGACTTGAGTTAGTCGTTTTCAAAGCAGATCAAGTTTTGTTGCTGTATTACCTTAGAACCAGAAGGGGCTGGATAATTAATCCTGTGTCTCTTTGCAGATTTAACTCAGCGGTTCTTTCTTAACAGAGTTACTTCTGGTTTGATTTGGATAAAGAATGCTTTTAGTGTGTGTTGCAACATATTAGGGATTGTGCATTGCTTGGTTAAAAAAAAATTGCAAACATGACCTTGCTTCCATAGTTCTTCATTTTTTCTGCCTCTGTCCTGACTGTAAAGCAGTTCCATGTCCTGTTTCTGTTGTAGTTAAGAGTAACAACCCATCAAGCCCCTGTGTGTTAGTTTTGTTTAAGGAGAAGGTTACACTGGCCACTTACATCAGCCAGCGAGGAGATGCTTATGTTAAATACGTGTGAGAAATGTGGGATGCTTTTCTGTTGTGTTGGTGTGATAAGAAATTTGTGTCAAGTATACTAGAAGCATGTTCAGACTGAGAGCTGCACCACTAGAAACTGCATTCTTCAATTTGGGGAAGCTTCAGAACTCTGAAATGTGCCCTTCAGGATGTTCACTGCCTGATCATCAGTGTTGAGCTCCATTACTCTTACTTTCCATAAAATTTCTGTGAGGTCTTTGGACATTTTTACAGTTAACTTAAGCAACTGCCAAAGAGAAAACAGTCTTTCATAATTTTCTGGTTCATGGACCATTCTGTTACAGTACACGAATGAGTTGTTATGCAGAATTACTCTGTACTAAGATGACTCACTCCAGCTACTATTACCAATGAACAAGTTGCTCAATTACATTGCATGACACCATATCTACCACTTAACATTTTTCCCTAAAGCTTCCTCTGGCCTCTGTTATATTACTGCCCTTCTGTTCTTAATGTGGAAATAAAATGTGATGTGTGAGTTTGTGCCTTATTTCCTCTTGTTCTCTGGTGATTTTACTTGAGAAGCTCTTTAAAACAACTGACCATCACTGCAGGTTCTGTGTACAGTGCTTTCACCAGCCCCTGGTTCCTTTCATTCAAACTTTTTTTAGGCCACGTGTATCCTAATTTTATTGGACTAAAATTGTTTAGTAGACATTAGTCCAAATCAAAGCAGAAGCTGGTGTTTGTACTTTAGATCTTGTAAATATGATTTAAGTTGATAATTACCCAGAGCTTACTTCTGCACTCAGCAGTACTGAATTATTCTACCCTTCTAGCCAAAGCCTTTCTAGATGGAGTAGAAGAGCAGAGTATAATTTATATGTTTTCCTGAGGTAAAATCAGATGTTCCTGTCAATTCTTGCTTCCAAGATTTTACAAGATCTGTAAATTAAGTGCTGTAGATGGTGTTGTTGCCTGCTCCTATTTGACAAGGAAATCAGAGTTGATGGACATTGATTTGCCACTGGGAACCAAAACCATTAATTGAAGCTGTGGTGACTAATCCATTTCTTTGCTGTGCTTCATGGATCCTGACTTAACAGTTTTTGTTACAATCAAAAATTCATTCATGCAAATGCACCTGTTATGATCAAAGTAATCAATTTTTCTAGCTTGTGGTCATCAAGCTCAGGATTCTGGAAACATATCCACGTATCACTGAGTGCTCCCAGGGGTGGGACACGTGTCTATTGTGCTGGAGGGACAGGACAGCAAAGCAAACATGAGCATGAAGTACTAATAATGCTGCCAGTCTAATAGTGGCGTGAAACAAGACACTGAATATGGATCTTTGAAATGAACATGTAGGGCTTGGGTGGTTGGTTTTGTGGGTTTTGTTTGTTTGTTTTCTTTGGATTTATCTAGTTTATAACCACTCTAAATTGAGTGTACAGGAGAAGCTGCAGATAAAATACAAGAATAGTCCAATGAGGTGGTTTTTTTCTTTGTCTTTTTGTTTGTTGGGGGGGCGGTTAATTTTTTTTTCTTTTTTTTATTTGCATTTGCAGACTTAGGCTCTGGAAACTTTGGTTCTTGGGTTGGTTTTTTTTTTTTCATCTATTACTTCTTGTGAGGGAGGAAAGAGAGCATTTACTCAGAAAAGGCTTTTAAAGAAGAGGCTTTTGATCTAATACATATAAAGTACAGTGAAACATTACTAATGGAAGCCTCATGAATACATATGCTTTCATGAGTTTATATTTGGGGGATAATCTGAGGATCCCAATAATAAATCCCTTTATCACTGATTGATAGCACTTGAATTGATGTAAATCACAAATATCTTTGCTGTCAGGTTCACGGTGGCCTAATTGAGATTAGCAAATAGCCTTTCCCATCTCTGCAGTTCCTGTCTGTGAATAATATACAACTCTAATGCTACATTAAGAGACAAGTGCATGAGATTCTTTATGTATTGCTGCTGCCTTTTCTTAGCCTTATTATACTGAGGTATCTCAAAAACTTGTTTTGGTTTTGGGACGTTGGAAGTTGTTGTGACTTTCAGATTCTTTTAAGTCTGTGTCAGTGTGAATGTAAAATGCATAGGCTGAAATATTAAGAGGGTATTGTTATTTAAGGAGGAACAGTGAAATGTGCCTTGATTTTTTTAGAAAAGACTGTCTAGAGGTAAAATGTACATATTAATGTCCTCAGTGGAAGTAGTATCTTCTGAGTATATCCGGTGTGTGACTTGTGACTCTATTTTAAAACACACATTTGTAAAAGAGAAAGTTTGAATTGGGGGGCTTTATGGGAAAATCCATCTGTTTTCATCTGAGGAGAAGACTTTTGCCTGTGGTGGCTGAGGATGCAATGTTCCTAGAGCCCTTACTCTGTGGGCTATGGGGTAAATATTTTTTAAAATTTTCAGGACTTTTTTCTGGTTTTATGACAGAACAAATGTGAGGAGTGCCATGTGTGTTGACATAAACAAGGTCTGAGCAGGTAGCTCAGGTCCACGCTTGAGACACTAAACTGGCAGCCTTTGGGAGGCATCAGGGTAGAAATGTTTGTTCTTGGTTCTCTTTTCATTGAACATGTTGACCTGCAAATATCCTACAGTCTTAGTGAAAGTCCCAGTCAAGCTGCTATTTGGGCTTAAAGCATCGTTAAGTTTGGGTGAAAGGGTTTTATTTATGGATGGAAGGGAATTAGAGGAGAAAAGCTATAGCCCTTATTATACAGAACTCTGTAAAAAATGTGTACCCTAAAATTTCATAATTAAGGAAATTTCTCATATTTTCTCATCATTAAGGGACAGTGCAATGCCCTTGATCCTAATATGTTCTCAGACTAGTATGTTATAGATAATTGGGGTTAGAGAAGGACCATAAAATATGTAGGCTGATGTAAATGTCCTATTTATAATGTAGACTATCTTGCATAAGTGCAGGGTCTCAGGTTGATTTTTTTAGCTTTATAATAATTAACAAAGATAAAATAGACCTGCATGTCCTTGGTTAAGACCAAGAGCAGTGTTAAATAGTACAATGACAACAGCATGTGCTTAATTTCTCAGCATTCCCTTCAGAAGAAATCTCTAAGCCTTTTGTACTGTTAATTAGCAAAGCAATATTACTTTGCTGAGCTGAAGCCACAATTCTCATTTAATAATCTTCACTGTAAATTCTACATAATTGCTTATCGTTGCTCATATACATGTGTGTGCACAGTTGATATAGCAGTGGCTGAAGGAGAGGAAAAATGCTCTTTGTGTTAGGAAGTCACTGAACCATGTTAAACAATTGTGGGAATAACTCTTATTTTCGTGACTTTTGCACATGTAACTCTGAACCATGAAACTCCATTCAGATAGATTTGTCTGGTTTAATACACCAGCACTGTAACTTTGTTAAGGTCAATTGCAGAGGACTTTTGCCTTTTCATTTGCTGCCTTGGAGGGGATGCTTTGCTTTTCGTTTGTCTTTGTCAAGTTACAGCATTTTATCTTGTTTAACATTAGCATCAGGGATGTCATATCTGGTGGATGTTTTATTTTCCCAAATAACATCCAATACATTACTTTGAGGTTTCAGATGTTAGTTAGAGTGGCAGAAGTATTGCTTTATTCAAGTGTTCTGGGATTCCAGAGATTAAAAAATCAGTATGTTGCGTAGATGCTAAAAATAGAACAGTTTAAGGAGTTACAAAAGCCCGAAAATGGCATGTTTGAGCCTTGGTGGTGGTGACATTTTTCACTTCCCTTTATTTTTAATGGATGTGTAAAGCTTAGCTTTGTAGCCCTAGATGTGTGCTTGGAGCAAAGTTCTTTAAGTCCCTAGAGAAGCACCAGGAATGTTTCTTTCAGTGAGAGTCTGCGTGCTGCTCTTCACCTGTGTGTGTGTTCACCTCCAGCACCAAGGCCAGCAGCTGGTCACAGTCACTCTCTAGGAGCTGGGGCTCTGCCTCACTGGAGGCAAGAGCTGCTTCACCCACCCTGATGTGTTGTGTGTTTGCAGGAAGGTCATTTTAGGTTTGCAGTCTTAAATGAAAGCCTGTGTCATCAGTCCCCACTAATGGTAGTGCCATTTAGGTTGCTGATAAGCTCAACTCTGCTGGAGGTCATGGCCATTAAACCCTTTCCACCAGCCCTTTGGAAGAGCTGGTGGGCTCTTCAATATTAACTCCTAGTCAGAATGTTTTTAATAAACCTCATCATCTAAGTGAATACGGCAAAGATAGATGTTATTAGTGTTTCTTCTGGCTAATAATCATACAGAATATATGTATAAAATATATCAGAGAATATAGTAAAATCAATATAATAGAAAAGAAAGATCAAGTTTGGGAGGAGGACAGTTTTAGTAGGAATTTACTCTTGAAATTCTTTATTTCCTTGACCTATGTTTATAAGAAAGGAGTTGACCTACTGCAGTCAAGGACTGTTCTTCTTTGTCAGGTTTGTTATTCTGGATTTTTAGTTATCCAGTGTAGATCATGGAGTGCACCTGGAAAAAGGGAACATCAGGGTACCACAACAGTGTGATTGTAGATCTTGGAGTTACCTGGAGCTAGAATTTTAGGTGAATTTCCTACAGCAATCAGTCTTTTCATATGTACACTGTGTATATTAATTATTTTTGGATTCACATTGAAATTAATCGTTTTGTGTAAACCCTTTAAAATCCATGTATGAAATTAATTTCAAAAGGAAATTCTGCAAATGGTGTCTGACCTGCTCTCTTCTTTCTTTATTTAATATTTATATTGTGTGTGCAATAAAAGCTATGCAGTGCTTTCCAGGAACTTCAGCATCTGGCCTGCTTCCAGCATGTTTTTCTGTAGCCAATGTTCTGGAATAGCTGGTGATTATATACCTGTATAAGTGATTAAACACATTCTCATTACAAGTGAAGCTTAACAGGGTTTTTCCTTATGGTCCAGGACAACGCGTTCCTCATCAGTGTTCTTTAATTACTTATCTATTCCTCCTTCTCTTCCATTTCATTCTACTCAGGACATTTTCTGACTCTGCTGACCATGTTAATCTTCAATAGTGCCCGAGGGATTTTGCTTGTCTGCTCCTTTGGCATAGTCCTAAATTAGCTCTGTTCACATTTGTACAGTATATGGCACTGTATTTAATAGGACAATCTCTGTTCCTCTTTTGGATAATTAGTATTCCAAGGTAGTCTTTTCTGTGTCTGGTGATTTCAAGTCAGAACATTTGTTGGCATGATATTAGTTTTTTCTTTCTTGCTACTAATACACAGAATATTTTGTCAGCAAAGCTAGCAGTTTGACTCTGCTTGTCCTGTACTGATAGATCACTCACTAGATAGAAGTGTTGGATTCCATTTTCTTTAGCAAAGCTCAAACTAAACAAATAATTCAATTCCCATATCGATGCTGGACACCTTCCACATTTTATCCAGGCTGGACAGATGTAACTTTTTAAAGATAGCTCAGTGGGGCTTTTTTGTTCATTTTGGTTTTGCTTTTTTTCCTTCCCAGTGTGCACGTTTGAACATCTCATTTGGGAGATAACGATGGTTACTTATTATCACATTTAAAATAAAATTCCCTAAATGTTGTTTCTTCAGGCTTTCATGTCATCATACTTGTAGTCACACCTGCTGCCTACCATTCCTCAGCTCCTGGAAAAAATCTCTGGGTAGACAAAAATGTGAGGATGAACCTGCTCACTCACTGGTTGGTGATTTCTTAAGCTGCTGTCCTGTACATCCCATCATTGTAATAAATTGGACTTAATGTTAAGATACTTCACCTATAGCTTTCTTTTGCCTGCTACTCCTGTTCTTTCCCATCCCACAAAGATTTGATGCAGTAAGTACCTAGAAGACTTTACAATATTGAAGCAGAAAAAAGTGTTTATCTGCCTGTATGAAATAGATGTGGTGTCTGCCTATGAGGGGGTGGTTTTGGAATGCAACATATCGTAGAATCCCAAATTTTCTGTGCATGTTCAATGTGCAAATGATGAAGAATAGGAAAAGCCCTGTGTTTACAGATTAAAAATGCAAAGACTGGAAGGAATGTTTTAGAGGTCTCCAGCAACCTGTTGAAACAGCGGGTTGGAAGAACCATCAGCTGTGAGGACTTCTGGCTGTTCTGTCAATGAATGCTCCACGAAGCTGTCATTAACCCATGGAGCAGCAATGCATCCACTCAGAGTGCCCATGGGTGCCACAGAGGATTGCATTGTCATCCCAGTAAAATGAAAAATTGACCTCCTTGAATGAAGCTTCTTCCAGTAGGAGAAGAGCAAATATATTACCGGCAGCAAAGGAAGAGCCAGGGGAGGAGAGAAATGAAGCAGGATAGCACTGGTGGTGCTGGGTATTTATTTTTTCTGTTTACATACATTTCATTTCACAGAATGTGAGGAGACAGACCCCAGAGCTAAGCTGAAATGCAGGCTTCTCTCAGCATGTCCTCTTCTTCTGTAAGGAAAAGTAGAATGATCAGAATTAGAGGAACTGAATGTTTGATATTTGGAAGTCTTAGATCAAGGGCCAATCTACTTGTACAAATCCGACTGCTCAGATGTTTTAGATGCATTTGTGTTCTCTGTGTGTCCATATTACCTTGTATAGAGAATCACTGACAGAGATGCACAAACTTAAAGGAGGGTGAACTGCTCAATCCTGTTTTCCCACTGGCACTTTTGTAAAGTCCCACTGACTTCAGGAGGACTCCTTTTGACAATAAACAGCTTTTTAATGCAACGATGAATGCTCGTATATTCAATGTTGCTTTCAACACCAGTCCCTCATTCATAGAGGAAGAGAGAACAAAAACTGGAAAACAAAATCTAATTAATCTAAGTGTATTGGATGCTTGTTAAAATTCACCTGTCCTGGAATGTCCATTTATCATGATTATGACTGAACAACCAGGCTCAGAAAGGTGCTGCTTCTTCATTTGATGCAAAATCATGATTTATTACCCTGTTTTTTAGTAATGGTTAAATCTAATGAATGTTTCTGCATGACAAATCATTCATCTTCAGAGGAAAATTAGACATGTTATTCTTTCATGTAGAACATTACACAGCAATTCATGGGATACAGAAATCTTGTATCACTAAATTATTGCCAGGGCACTGGCTGCATATAAATTTGAAGAACATGTGTGCATATTAATGTTTTAATATGATATAGCCTCCTGTTTGTAAAATTATGTAAATACTTTCATTTGACCTAATCAATTTGCAAACTAATTTGCAAACTGCGTTTTCCTTCATGCTTATACAGTCCTTGTCATACATCTGAAAAATACATGCCTTGATGAATAATTGTCTTCTTTTTCCGTTCATTGTACGTGTATCTAGGAGTAGCATGTTCCATCTTTAATTAGAGGATTCCTTAATTAGTAATATTACTTTCTACCCGAAAGTACTACTGAACAGTGCAGCTACTTTTAAAATTATTATTTTTCTTCTTTTTTTTTTTAATTTTTTTTTTAAGAAGAGATATTTTAGTATTACTGCTACTCATTTGCTTCCAGGCAGCTCTTTATAGGGATCCTCCTGAGTAATTTTGCAGTACAGTCAGCTGCCAGGTTAGGCTCTTGATGTTACTTCTTTAACAGAAGCTCCATGGATTTCATAAAGGAGAATCAGTCTTTAAATGTTCTAGTAGCAAAAAGATGATGTAAATTATTCCATAGATTTCTTTATTCTGCTAACATTATTGTAGCAGCATATGTTTTAATCTACTTCTAGGCTTTTAGTTACCAGAAAAACTTGAGGCAGACGGTGCTCTAATGAAACCATTTGCTGTAAACTGAGCTAATTCTGTGATTGTGGGATAAGACATTGTGCAAGAACTGGGGTTTACAGAAGACCTCATGCTCAAGTGTTCATACTCTGGCCTCTCCTTCTTGTGCACAAAGTGATTTGTTAGTAGGATCATGATACAATTATATAATAGTATTATCAGCAGGCCAGCCTTGGGACCTGTTTTACTGAGGGCTGTGCTACAGGAGGGTTTCTAATCCACTGAGGAGCTGGTCTGGCATCTAAGGTCTGTTTGAGTGGTCTTGGACAGTAGAGAATACAGGAATCAGAGCAGGCTCTGAAAGGGGTAAGGGCAGTGGTTTGGTGATGATCTGTCTGTCCAGGTGAAGGAAATGCTGCTGTAACTGGTGTGAGTGGGACCAAGGGAGGGGGAATTAGTTGGAAAGCAGTTAGTCAGTTAGTGGGTCAGCTGATCTCCCACCCCAGCTCCTTTCCCCTCTGACCACTCCTTACTGAATTGTCTTCCTTTGTGCCACAGGTTCATTGGTGCCCCTCAGTAACAGTGTGATCTGCTCAGGTCACCTGGACACTGCCTTATCTGCCGTTAGCAGGAGCTGTGATGATGAGATACATGTGCAAATGGAAAGAGGTCTGTGCTGCATTCCTGTGCTGTGGGGAGCTTAGTTCCATGTGAGAAGCAGTATCTGTGAAATGATGAAGTTAACTTCATAGGGAAAAAAAGTACTTTCTGTACTTTCAATATTTTACAATTTTTCAGCATTTGGTATTATTTCAGTGAAAGTATTCATTGAATCGAGATAATTATTTTCCATTATTTTCAGGTCAAGAGCTTAGAAATCCAGTGAAGGTGCATTAATACTTTTTTGTTCTTTGAAGCTATTGAATTCATTTGGTTAACACATTTCAGTGTTTGGAGTCAACAAGGTGGTGATTTTAAATGAAAGTTGGGAATTTTATGCCACTATTTCATTGTTAGTGCTTGGTTGAAAGTCCCAATTATGGGAAGATTCATAATAAAACTTGATAACAAAACAGCAGCTGAAGTGAGAGGCTAGAAAGATAGATGAAAAGTGGGTAAAATAATTAGCTGTCTCAGAGTTGATGTGGCAAAAAAAGCACCTCAGGATAACAAATAACTACCACTGAAAGCAATCCATTATATGCAGGGAAAGGTAAGACAATTACTAACTAATAGTTGTTGCAGAATCCCTCACAGTTTGGACATAAACATGATTTTACTGAACCACTTCTCTGGTTGTTGAAATCTGCCTGCCCTTCTAAAGAACATCTTGGCTTAGTGTCAGAGCTATGGGGAATCTTCTAAGCAGACAGTATGTGTTTTATGAACAAAAATGGGAAAATTCTGCAAAATACATTTTACAGATGCTGAGTGTGGGCACTCACACTTGTGCATGTTGGTGTTTTATTTCCAAACTGTGGAGATGAATGCCTGTTGGATTTGCCTGTGGGAGGAGAATTTTATAGTTTCTTATAAAAGTTATATAGACACCAGATTCAATTATGAACTCTGGAGAAGGAAACTGTGTGTTTATTACAGAAACTGGAAGAGACACAGTAAAACACAAGGTTTTGGCTTTGACTGTTGGTTGCATCAACAGGAAAAAAACCCTTAATTATATATTTCAGGAGATTTGACCAATAAATCACCTCCTAAACAGCGTCCCTGTTTTTAAACTGAACTATTTATGAGAGTTCGTAAAGTCTTTGGGACAAGAGAAGGTCACTTGCTTCTCTGTAAAATGCAGAAATGGGTAAATAATACTGAGAAGTGACAACCTGCCTGTCTGTTTTCTGTCTGCTTTGGCTGGAGTCACAGAGGATGTGAAGTTCCCAATGGATTCCAGAGTACCTCCTGCTGCCTTGTAAGAGATTCTTTATCTTAACATTCTCCTTTCCTTTTAAAGGGAGATCATGTGTGTTTGCCACGCTTATGTGGACTTTCAGATTTTAAATTGAACATTTTAGCATACTTTTATTTTAATTAGAAAGAAAAGCATCACTGATAGTAGATGAGGGAACAGACATTTCAAGCAAACGTAGTCCCTTAAGTAGACAACAGAAAGATCAGTCAGAAATTTCTCCAAAGCAAGATAATCCTCAAGAATCTTCCTTGTTCCCCAAGAGCCCACCATATTAACTTAACATTTCTCTGTTTTCAAGAATTTAGATCTTCTTTCCTCTTCTCTTAGCATCCTTTTAATATTGAATAATGTTTGCAAACTTTGAAGCAAAGTGTCACTTTTCAGAATTTTGACAGGATACCTCACTGGTCAGTCAATAAAACAATGCCCTAAAGGCATGTCTCAAAATCCCAAATTTTGACACTCATTCCTGGGGAACAGACTGAAGAAAATGTGCTAAATGTGCTGTGTATGTGCCCATGTAAATGAAGAAACTCTTATGAAAGCAGTGGTGTGTCACAGGGGAAAAAAATGAGATGATGGGAGAAAAATTAGGCTAAGCTGTGTTTTAAAACTGAAGTACATATCTTGATACATGTCAGAAACCAGCCTTAACTTCTGTGTGGCGTTTTATCAGAACTCTGAATTTGGTGTTTGCATTATGCCACAGAGCTCCCTAGCTTGTAGAGGAATTTATCTAAGAGGATTTGGGACTTACAGTTCATGCCTAAAGCTATGCTTGTCCATCAATAGACTGAGGGCAGCTCTATACTTCTAGTTCTGCAGTTAATTAGCTGGTTTTTTATGGGTTCAGGGATTCTTGTGCTATTTTTATTGCTCTCATTGCTTGAAAGTCATACAGTGTTGTAACAAAACTTTAGAACTAGTAATGTTTTGATAGCTGGGACATCACTAGTATTTGAAAAAGCAATACTAGTTTGTATTGTCCCTGTTTGCTGAACACCTGGATTAAATCTTTGTCTCATAGTCTTAATATGCTGAGTTCCAGACATTCACAGCTCAGTTCTCTCTCCTGCCCATGAGGTTGCCAATGTTAAGCTTTTCCAAATTGGATTCTGTATATTTCTAGTTTAAAGACAGTGGGTTTTGATCTCTGATATGATGCCATTTCATGGATTTCTTCCTTTTATGGATTCCTTTTCCTTTTCTGATTTATATTTGGACCTGTTTTTGTTTAGGCTGCCAAAATGATAAAAGCAATTAAAGAAATCTATGCTGTTGTTCCCGATTAACTACAGGACATTGGGTTTTTTTCTTTATTTATTCTTCCCCATCCAAGCTAATTTTTTTCGTATTTGTAATCAATGGAGAATTAAATAAGATGGAAAAAAAACCAGTGCAACAGGTCATCAAGAATTTTCCACACAATTCAGAGGTCTGCCTATTCCAAAAAAGTTCTAAATTGGAAGAGATTATTATGGAAAAGTTTAGAAAATCTGCATTATAGTTTCCATTTCTAAATTATTAACCACTGATTGAATATATGACAAGAGTGGGTGTGGGCAACTCAACTGTAGAGTTCAGTACTTCAGTGTGATGCAGAAATTTAATCTATTTAGTAGAGCTGTGCTTTGTCAAAGTCCAAAAGTAAGTATTTCATGTGAGTGAGTAAAGCAGTCTTTGCTTCAGCCCTGAGTTTAGGACAGGCAGCTGTCCAGGCTGGAATTACAGTATTTTCAGCCCTTTGCATTGTAAAAGACCCTGCTGGGCAGATTGGCCCAAGAATTCTCTCAGCATGTTGGTAATTCTGGTGTTTGCTGTGCATTTGTGACTTTCATACCTAACCACTTTTTGAAGAGAAGTAGGATATTGAGGATGGTTTATAGAGACAGATTTTCTTCCTCTCCTTCTTGTCCTCCTTATCAGCACTTCCCTGCTAATGATTCACAAATGCATTAAAACACATTCATTCAAACCTGATACACAGCCACCAAAAGTGAGATTCAAGTGAAATTTCTCAAAACTGTTTGTAGTGAGCAAGGAAAACATCTTGTTAAAAATGTGTATGTTGATTTACCAGTTAGCCTTAGACACTGTGATGTGGGAGAGCTTTCATTTACTGAGCTTAGTTGCTTTGTCAGTGCTGCTCCATTTAGGTGAATTCTTCATAGTAAAAGTGGATAATGGAACTACACTTTAGTCTTGTTATTTATCTGTGCATGGAAAGGGAAGGGGAGAAAGTCCTAAATGCAAGTACCACAGGCCTTGCCTTGAAGATGACTACTTTCTA
Source organism: Pipra filicauda (assembly GCF_003945595.2). NCBI lineage: Eukaryota > Metazoa > Chordata > Aves > Passeriformes > Pipridae > Pipra > Pipra filicauda. Next base: position 109,043 of record NW_024105197.1, read on the forward strand.
TTAAATACAGAGGAGTCAAAGCAATAAATTAAAAGGCTTATTGAAATTCTAAGCATTATTTCCATTCTCACTTTACATTAATCTACAAAATGGCCTCTTCCTTGATAAAGCTCCAAGAAATTGTTAGTGGTGCACTCTTTGCCTGGGTACACTGTTGCTATTGCAAGCGGTTTGGCTGCTTATTTTATTTTACCTGTCTGAGTTGAGTAGCATTGCTGAGGATCCCTTTCTTTTCATCCTCTTTCTCCTACAACTTCTTTTAACTGGATCAGTGGATGGAAACTTTAATTTTATGATAGATGGAGCCTCGAAATGGGATTTCATGTTAAGACTCAGTGGTTGTGCTGCCTTTTGTGTCCTTTCCTTAGGCTGTTGGAGATTAGAACAGTCAGACCGTGGGTTAAAGCAGAATATTATACAGTCAGATTGTAGATAGAAATGTGCAGAGGAACTGGAAACATTATGCTGCAAAAGAAGTGAATGTACTTGAGAATGAAGAGTTGTTAGAATAGGAATGCAATGAGGAGCCATTAGCAGGTGAAACTCCTGTTAGACCAGCTTTGCCTCTGAGTTTCTGTTATACAAAAAGATCATGTTACCTGTTGAGCAAATGTTTATAGTTCTTTAGACTTCTTTAAACTTCCTGACTGAAGATTAAAAATACAGTCATATATTCCTCACTCTCATAATCTCTGTTAGGGCTGCAGTTATTTTGCAATTCAGAATCTATACTATTGCTGAATAAATAATTTATTTTTTTTCACTGCATGTCACATACTACATGTCTGGTCATGGCATAATCCATTGTCTGACTCAGTGCAGGTAGGTCTAATGAAGAACTCCTTGCAAATTAGTCCAGTGGCTATTTTATAAAAAGTGATATTAACTTGCATTCTACCTGTGCTGTATCAGGCTCTGAGAATGCTGCAGATTGACAAAACTAAGGATTTTGCAGGTCTTTCTGGTTTTGTTACACCAAGAATTAAATTCCATCTCCAAACCAGATATTCTTGCAAAACAGATAACTCAGAAGTATTATGAAAGCTTCAGATCCAGAGTACATTGAATTTCTCATGTAAATGTCTAGAAACTGTTCCTCAAGTAAGTTTTGACTTCCATCTGTCTTTTAAGTTACTGAAGTGCTACTCCATGGTGCTGTTTTCATGACTCATAAAGGTGAGTAACAGCTGCTGCCTTTAGCAGCATTTTAGTAGTTCATTCTGTGGTACTCTTCAGTAATAGCTCTGCCCAGTGCATTGATGAAAATAAAATATTGAAAGAATGGCCATTAGTAGCTGAGGATTCCTCCTCTTAACCATCCTTCATATGAGAGCTGGTGAGTTGCAAACTTTCACCATCTTCTGTTTTCATAAAAGGAGTTGGCAGGGCTGGTACTCAGAATTGGTCAGTCCAAGTTTGGAAGTTCTACTCTAAAATGGGTGACCCAAGGCTAAGTGAACTATGTCAGGCTCACTTGGAAACTGGAGTTTTCCTTTTGCCAGGTAAAATTCAGTCACAGGTCCTCCTTCTGTCACGTACAGTGTTAATGGAACAGAACGTCTCCCTGCTCTCTCTGTGAGACTTGCTCTTCTGCTCAGTGCTACAGGGGCAGATTTACAGTGGATCTCAGCCAGTTCTTTGGCTTTGCATGGAAGACTTGCAAGTTTTGTGATGTAGACATCTAATTGCCTTGCTTTTGAGCTACAGCATCCTTACATTGATCAGCTGAGCGGTTCTTCCTTCTAGAACTGACATTCCCACCATCAGGTGTTTGAAATTTCTAAACAGTTGGTTAAAAGCTGTTGCTGGAATCTCACCCAGTAGCTGAAAACAAATTTAAATGCTCTAAGAAGGACTGGTAGACAAACCTGCTAATTTCAATAAGTCTTATAAATATGCTAGCAAGCATGCTGTGTGTGACTGCTGTGTAATAATGAGATCTGGGCACAATTTTCTCCAAAATATAGTATCTTTCAGGAAGAAAATTAAAGCATCTCTGACAACTATTCATTAATTTTCACAAAGCTGTGAAGGAAGTTTGGGCAAGGCAAGAGATAGTGAGGAAAAGTAGGCATTAGCACCCTCCATCTATGTGATAGCCTGAACGTGGAAAACCTTGGTCACAGCATATAAACCCTCATGTGATGTTCTTTTATGGAGAAGAAATCCTTAAGCACAGTCTGCAGCTCTGCTGTAGGGCTCTCCAGCTCTCCTGGTCACAATATTCTATTCTAAAGGGATTAATGGAAATCTTGTCTGGCATCTCTGCTGAGTCTAATAAATGCTGAAGAAGAGGATCTGATTTGAAATATCTTTATTCACACTGTCTTATGCATAATGATGTGGAATAAAAAAAAATACAAGTGTTTTAACATACTGAGTAACTGCCACTGGTGATGAATTATGTTTACAAGCTACCATTCAACACGATGTGCATAAGTACCTTCCTTGGCTGGCAGTAACCACATTCCTCAGTGGGACTAATCCAGGACTGCAGTTTCTTGCAGAACTGGGGCTGCTGTTTTTTAGCCATTTCACCTGGAAAACTTAGGTAAAATGGAAATTTTCATTCTGAGTGGCATTTTCTAGAAAAACATCAAGTTGCAGTGTATGTATCATCCTTCAGCTATTTGACGTAGGAGAAATCGATGATAAGTTCATATCCTCAGCTGGAACAAATAAATCAATTAATAGCCTAAAAAGGGCAAAGTCGATACAAAGCATAAAACAGTGTTGGCCTAATTAAAATGTCCTGTGCACCTCAAAATTACTTGCTGTCTAAAACTATTGAATAGCAGTTCCCAGTCTTCCATAGGAAGAAAAAAAAAAAAGTAGCTTTCCGTAATTTGCAATACAAAGTTTAAAAGGAACATCCTTTTTGATTAGGAAACTGGGAACACATAGCTGCAGCAAGCATCGGAGGTTGCCTTTCCTAAACTGTTCAGCCCAAATCCTGCTGACTTTGGAGGAACTTTGAGGCTGTTTCCACATGGGTGAATTGTTCTTGAACAATTTTTCTAATATGTCAGGCCTGAGCAAGTTTTCCATTAATTTTGGTCAGTCTTCATTTTCAGCTTGCTGTTTCTCTTCCTTCAGAGCACACATATTTAAATGTTGCTTTTGCAACAAAAATTTGTTGTTTGTGTCTTGGCTTCCCTGGGTGTGTTCTACAATTGATCTGGGCAGTGATACAGTGTATGGAGCTGACACTTCCTCACACCTCTTTTGTTTTACTTGTGAGGAAGATACCTCTGTATTCTATTTCTGGTCTTCTAACCCTTTACTTAGACTTAACTTGTTCATACTAATCTCTCTGGATGTTTTGGGAGAGAAGAAAAATAGGGTAAGAAACAAGTAAGGCAGCAATCAGGCAGTGACGTAGTGATTATCATTAGCATCCACAGTACTGTTATGATGGTAACAAACAAATGAAAGATGGCATAAATACCATGCTATAGCATATATTATTTGTTATTTCTGTACTCATTGTTGGAAAAATAATGAATTAACTTTTTTTCCATCTTGTGCCTGCTAAGGCACATATTTTAGTATACTAAAATACAGTACATATTTTAGTTATACTAAAAATATGGTGCGTCAGTTTAGCTGGTCTGCCTGGTTTTCTTTTGATCTGTTCTTCCTGAAATACATACTTATAATGATAGCTTCAGGAAAAGACTAATGTAGGATTTATACCAGTGTATAAGTGACTTTTATCAGCATGGTTTTTTTTATTTTGGTACAGCCTCTTTTACACTCTTTTGTTTGCAGGAAGATAAGCAAACTGCTGCAATTCTCAGCGTGGACAAGAGCTCCATTTGGCAAGTTCTAACGTGTGTGAGCTTCCTAAAATGTAAAGATGGGAGGGCAGCTGTTGTCAAAATGAAGTTTACTAAGCCTCAAAAAAGGAACTGAAAACAAGTGGGATGCAAGGTCATAAACCTGCCATAGTTCCTTTTAGGTTCTGCTGTAAGAAAGATTCACCAGGAGAATCTTTCTACTTCACTGAAATGTCTGACTGTACAGATTTCTTCATTCTGTGGTAACATGAGATTTGGAAATCTTCTCATCTACATAGCACTAATACTGCTTCTTTAAAGATTTTGTTTTGAAGGGAGGTTGTGTGTAAAAGTTGTTCTGCCAGACCAAGGGTAGACTGACAGTTGAGGACAATGACATGGCAAGGAAAAATACAATTTTAAACCTTTAAACTAAGTCAGGAATCCCTGATAGATGGAGATGACACAGCTGACTGTCCTGGTTAGAGTGCACCTCATTCCTATTCACCCCAAATTCCTCTCCACCACATAGTGACTTCAGATTGATAGCCCCATAATTTATAATACATTGTTATTATTGCCAAGCAATATTGATTGAAGTAAATATTGGATACTGGATAATTGGTGTTATATCATCCCAGTGTATCTTCCTGTGATATATATACTGACTTAACTGCTTTTCTGATTAAACAGAAAACTGAATTTGATTTTAGGAGTTAAGACCCACTGAATTAGCCTATGATCCCAAGTCACTTAGCTTGGTCTGAGTTATTTGGTTTTTTGGCAGTGCGAAAGTATGCAGCTGTGGGGCTTTTTGTTTGTTTGTTTGTTTTAGTATTTTGTTTTTAATATTGCAAGCTAAATAACCACATCCTGCTACTGAAACTGCTCGGATTGAATCAGAAATGAATATTACTCTTCTACTCTTCAAAAATTTGTTGATTAATGCCAGCAAGGGGGACTCTTTAAGTCACTGTGAAAAACAAAAAGCATACAGTAGAAAGTATGCAAGTAGAAATAAATGTCTCCCCTTTGTTATTGCAGACTAAGAAGTCTACCTGGTCTCTATCTGGTAATATTTCAGATTATCTAGTTCAGTTTTGGTAAGGTTTGGAGTCTTTTTGTTCTGTCTGTTTTCTGAATGTGTCAGGCTGTCACAAAACTGGACAGATTCAATCTCCATATTTACCCTCTGGGAGCTGCAGCACAAGGCTTGTGTTTAAACTACACAGGAAGAGCAGAGCATTTATCAGGATATTGGTGCTCAGGCTATCAGGCCTTTGATCCCTGTATAACACAAGACAGGGATGTGAAAGCTTTTTTTTTACAACTCTTTTCTCATTGTTTTGGTTATGCAAACGTGTGCAGGCTCCATCTGGGCTATACAGGTGGTACTGCTTCATTCTATTCTTGCTCATGCTTGTATAGCTCCTAAAGGCTCTTTGTTTCCATATATTAGATATGGGTTTTTTTTTTTAATGAGAAAGGTTTTTCTTACCTGATAAATGGAGGGGGTGGGGGTGGTGGTGTGTTTTCTCCTCTGCTCTCCCAGCCATGCTGTGCCTGCTTGGGGCACCTTCCAGCCCAGGAAATGTAGCACTGCACAGCCTTTACAGCCATCTGGGAAATGGGTAAATGCACTCATCCAGAAAGTGGCAGCACTGGTCTTTGCAAAAAGTTGTGAGCTCCACGAATTCAGATCTGTAGCATGTGTGTTTCTCATTTTGTCTTTAAATAAGTTGTTGGGTAGGTTTCCGAAAGTCATTGAGGTATTCTCTGGTTTTGGGATTCATTGAAATATGTTTATTGCTGTTTTTTTTGGGGAACCTTATTATCCTGGTTAGTATGTTTACACATATTTCCCATTCCTTTCCTTGAGGGATTACAACTGTATCAATATAATTATATACGTGCTGAATGGCACAGAAAGTTTAAGTGGGGTGAGACTTTCCTGTCAAGAGAAAAGCTATGTTGTTTACTTATAGAAATTAGACTATTGACAGTGTTAATGGTGTTTAAAGTAGACATTTAGAGATGCCACTGTTTGTGTATAAATGTTTTATAATTAATTGGAAGTAGACTTGAGGAAAGCTAAGCTGATGGGATCATAACCATGAGGCTGGTTTGTTGTACTGATTGGTACATTGTGTGTCTAATTGTTTGTTGATCTGGCATGGCTCACAGATGCATTTAATGATTCCCACTTGGGTTGCCGTAGTTTGCATTGATCTTCCCAGACACATGGGAGGCTACAGCTCTATTAACATAGCTCGTCTGGGAGCTCTTCAGCAATAACTTGTGAAGTACAGGTCATGATGTCTCGAGTTAATGCCAGCTGGTAGAAGTTAACATTTGCCTCCCCAGGCTTTTGCTGGGCACCTGCTGCACCCTATCATGTGAGGATTAAAGTGCTTGAGGTTTCTAAGCATAGTAGTAACTGTTAGACTGTGGCCTTATTCCTCAATTTCTAGTTCTTTCTCAACATGGACCCAAGTCTCTCTTGATAAGTGATCTGCACTGTGAACTGCTGGAAGGGCATCAGTTATTGATTAGCTTATTTGTCCTGCCCGTGGTTTATGGGTTGCTAATAGTTAATAGCTTTAGAAAATATGTTCTCTGAGTGAAGGGAGTACCCCCCTTGCTCCAAAAGGGCTCAAATCAGATGTGATTGTGGTTAGCAGTCACTGATTTCCATTGTTACATTTCCTGTCCATAATTTACACATCTTCTGGCTTTGTAACTCTGTAAAGGGCTGAAATAACTTCTCCACTGCAGTGTTTCAAAATCAGGCATGTGCAGACAGAGTACTTAAGTTTCTGTGATGGATATTCCCTTGGAATAATCGTGTTATGGTCCTGTCCATGCCATCTGGGTTTCTTTGTTTTACCAGCAAAACTCTGATATACAGCAGTGTAGTTGTAAAAAGAAACTTTTTTCGCAGTTACTTTTTTCCCTTTGAAGAACATTAGAGAAGTCAAGATGATTTCTGGTTGCCCTCTTTTTCTGTAGGACTCACCTGCTGTTGCCCAGTATGGACTTACAGGGTGTCAGGTCTTTGCTGCTCCCTCCCTGCTGTGAGCAGTTGTATTGAAAAACATCATATAAATCTTTCCATGCAGGTTTTTATTCATCCTGATGGATATGACCCTTCCTGTAGCATTACCAGTGACAAACTAATTCAGCACCAGGAAGTATAACTGTTCTGATCATGAGGGAATGGCTTAAGCTGAAGGTTATAAGGTCTACATACCCCTGCAGGATGCAGAAGAGGCAGTGATTGCTGAACACTGCTGCCTGCTTCTCTGCCCTTGTGCCCTGCAGTCATTCTTGTCATCCCAGCACAGGGAATAATTAAATCCTACTCGGTTTTTCCTGTTAATCCAGATATAGCCTAAAGCCCTGCCTTTGAGGCAGGAGGAGTGTGGTTTAGGATTCATTTTTAATATGTGCTATGGTATTCTGTTTTTCTGGATTCAGACCAGTTTGTACAGGTTTGATTTCAGGAAGACACAATGTTTATCATATACTATTTTAAATTATTACGTACTTCTGCTAAGTGTAGCAATTCCTGATTGTTCCACTTCTTCTAGAAGGACTACTGTTGGTGCCTTTTTAAATTATTCATATTGAACTGTAGATTATGAACTTGTATAGCTGGAAAAATATTTTTTAAAATGTATTTCATGTTCAGTTCAGAGGCAGATCTTGTTATGTGGGCATGGGAAGGAATTTGGAAGAAAAACATCTGATGTCTGGGTATGTCTATAAAGCATGTGAAAGACTGTGCAAATAGATGTTTACTTCTTCATAAGCACAAAACCTTTGCCATTCTTCCTTTTATTTTTGCAATGCCAAAAGCAACGCAGTAGCCTGGTTATAGCATTTACATGCTGTTATTATACAAATGTTTAAGAAAACAAATTGGATTACCTAATCAAGAAGGGGGTTTAAAAACAGAGTCATGGTTCTTCTGCTATGCTTTCAAATTCTGTTGTCTCTGTAGCACTGGCTTGCTAGAAGAATAATTTGCATGTTAACTTGTTTAGTGCAGTGCTGCTGCTTGTTGTAGTATGTATGGTTAATTAGGAATCTGGAATCGTATGCAGCTCGTGCCTTGTTTGTTCTCAGCTGGCCTGTGCTTGCATAAACTGTTAGAAAATGCTGCACAAGCACAATTCCTTTGGAATTAGGTTTTAGTTAAATTGTAAATAATTTAGTCTTTTAGCCTCTTTGAGATAAAGATATTCAGCTGTGAGTTTGCTGACTGACAAGCCTCCCTTTGAAAAGAGAGGAGTGAGTTCCTTTTCTGTGAGTAATTTAAAGTAAAGATAAATTAATGCTATGAAAAAAAATAATCATAAAGTAATTCTGCGCTGTTTTTACTTTGGTTTTGTTCTTTGGCTGCTTGTATTCTTAAAAGATTTTTCTCTGTAATAACTTTAATAGTAATGAAGTTATGACTGCTGATGTACATATTCTCACTGTGTCTGAATACTTCTGGAGTGCTAATTATTATTTCGGAGAGCACCATTATATTATTATATATATATTATTACCAGTTTTAAGGCAACAGTGAGACATGATCTCTCACAGACAATTAACTTTTTTCGCTCTATTGCAGTTTTCCCAACTATTCATGTAAGAGTTGGGTGAGCAGCTTAGTGCACTAAATAACAGTATATTTTACCTTGTGGACCTCTTTGTTGGTCTGTGGCCCTTGTTAGCTTTGGTGGTTTTTAAGAGCATCTGCTACAAGTATAGACTGAATCATTGCTAGCTAAAGCAGCCAGTTCCCAATGTATTATGTATTGAATTTATTTTGCCTTACTCTAGGAAACATTTTTTATTTTATGGTGGTGGGTGTATCATTGTCCCAAGTAACTGTTGCAGTCTATCAAGGATTCCCTTAATCAGGCTTTTAATCCATTAGCTATAAAAGGCAAATAACTTGAATTATGGAAGTTTCAGTTCAAAGGAAGCAATTCTGCCTTTCACAGAAAAGGGAATGAGAGGCTAAAGAGAAGGTGGAGCCAGACTCCTCTCAGAGATGTGCAGTAAAAGGACAAGAGACAGAGGACACAAGTTTCAACAAGGGCAATTTCAATTAGATATCAGTGAAAAGCTCTTCACACTGAGCGTGTTGGAACGCAGAGGAGGAGCAGCTTCCTACATTCTTGGGGAAGTGGACAAGGAAGGCCCTTGTCTGTTCCCAATTTCAAAGCTTGCCCTCCTTCAAGTGATACCTCGTGTTTCCTCTCTGCTGAAATGATTTTAATATTCTTAATTAAGTCGGAAGAGGCCAACTCACCTCTGTCACGTTCGGAGGATAACTCAGAGAGAACCTACATGTGACGTGTGGGGGTGGAATCAGCCCCATCTGTGTTCAGTGTTCTCTGTTGCCTCAGTGCTGCTGTGCCAGACCTCAGGGGGGAGGGGTTGGATGACACCTGGTTTATTTTGAAACACAGATTATGTAATTTGAAGCACAGGTTATGTATTCTGAAACACAGATTATGTCTACCCTTAACCAATGTATAGTATGCAAGTGCATAATTGTAATGTCCAAATTTGACCAGTCTCCCCTCTCATTTTGGACTGATGCCTCAGAACTAGGAACAGACCTTCCAGGTAATCTTTTATTCAGTAAGATTATCTAGAAGACAATTGTAAAATACAAATAAAACATCTCGTGATTAACCTATATCATACCACACTTCAGACATCTGACTGTAGTTGCTCATTTCAGTTTTTGCAAAAAACCATGAGACTTTAAAATGGATTTTCAGCTATAAGCACTGATATCCTATCTGAAGATCTGCCATGGAGGGGAAAAAATGTAGATTTTTTTTTTTCTTTTAGATGGCTTTATGGTTTGTTTGGTTGGGGTTTTTTGATTGAAATGGAAATTTTTGTTGTCAGAGAGCCTGAAGCATATGAATTCTCAGGTCTTATTCCTAATAGGAATATTCACATAGTGAGGAATATTTTTGAATGGTGGGATTTTTCAAAAGTACACGAAGAAAAATTTTAGAATATTACCTTTGTAGATTTCTAGAAAAGGCCCTTTAAAAGCACACTAAAAATATCCTTTTTGCATGTGCATTAAATTCGTAGCAAGTCTGTGCTTTTATTGATTATCTTTTAATGCAAAAATAATCTTGAGACTAGCAAACATAAATGAATGAAAATATACTGTACCCAGTCATCTATAAGCACTATGGAGTATTTAACATATGTGTGTGAATATTTGTATTAAGATGATGAGTTCTTATTGGTCATCTTGATGTTGAAAGAGACATTTGTGCATTATAAATATTGAAAATACTTGTATGCTGAAAACATGAATGCAGATTTTTTGCAATTGGATATACAGGTATAGAAACTTGCTCTTATTAAGACCCTACCAGAAAGCAGTGGGGCTCAGTGCAGGCACATTAACATGCATGAAACAGATGAAAGGATCCAGACCCAGATTTTCAGCTGTCTGGAGACCAGGACAAAAGTCTCATCATTACCTTAAATCTAAAGTAACAAAAATAGAACAAATTGGTTCAGGAGACAGAGAGAGATGTATGTCTGGCTAAGGGATGGAGTGCAGGGAATTACAGAGGCACCCATGAGAACATACTTAAAACAAGCTTGGGAAACTGGAACAGACATTATTTGGTCTCCAGCTGTACACAGTACATGACTGAGCAATTAACTATCATTCACTGACTTCTGCAGATTTGAAGTAAAGCAGGATATATTTTTATCTAAAAAGAGGTAAAAGTTGACAATAGCAGCAGGCTGGCTGTGTGTGTGTGTAAGCATATTTTAGGGAAATCCATTTTTCAGAAAAAGGAGGCAGTTGTCTTAGCTTAGGGTAGTGGAGCTGTTAGCATACCTAGGTATTTTTTGCTCACAATCTAGTCCAAAATTTAGGCTTAATTAAAAAGGATATGACCAGTGTAGCAGAAATAGTTTAATCATGTTGTAGCAAAATAATCTCTAAAAAGTTAGTCTGGGCTTGTCTTCATCTTGACCTGTAAGATAATTGCCTTGTTTAGAAGTTCAGCTTCTGTAAAGTCTCAGATGCTGTTAGTGAGCTTAATCCCAAAGTCAGCTCTGTATTGAAAGTCAAACTTTGATCTTTAAAGATGGAAGTGGTAAAATCTGAGGATTTATTCAAGCCTAACCCTACTGAAAACTGTCAATTCTCTTCAGAGATGTGGGACCGCAATAAAACAACTGTGCAGAAAGATAGGCAGCAAAAGAATATGAGTGCTAAATAAACCTAAGATGTACCAGAATTAACTGTAATGTTTTACAGTTATAATTTGTACTTCCATGTTATAGGGCTCAGAAAGCCATACAGTTATATTAAACGATATGAGTTTTCTCCTTTGGAAGGACTTGTATAAGGAAATTCTTCAATTATTAAAATGGACTCAGAAGATTTAGTCCAAGATTTATTTAGTAATTAAACGTGGCAACTTGGATTCGAATTTTAAATCTCATCTGTAGGGAGTTTTCATAACACACAGTAAAAAGTTCTTGAAAATTTGTAGCCAAAGATGTCATTTTTGCCCTCCATATAATATTTCACTACAGTTCTCCCCACCATTCGGGGTCCTTTTGTTTATAGTATGGGCTCTGAATGGTAGATATTTATTTGGGTGCAATTCTCTTGTACACATACAGAAAGGATATAGGAAAATACCAAGAATCTGTTCTTTGCATTTGCCCTGCCTCAGGAGAGATATTACTTACCTGTGTGTCTTATTCTATGTGTCACTGTTCACACCCATTGGTTTATGCTGCAAATAACTTCTAATATCAGGTTTTACTAAGTCCAGTTCAAATACTTGTTGCTCAGGTCTAAAGGCATAATCAGACCTTAAAATGTGTCCTCAGCTTTTGTCTTGAAGGTAGTGGGAGAATGGTGGTGAATGGAAGAGAACCAAACACAAGCCTCCTTTGTCCCTCCCCACCCCCCCCAAAAAAAAAAAAAAAAAAAGCCTATGGATGTATAAAATCCAACTGGAATTAATAACATTTAGGCCCTGGGCAGATAAGCAGGTGTGGGAGAGATTCCACAGAGCAGCACCCAGCTGCACCTCTTCTCTGCTGTGTCAGCAGGCAACAGGGCAGGAAACTGTGGGCCTGGGACGTGGGCTCTCACCAGCATTTTAACCTACAATGAAGCTGTGTTTGGGGAAAGGATGGATAATGTTGGGAAGGGATCTTTCCATTTGTACAGGTGCTCAGGGTCATGATGGTTGGATATTTTTGCTTGTGATGCTTGAATCCTTATGGAAGGAGGGGAATTGGCATATCTGGTCTACCCCTAAGTTAAACCTAAGTGTGAGTTATCTAGTGAGGTGGTTGTTCCCAAAGGGCTTGGAGGAGAACACTCTCATCTGTGTGTTTACAAGGCTTTGTTATCACCAGAAATCCCCCAAGGGACTGTTTGGGGATTTTTCATAGCTCAGCCCAAGAAAGGGAGAGGGGCAGGGCAGAAGTTTCTTGGTGTGAGCTCTTGAGGCTTCATCTCCTCCTAAGACCTATGGCAATAATGCACCAGCTTTATTAAAAAAATAATTTAAATCCAAAAGCTCTTGTCTTCTCCCCAGAGACTGGATTTCTTTCTACTGTGGATGTGTTTTTCCTTGACTGGTAAAACTGTTGAAACCTTTTCAAAGTATTTAATTGGCACCTGGGCCAAGAGAGGAGTGGTAACTGGTGCAGGTACTCTTCTTACAGGTTGAAGTTCTGGGCTGGCCCTGCCAGCAGTGATTCAAGCTGGCTGTGCAAACAGTTGTCACCTTAATTTCTGTGCATGTTTTCTGCTTTTGAAAGAGATTAATTGTGTATGGGAAGAGGTGATGGGTTACCTTACTACTTGCTGTAAAATTTCAGATCTTTGCAGAGAGCTGTCATAGACCTCACAAGAGATATTTTATTGAGAAGAATTAAATATAAAACATCTCTAAGGAAATAAGTAATGTTTTTGTTGTCAAATTAGTTTTATTCATTTAATATTCAATATTTACAACAATGATTTAAAATAGCTGAACTGATTTGGGACCCTGAGATTTGAATCTTTTTAAACGTTCATCTGTCAGAGTGTTGTATTATCCTGAGACTTATTTCCAAAGCAATGTGCTGAAATACTTTATTTGCAGTGACTGAATGTGTGCTCTGTATATTCATTCTAGCAGCACACCATTAGCCTAAGCTTAGATGCTGCACTGCACTTACCTCCTTTGCAAATGCAGCTTTAAGAACTGAATGTTTTCTGTTGTATCCTTTGGAGTTTAATGAGTGCTAGCAGCAGACATATGTATAGGACTTGATGACAAATTAAGCATCATCTTTAATTTGAACTACCTCAAAGTTTGTGTGTAAATGAATACAGAGGAGACAAATAATTCCATTTAACGTTAGTCACTTTTGTGGTTACCTGAGCTACCAAAAAGCAAGAAAACTTGTTCCAGGGAAAAGAAATCCCTGGGGCAGTAATGAGATTAAAACGTGTGATAGATCACCTCTGTGCTGCTGTGACCTGCTGGGGTGGAAGATGCAGTGGCTTTCTTGGTACCTGGCAATAGCAGCACCGGTGGCTGCTCTGTTCTGGGTGTTCAGTTTGCTTCAGTGCTTTAGTTTATTGTAACTCAAAGTAATCTTACACAGATTCTTCTGCCTTTGCACACTGTGACAAGAATTTTGCTCCTGAAATTGTTGTGACGTGCTAATGAGGCAGAGGACAGCACAAGTAGATTGGAATGCACATAATGCCTTAATGTGGAGCAGGCAAAGTGGATTCAGTGTCATTTTAGAGTCTCTGTGCAGACAGGTGTGTGTCTAAAGGACTCCATCATGCAGAAGGGGTGATACAGATTGAAGCTGTTTTTATATAATCAGTACATATTCTTTTCTGATGTTGCTCTAAACACATTAGGGAGCAGTGCCATACTCTTAGCCTCAGACATCCCAGAGAAACTGTTTTATGGCACCCTACCTGGTATCTTGAACAGAGATTGTAAAACAGAACTAAAAACATTTTATTCTGCACTCTGTGAATTCTAGGCCTTAATGCTGAGTAGGGGTGAAACAACTTCTTGCAAATACTTAAATGTAGAGGAAATTATAAGGTTAAGTGTCAATTCGTGCTAGTTTTACAAGACTTCAGTTTTATTGACTTTAATATTTCCTGGGAGTATATAAAGATTCTCGGCCCAGAATGTGATGCTGTTTCATACAATCTGGAGTTGAGAAACCCTGTGGTTTTTGTATGTTAGTCCTTCAGTTTTACCTGTGGTTTTGTTATACTCCACTAGAAATTCTGGTGGCTTGACAGTTTATCTCAGGATGAAAAAGATAAAAAAGATCCGAACACTCGTCTCTCTTAGTGCTAAGTCTGTGTTTGTTCAGTTTGTTTCTTGAGAAACTTGAGGGCTCATTTGCATGCGATGAATTAGGAGGAAATTAAAGTACTGGAATTATAGAAACTAGGGGAAACAGGATGATACCAAGTGTGCTGTTTGGAGACTGAGCCAGCATGACGTGTGGCATGAGAAATTTGGAGTCCAAACGGACACAATCCAGGGGACATTCACAAAAATTATCACAAGTCTGGAAAAATAGTTTACGAAGAAACACTGAGAGTTACAGTTCTGTCCCCTCACTTTACTCTCTGTAGCTTCATGAATTTTTATAAATATACTGAAGTGATTGCATAGAGAGGGGATAAATTTCTGTTTAGACACGGGAGACAATGTAGGCTTAACTGTGGTGTGCTAGGAAAGGTTCCTTAAGATGGAGTGGGGCCTTTGCCTGTCTGGAAGGTTTTTTCAGGGATGCAGCAGAGCTGGTGCTGCTCTGCTTGTCACTGCCATCTGGACATCCACGTTCAAAACAGATGGATGGAAACTGTTAAGGGGGTGGGAAAAGGCTGCTGGGGGGGGATGGACCTGGTGGCAGAAACTGGAGAGTGCATAGCTTGTGATGGCAGGATGGTGCCACAGCAGGTGCCACTGTGCTGTCCAGGGCATGTCTGCTGCCTGTGTATTCCTTGGGAGCAAAGGCACAGGTGGGAAAGATCACCAAAGAGCCCTTGTTCAACCAGCTGGACCTTTGGGTTCCTGTGGAAATCAGACAAAGATGCAAAGTTTTTAACAATATTTGAGATTTCAATTTAAGATCATTACTTGACCTCCCTCTTTAAATAATACTGCAGTACTTAAAAACCAACCAACCAACCAACCAACCAAGACCAAAAAAAACCCTCAAACATACAACAGTTCCTCAATTTTCAACCCAATCTTTTGTTTGCTCAGGTAATCTTGTTTCTTTTAAGTACCCTGAAATGTGGGACTTTAAAATCTGAATAAAAACATTGCTGTGTTGGTAATGGTACAATGTGAAAGTTTCTCCAATGTACCTTTAACCGGAGTCAACTTTTAAAGCCCCAGCCTACTCCTTCTGATTTTGCACAATGCAATTCACTTTATAGTGATTTTTTTTAATGGATTTTTGGTTTTTTTTTCCTTGCATACTTCTCACAGACAGTAAATTGATGCTAGTGCCTCATATACTGGATTCAGGAAAGAGGCTGGGGGCTAGAAAGCCTGATCAGTTAAAATATGTCAGAATACTTTAACCTGTGAAAGACAGTAACAGCAAGAAAAGGTGATATTTACACCAGAAACAGTAGCACAGAGGTATTTTATTGTATACTGGCTTCTATTCTTGTCCATCTGTATCTGTGTTGGAAAGTCATGTAAGAATTCATCAACTTATTTTCTGTCAGCTTGATTTGTTCCTTTTTGACCTGAGCTGTGTGGTTGGAATTGTAGTACTTGAATTGTAGCCTTAAAGACTGCAGACTCAATAATAGTCATTTTCTGAAGTGCTTTAGAAAAGCATTCCATATTGTTCATACAACTTAATTGTTGTAACCTTGTGTGGTTCAAAGTTATTGTTGTTTTCTCTGATGAAATTTGTGGTATGGGGTTTGTGGTGATGTTTGTGTTGTTTACCTTTGAACATGGAAACAAACCCAATGCTAACATATTCTTTTTTAAGTGTAGTTGTATGTGTAGTAAAATGCTTTGTTTAGTAGATTTTTAGTTTATTGTAAATCAAAGATTTTAGAAAGCATTTGCCCAATTCCTTCTATTCTTCTACCAAGGAAAGTAAGGCTAAAAATAAATTAAAATGTCCAAGTGAAAAAAAAAAACCTGGAAAAAAAGTCAGAAAGGTGCTTAATTATTGCAGCCCATTAACATGTTAGATTTTTTTAATTGGGGCTATCAAACATCGACTCAGCAGTGACAATGTGTTGGGGCTTTTTTAATTTTTTTAATTTTTTTTTTAATTTTTTGGGGGGCAGGGGGCATTGAGGAGGGGCAGGAAGGGATGGGAATACCCAAAGGTATTTCAGGCAGGTGAGATGTGGTAACTGATTACATGTGAATTTGTGGAGGAATGAGAAAACCAAAAAGCAAGCTTTCTGTAATGGGTAGTTGGGTAGTTTATGTGTGTCTCTTGATTAGTATGAAGATATTCATATGTATTCAGTAGTTATTTTGTTTACTATCTTTGCCAAGTGAATGTGATTTGCCTGTTCAATAATTCAGTAAACCAGTGACGCAAGTTGATGGGAAATATATGAGGTTGCATTAGACCATTTATCATCAGGAGAGAAAAGATTAGGCATTCAGTGAATAAATAGCACCAAATTCATGACAGCATCCAGACACCTGCTGTTGTGCTTCTGGTCTTCTCCAGATGTGAGGGAGGACTGTAAGCAGCATTCTTCTCATTCATAATTATTCATGTAAGCACAAATTAGTTACAATAACTATCTGCTGTAAAACCTGCTATAATTATTGCCAAAAACGGCACAAATGTTTCAGAAAGCAAAGCTCTGAACCAAATCTAGTGCAAATTTGTTATATCAGATTTCAGTCTTGCTTACATCAGTAAGAGCAAATCCAGCAAGGCTGATAAAGTTAGTAATTCCTGACTAATATGAGGAATTAGTTGTACAGATGTAGCTGATAAGTTATTACTTTATTCTTGATTTTAAGCCATTCATTGATATGGAAACAGTTGAGCTTTGCTTGAGCTCATTTAGACAAACGATTGTTAAGCAAAAAATTAGAACATTCAAAGAACTCTCCAAGGACGTGCCCAACTTCCCTAAGGTTTTGGAAACTGTAATTGAATGTTTCCTTTACTTATTGGCAACTATTGTCACTATCTCCATGACTATTGGCAACTGCCTGGGTTAGTTTTAATTTCTAAGTCTTTTGAACTTTGCTATTTGTAGCATTGTGTGGGTTCCCCCTTCCCAGAGACTTTAATGCTGGTTGCCACAATGGTTCTTGTTGTGGGGCAGATACCAGAGTGTCCTTAGTACTTTTTTCGCAGTAAAATTGAGGAGACCACAAGGGAAATCAACCTCCTTATGTGTGAATGGTTTAATTAAAACCCCAAAGAAAACAAACAAACAAAAACTCCACAAATGCTTCATTATACCCTGTCCTGGTGAACTTCCCTTGCTGATGCTGTCCAGTAAATTCTCTGCTTGTGTCAAGGTTAACTTAGAGCTCTGGAAAACTTACTGTGCAAAAATAACACAGACTCTTTCAGCTACTTACAAGTAACATGATTTTTCTAAACTCCTGTCTTACCAAGATACAACAATCTGGAACAAACTCAGAATTTTCTTGTCTTCAATTTTGTTTCTTGATCATATTTTGTCAACTTGCATGCATACACACCTATAAATTTAGATGCAAAGTGCCTGATGTTCCAGAGACCACAAAAATCTCTGAGAATACTCTCATATTGCAACTGTTCAGTGCTAATGAAAACAACAAATTGGCAGGTCTGACATTTTTATGTTCAAGGTAAGAAGGGGAGATTACTTTGGATGGCACTGACTGGACTGAGTAGTGACCGGTTTGATTCTTCAAGTTTGAGTGTCAAAATGTGTGAATGAGGGCCAAGACTGCACATAGCAGGGGAAGCAAGGATGCAAAGTATTGGTGTGGAAATAGAAAAGCTAATCTTAAAAAAAACTTAGCTAAACCCCATTTCTGCATGATATAGAGAGCCCAGGTTGAAATGCACTGTGCAGCACTCTTCCTGTCTGCCAGCTCATTTTGTATTTCTCTTTAAGACTTGATCTCTTTGAATTACTGTTACAGATGTGAGCTTAGACTCTTATTTTATTCATTTGTTTTATTCTTGTGGGTTCTTCAATAGCAGAGACCCATTCCAAAATGATATGTGTAGGACTGATGCTTAAGGTATTTCAGTTTTTGTTTTTTCATGGTTTCCGATTTTTCTCTTTTGGTGCCTTACAGACATCCTTAAAAAAAGCCTACTGAAGTTTCTATGAGCAACTGGGTTATTGCATTGAAGATAATTTCTTGTAAGGTTTAATTGCTGCAGAATCCTGGGCAGATTTCCTGATTAAACTCTCATCATATTTTGTATTTGAGCTTCCTGCATCAGATGTCTGCTTTGTCAGGTCTGAGTAGGCTGATCTAAGCTTCTCTGGCAACAGGCAAACGGACAGAGAAATGCAGTTTAAGACAGAAATCTGGAGCAAATTGCATCTACAAGGTTGGGTTCAGCTGAGGGCTGAATTGTTTCCTGACATAAGTTCTCAGAAATCATGTAATACAAGGTTGGAAGAGGCCTGAAGTCCTTGTCTTGCCCGAAGTCAGGAGCCATAACCTGGTGTCGTCTCTAACCGGTCCTTACCTAATGTCTTTATACAAACTTCTTACTCTGAAACCTCCCAGCCCACCTATTCACTGCTTCACTGTCCCTGCAGCTTCCTTATGCAGAATGTGAGTTGTCTTTGTGTTGGATTAATTTTCTTCTCCCAAAAGTGGTATTAGAAAATAGACTCTTCTTTTCTATGTATTTGAAGCATAACATTCATCTCCCCTGCTCCTCTCTGTGTTCAGCTCTTTTGCTTTTGCCTTGATTCATTTCTTTCAGCCTGTTCATTCCATTCTTTTCCTCTGGATTTTTTTCTAGGTTTTTATTCTTTTTCCAGAAACTGAACTTTGAGCTGTCTGGCTCCTTTTTTGGTTGAGGATCACTTCTACAGGTAGTTGGACAATGGTGACTACAGGACCCCTTGGGTTACTTCTGTTGTGAAAATATTTACTTTGAGTGCAAAGGGATTAATTTGTTACTAATTTGAAATTTCTCAAGTTTGGTTTTGTGTTTCTTGTTTTTTTCTTTTTAGTACTAGAATTGCTTGTATATGTGTGTCAAAGGCAAAACTGTGCAAAACCAAGAGTTAATATATGATGTACCTTTGGCTAACAAGGTAACCCTTTTGCAAATTAGTTATGTTTGAAACCACACTGCAAGATTTTATGATAAAAATTCCACCAAGAAACTCCATGATGTGAAAGTCCAATTATTTTGAAACTGTAACTAAAAATTGCTCAGAATAGCACTTTTGTTACAATGCCAAAAACCTAATAGAGATACAAAATAAAACAGTGGAAAAACTTTTCAGATATTCACTCATAGCTCTAATGAGCTCAGAACATAGTGCACAGGCAAAGCCAAATTCTGTTTTCAGTGCAGGCTGCAGCTGAAATTTATGGGTGCAATATGCAGAACTTAGTGATAGAATTGTAGGAAATTACCTCTTTCCGTTAACATTGCATTTACTCAGTGCTGTTAAACTGGTGCCTTTCCTTTTGAGTAATGTTCAGTAGAACTGTAGCTGTCTCTGCTTCCTCTTGGAGAGGTTCTCTGGGAAGAAACAAACTGTCAATAAGTTGGATTACAAAGAAATATGTTGACTGACATCATTCACGTGCACCAATACTTTCTGGATGCCAAAAGTGTACAAATGTTCCTTGAAATGGTACACAGCAAAGAGGGAGTCTTTTGGCAGTGATACAATGAGATATTAAAAGGAATTATTGTACCTGAGGTGTGGGAATTTATGGCATCCCTTTGTACAGGCAATCTAAATGTTAATTGGTAACTATAACAGTTTCCATTTTTAATATCTTCAAGCTTAGCATTAGCCATTTTGTCTTTCCTTGCTTTGCATTTTTAGTTGCTTTGGTTTATGATGAAATATCTTGGATGTGAAGTTCCACAGTACCTTGATCTCTTAAACCACAAAGGCAATAAACTTGTCAAACTATCCACTAAACCCAGTGCAAACACACAGCATAACATTATCCATCATTTGCAATACCTGAAAATAGCCTTTTGCCCACAGCTCCCAGGGGTACTTGCTAATTTTAAGACCCAAACCAAATGCCACAAGTCTGGAGCCTTTTGGTCTTTTTTCCTTCACATCTGCCTCTTTTAATTGCTCTTTGTTTCTTCCAAATTGCCTCTACAGGACACGGTTGCAACCCTGCAAGTGTGCTACAGCCTCTGAGCCTCTTGTGTTTGAGAGGCAGTGACTGACCCCAGAGCAGCAGTTAGAGCCACTCTGTGTGACATTCCAGACCAGTTACAGGGACAGCCCAAGAGGCTTAGGGTGGTGCAGTGCTGTGTTTCAGGGGAAGACAGGGGGATAAAAGAACTGTGATGAAGAACAGGGCAAGGATGTTAATGATAGTGAGTCAGTTAGTGATAAAATGTTTTAAGGGCCTCTTTTTTTTTTTTTTCAAATCCCGCATTTAAAATCATGTCACATGGTGTTTCTTGGGGAATAACATCCTGCAGTATTTGAGATATGAAGTGAGAGCATCACAAGCATTTTGTTTGCAAAAAAAGCAGAGATACTCTCTCAGAGGTGGTGTTATAGAAGTTAGACACGGTGGAGATGTGATTAGTCTGGAAAGTTGCTTGTGTCAGAGGCTGGAATGTCAGATGATCTTGGGAAGCCACAGGAGAATTTGGTGAATGAGTAAGGTGAATGAATAGAGATCAGAACCATGTTTAGGCTCAGTAATAGCTTATACTGAATCCAGAAGAAGATGTACTACTTAAATTTGGGACGAGAAGGGTGTGAGATTGGGAGAGAGCTGCAGTAGCAGGCGTAGAAGCCAGTTCTCAAAAGTTCCTTTATGAAAAAATTGGAAGTAAGGTCAAAAAGTGCTTAAAATCTGAATGAAGAGATCGACTCCTTTATCCCAATTCTTTCAGTGACAGGGGAATCTTTCCTTAACTGCAGAACTGTTACTGACTCCTGAGTGTCATTCCAGAGTTGATAACCAGTGGCACAGAAGTGACCAGTGAACTGACAGACCTGCTCTGCTTTTGCTGATTTCTTTTTGGTTTTGGGATGTTCCTTTGATTGTTGCTTTATTAGTTTCTTATGTGACAGTATTTGAATGTTTCACTGTTAGAGAAAGCTCAAACTGGCTGTGTCACTCCTCACACTTCACCTCCGTTCTGGCGAGCTCTGTCTCTCAGGGATGTTCTCACACAAATGGTGCTGTGCACAGGCAGCAGTTGCTGTCCCCAGGACTGGGTCCAGGTGTGTGCTGTGCCAGCAGGATGGATATCTCCATGCCTGGAAGTAATCTGATTTCACTGGCTGAGTTGTCAGCAGCTGGAGTGGATTCTGAACACCCTGGATGTCCAGACTCAAGCTGCTGCTGCCTGGTGTTAAAGCACAAGGAAGGGACTTATTGTCTGTCTACTCCCAGACAGGAGGAAAGTGCCAAACTACTTTTCATCGAGGTTTTCCTTTGTGGAACCCCTCTATCTCTTCTGCTTTCTGTAGGAGGAGGAAGCTGATTTAACCTGTGCACAAATCCCTTTAGATTTCCTTTTCCCTGTCTTTCAGTGTCTTCTGTCAGCCTGTGAGCTGCCCAGACTCCTCGTCCTCCATAAACCTCAGCAAAATGGCTTAGCAGGGACTGGAAAGGGCAACAGGTAACCTGACAAAAACGGTAGAATCTTAGAATTAATTGAATTAATGTATTTCTTATTAAAATAGCTTGTCTGATAACAAAACCCATGTCTTAGCATTGATTTATGTTTGCAACGTGCTAGAAGTATAATGTTGATTGGTTTGAATATTTTTGACTGAGGAGAAGCAGCAGCAGGAAAATGTTAGGTTGTGTTTATGTTTTGCAGCCTGTTTTCATTTGAAGCTACCTATCCTGTAATTTCTTTTCACTTTCAGAAAAGAGAAAACGGCAGACCTGGGGACAGTTCCTTAACTCAGTTCTGTCCCTTTTTAAAATGTAAGTCATTGAGCACTGTGAAAACTGCCTCCTAGGGAAAGCTTCTCTTCAACAACTAACACCACAGCAGGGCTGGTTTTGGTCTCCCAGCTGCTATCATGTTATTGCCTGGGTGCTGTCCCTGCTGAGAGGAGGAATGCAATGAGAGCTCAGCATCAGCAGTGCCTGCTGCAGGCTTCTATTTGGACATACTGGAAACTCCTCTCTTGCATGGAGCTGCCCAGGGCTTTTGAAGAGTATGCTGTGCAGTGGATGCCATCTCCCAGGGAGAAACCTGTTTCTTGGGCATAATAAAATTCAGTCTATCTCGAGTAACAAAACCACAGGAAAACTTCAGTGTGCCAGCTTTCATGACTCCTGATTTTAAACAATGCACTGACAAGTTGTAGGCATGTCCCCTAATAGTACTGAAATTAATTTCTTCTCCTCTATCAGTTTTAAGTCTTGCAAGCTCTGTGTGAGCAAAGTGTGTGGCTGGACACAGTCTGAGGATAACTGTGCTTCCTTGAGTGGCTATTTCAGTAACCACTTCTGTATATGGGATGTCTAAACAGACAGAGAAGGCAGGTGGCTGATTAGAATTAATTACTTGAGGATTCAGATCTTTCTTGTTTAAGTTCCTGTCACTGAAACCAAAAGAAACATAAACCAGAGCCTGAAGTGGTATTATTTGTGTCAAATTTCTTCCTGAATCTGAACTCAGAACAAAAGCTGTTACAGCTGTCTCTGCTTCCAAGGAGCGCTGCAAAATCTTGCTTGGTTTATCAGCTACTGGGATCCTTGAAAACTGTCATTAGCAAACTCTTTTCTTTATAAGTTTTTTATTTTAAAAGTAATCTTTTTCCTGTTTATATTTTGAGAAAAACAGATTGAGAGTTTCCAGAACTAAGTTAGTGGATGACTTTCCCTGATTTGGAGCAAAGAGATAATAAACAGAGAGTTGGTACAGTGGTGAAGACTTTCTTGTAGGGCCGTGGGTGATTCAGTTTTGATTGCTGGATTTGGGGAATGGTTGAAGATAAATGGGATCAGGAAGCTGGGTTGGGGGCGGGGAAGGAAGGGAAAGGAGAAGGTCTCTGACTTCTAAGGTTTTATCCTAGATCTGGGAAATCAATGCACTCGTAGATCCTGACAAGTCAGCATTTTCTAAAGCAAAAGCATTTAGGAAAATTCAGTATCAGTTCAGTGCTTAACAGCATAAATTCTGTATCCTCTCACTTTTTTTGTTTGTTTTAGTACTAGCCAAATTTGCACAAAAGTGGGATCTTTTGTTTCTTTGTAGTTCAGTTGATCCTCAGCATAATATTTATACTGTTTGTGTTTGTTAAGTGGTTGCTGTGTAAATTAGCATATTGCATAAGGTTGTAACTTCAGAAGGAGTATATGGACTACAAAAACATCTAAACAGCATCCTATTTTTTATGTAAATGTTTGTGTTAATCAAAATTGAAGAAAGGAATGGGGAGAACGAGGACTTCAGAATTGTTTTGAAGGTGTTTCTATTGGGGTTTCTTCTTTAAGCTGTGAACATGAGTGAATATAACCTGTATTCTCATTATATGCACAGACAGAAGTTTTACGTTGCTTTCTACCTGCTTAAATCAGATTTTCTTCTTTTCTCTTGATATGCAAATAGGAATGGGAAAAGCATTTAGCCTGCAGTAGGCACTGTGTAAGCATCTTGACTTCAGTCCCAGAGCACTCTTTACAGATAAAACTTACAAAATTATGAGTAGTATTACATACTGGAGTGTATCAAAGAGAGTCAAGCAGTAATGCTTTAAATTGAATTAAGTCACTGATGTTTTGATATTAAGTAATTTTTGTATGACTGGTAACTTCATTCAGTGCCCCATCTTTTCTTTCTGCAAGACATTTTGCGAATAAAACTGTAGAGATCTAATTATGTAGGAGTTAGAATAAAATACCAGTTTCCGTGCTATTTTTTTTCCGTATTTTACTCAGGAGCCACTCATTGAAAAGTATCAAATCCCTAAGAAAGGCACATCTTTCCAATCATGGGTTACAGTTTGAACTCTTAACTGTGGTGTTGATTTTGAGGTCAGTAACACTTACGTTAGAATAATTTTGAAAAGAAAAGGAAATTGACTTTAAGAGAAAAAGACATTTTTGCTAAATCAACTTCCTGCAAACATATTTTGAAAATGGTATTTATAGTAGAAAAAAATATTTTAAATTATTCACTTAAAATTGAATTTTTAAACATTAATTTGAAAATATAATAATTTCACAATAAACAACAAAATGGGTCATCTTTTATTAAGCACTTATGAGGTCTTTGAGAAAATGCTAACCAATACCTGCTCCTGTCTTGTTCAGATGCACATTGAAAACAAAGGTTGAACCTCTTGAAAAATGTTGAACTTCATAAAGAAACAAAAAATCTAAGATTCAATAACTTATCAAAACTTTTTGTGTTTCTTTTACTGCTTGAGGAGAGAATTACCAGAAATTTCTTGCAAAACTAAAGAAGTTTAGTCCAGTATCCTCTGTAACTTTTCTCTCAGTGGCACCTTTTCTCTTTTGAAATATCAGCCACTCTGCTCCCTTGGACTTGAGGACTGAATAAGGCTTTTTTAAATTGCTCTCCAATACTGATGAAGCTTTTTTTTTCTTACCAGGACATTTTAAGAAACCACAGGAAGTGATACTACCCAAAGGACAGGATTTTTTGTCTGGTGTATTTGTTGGGGTTTTTTGACTTAGATTTGTTACTTAGGACCTTTTAACAGTCAGAGGAACTCAGTAAAAGCCTCTTGGCTCCTATTTATTAGTGAAACATCTGCCCAGAGGACTGTATAGAAACATGGCTGAAAAAAGGAGTGAAAGAAGTATCCAAAAGTTTCTCTAGAGAAAGATATGGAGAAGAAATACTTCAAAATTATACCATCATGTAGAGCTCACTGCCTTTCAGAGTTTTTTTGTTGCTTTTTTTTCTTTTTTGGTGGGAAATGTAAGAGAAGCCAATTCTTCTATATGTTGTCAAGCTGCACAAAAATAGACTTTCAAGAAAGTATATTTGACCTGAAGCAGAAGTTGCAGTGGTTGTGTAGGCCTCTAAATTGCAGAAGTAATCTTTGAACTGCCTTCAGATGTTCAGAATGGTGTGGGTCAGAGAGGCAGACATGGCACCTACAGGGAAATTTTTGTCTATTATGGAGAGGGCGAAAAAGTGCCTGAAGGTACCTAAAAAACACTTAAAATACAGATGTGCTGTCAAACTGGAACAGAATCTGTCATTTTGGTCGGGAGCTCGCTTTATTTAAAAGAGTGGAGGAATGACAATTTATATTTTGAGCTTTAGCCGTGTGCAATTTCCAATAGCAAAGTTATCGGCCCCTTGAACAGTGTGGTAATATCAGTAATACCTACAGACCTCAACCCACAGTGGCACTGCTGGGCTGTGCAGCAATGACATTACAGCAAGTTGGGCTGTCAGACTATAATGCCACTAAACTGTACCTAGGCAGTGGTGGCAATGATGGGTGAATGTCCTGGTTGGCAATCACAGGCCCCCTCAGAGCAGAAGGCTGTGATGCCCAGGGACAACTACAGGCAGATTACCAGGGATGTTCTCTGAGCTGCACCACAGGACCTCACTCTTCAGTGATCCAACAGCTCTTCAAAACTATGAACTGAAATACAATACTGGAAAATAAAACAGCTTGTGCCCTATTGCAGCTTGCAAAAAGCTGCAGGATTCAGGGATGCAGTAGAATGTTCTCAGCCCCAAAGGGAGAACTTTGAGGCCACAAGGCACCGATGTTCTGCTGACCAAAACATCGAGGCAGCTGTAGGTTCCTTCCACAAGTGACTGAATGCTGAGGTTTGCTGCACAAAGTTGTCTTTAATACCTTGTGGGAAAACAAAACCCAGATTTTAAATCTTACGCCTCTCTCACTTGTCAGTTAACGTGTAACTTCAGTGCAAAGTGAGTGGGGACCTCTGTGTATCAGGTGCAGGGAAGCTGCCACACATTTAGTTGATGGAGGCTGTGCAGTGTTTTAGCAGCATATAATGAATTGCTTAACCATGTAAGCAGCAGCTAGAGGTGATCGGTCCAGGGAATAGCAATGTAGTTTAAAAATTGCACCATGGAAAATAGTAAATGTTTATGACCCTACTCTTGTGCAGGATTTACAAGAAGATCTTTAATAATAGCAGTGTTGAACAATACTAATACTTTTTTAATTCTTCGTATTTTTTCTGTTTATTATATTAAGAAGTTCATTAACTCCTTCCCTCCTTCCTTCAGACAGGATTAGCCGTTGTTCAGGCAGTCCAGAAAAAACTATATGTGTCCAGGAAAAATATTTCCTATAGAAATACAGTATTGCTTTCCTCTCCTCATCACTAAAGCACCTATGTGCATATTCATTGAAACGAAAATCATTAAAATAGAAAAGTGAAACAGGTTATATGATCAGACAAGGGCCTTTTAAAGAAGGTCTCTTCTTACCTAAGCCATATACCTGCCCCCTCTTGTGCTTCTAAATCCAGTAGGTACAAGTGGAAAGAGCAATACTTTTCATCATACTTCTTCAAGAAACTAATGGCCTATGTGACCATCTTTGCAATGTGGGAGAAGTCCTCTTTACAAAGATAGTTCTATTTCATCTTAGCACTACATACAGAAGAAATGTATACCTGGTGTGTGGTTACCCATTACTCCCTGTTTTAGATGTATATTCCGTAGTGGTACCCTTCAGGAATCCCACAGGTTTCAGCCTGTTTCAAAATTCTGTGCATTCCTTGAGATGCTTTGAATCACAGTTGAGATTCTTCTAATACTTGCATATAAACCATGATCCCAGTAGTGAGCTGTGCTCATCATATTCTTTTAGAACTTATTCTTGCCCTGGGAAATGTAATTAGCCAGAACAGTGTGGGTAAGTGACCCTGCTGGTGCCATTCAGCTACAAGGAGGCTGATGTTTTACATTTTGCAGGCACAGAGGTTGCAACCACTGTAAGGCTTTGCATTTAGTTTGTTACTCTTTATCAGTAGTTCCTTGTTGGCATGAAGAAATATCTGTGCTTTAGGAGTTTGGCACTATGTAGCTTATTTTAATGGTGTTATTAAACCTATCTCAGTTTTATCTGCATCAGGCAATTCCTTTTTCTGCTACATATTATGAAAACATTCTTAGTCAATTTATTATTGATATTAATTTTTAATGTTCTCTGTACTGTATGCTGGATAATGTTATGAACTGTTTCTGAAACCAAAGTGGTTTGTAATCTAAGGAATTACTTACAGGGATGCTTCAGTGAGTACCTGCTGCTTGCACGTGGGCTCATGATCTGGTCCTGCCTCCCAGCCCCTCTCACCTGCAATCCCTGCTGGACCCTGGAGGTTGTGTAGGGTACTGTGATGTGCTCTTTCATGTAGAGTACCACATCCCTGCTGGGCTGGGGGCAGTCTGATGTAGTGAAGAGGGGGAGCAATGAACAGTTCAAAAGCTCAGCTATGTGGGGTTAACGAAAAGTAGGAAAAATATGTTAAATGCAGGTCATGGCAGAGTTGGATTCAGAAAAGAGGTCCAAATCTTTTATCACCTTTTTTGCATTGATATGTTATTTATTGTATTTAAATTTGACACAAGGAAGTGACTGAGGAACTACATGAAAGCCCATCTCTTTTCCAGTTGCTCAAAAAATTCAATAATTAGCTGTTGAATATTTCTTCTAGTGTACAGAGCCCTCTTAATTCCATTAACAATACATAGTTATGGAAGTAAAATGCCATAGCCAGTGGATCTTTGTTGTAGATAAAAACAGATCACAAAAATAGTTCTTTTCTTCTTCACAGAAGAACTTGCTCTAATAAGACTTCCTTCAGAATCTTAGAACCTGAGCTTTGCTACAGGTCTCAAGACTTAGAGGTCCCAACTTTTAGAAGTCCAGCTTCTTCCTTTTAATAAACAAATCTGCATCAATAAGGACCTCCAAATGAGTGCTCAGAGATCCATGACTCTGCTAATGCATTATGAAAATGAAGTGGACTCTTCTAAGTGGAATACAGGTGTTCATCCAGAGCGCTGTCAGACTTGGTTATTGAGGGATAATGGGCTTCCCAATGTAAATGACAGTGGCACAGGGACCAAGCTTTCCATTTTAAATACAGGCAGTAGGTAAAGGCCCATGCCTGAAAATCAATTAAGATGGCTATCATGGTGGAGATTTTCCAGGGCCAAAGTCCACCAGTGCAGTAACTATCATGTCGTTGTTAATAAATATCGAATGCTTTGCGTGCAACCCTGAAAAATGATTCATAAATGAAAATTTGGATTTGTGTCAGATGTAACCAGGATGAACCATGTTTAATCCCCTGAAAAGGAAAACATGATTGAGCAGCCTGCATTCCTCATACCAGTAAAGATCTCCTACCTGAGGAGAAAATGCAGGATCAGGCTTGATGTAAGAAAAAAGAAGGAATTTGTACACTGCATAAACATCTCATAATGAACCACACAGATGACAGCAGTAAAACAGGATCCATTATTCATGCTCCAGGCACAAACAACAGTGCAAGTGTATTTCCAACACATACAGATGAAAGGATGCCTAATAACAAGCCAAAAATGCCTAATGTTTGCCAGCAGTCCTTAATCAACACCACGGATGTGATTGACCATTCAACAGGAAGATAATTTCTCAATATATGACCATCCCTCTTCACTTTCTGGGCAAAAATCTTACAAGCAGTAAGATAAAGACCATTTTAAGGGCACTGGCATTTCAGAGTGAGGGATTAAAATAGAGTACAATTCCACCTCTCTCCTCTGTAAAAGATGAAGAATGTGAAATTTTTGAGACCTCTGTGCACTTTTCATGTGCTTCTGCTCCAAATATACCAGTGCCTCCATCTCTGCAGGTGCCTAATTCTCTCTTCCTTTTCAGTTGGCTCTAAAATAATTTCAGAAATTACATCCTTCTATGCCATCTTCCTCATATTTCTTCAACTTCTACCTTAGGAACTTGAAATAGCAGAAAGAGTCACAAACTTTTTGCTTTGGTGCTTTCTAATTTTGACCCAGTGAAAATTAATACAATGTGTATCTTTATTGCTAGCTGTGAAAGAAATCATTTGAGATGAAAGCAACAAACATTAACCACTAAGAGATTATAATGTCTGATAGATCCATGGTTCAGTACATCTAAGGAAAATTGCTGCTACTGTCCTATGCATTGAAAAATGTTCCAATGATAATCTGTAGTGTAATTCAGGGTTGATTTTTTTCCCCCCCTTCTTTTTGTCTTGGTAGTCGAACAAGGCATCAAATACAAGAAAAAAATGGTCAACATAATATCTTTGAAGAGGGACAAAACTACTGTGATTGTTAACTACCTTTATATAAATGTTTTCATTCTTGCACTCCACAATAGGTGGTTACAAAATTAAGAGTTGGTTTAGTTAAACAGATAAGACAGTATCTAAAGGTATACAAACTGACAGAATAGTACAAATATAATACAAATTTGCAGATGTTGCACTATAATTATAGAGCAAAATTTATGGAAAAATGAAGGTTGTAAGTAGGGTTTACAGAAATAAATATTTCTTTATTATTATTGTGCAGCCTTGGAGGTATTTTAATGCTCTTTCTTCCTGGGATAAAAATGACTACTTGATATGCTAGAAGCTAAATCTATGGAAAATTTTCTCTTAGTTCTATATAAAATAACTATAGGTTGTGTCTCACTGGGGCCTGACCAGCTTGGTGATGCTCTGTATCTGATAGTGGGAAGAATAAAAGCCTTAATTTATAGTCTGCTTTTTAAATTTGAAGGATTTTCTGTGCGCTATATATCTTTTTATGGCACAGAATACCTTGGAGGAGTATCCGTGGCTCCACAGTTCACTTTCTGGATGTTTAATAACAGCAAACAGTAAAATTTATTTAGTGATGGTGAAACAGAGGAACAGAAATTCCTGAGGGGGCTAAGTTCTGATTTACTCAGCTGAAGTTGCAGGAAATAAGTAGCAATGAAATATGAGTAAAAATATTATGGCTAAACAAATGTACAAATCGTTTCAATCTCTGACTTTCTTTGGGCTGTTAAGAGAGCTTCAATTCCCTAATGATCTTAGATTTCAGATGAAAGTGGGTTAGCAAGGTGCAACTCTTATGAATAGTTGTTATGGAAAAAAACAGCACTGTCTTCCAGTCATTTTTCTGAAACAACATTCATATTTGGTCCTTGTGCTGTTGGAAAATTTTCATAAGAGATGTGCACATGGCACAGCATTGAGCTGGATATTCCCAACACACCCACACAGGCAGAAATCCCCACCCAGGTTGCCAAAAGCAGCATTCCTGCTGGAGGCTGTGCTCAGTCTCCACATGCAGTCCAGGTTTCTGGCCTTCACACAACCCAGCTTTGCTAGAAAAGTCTGCATGAAATGCTTTCTCCTGAAGAGAGAGATGATCCTGTTCGATCATTCCTTATTTTATAGCTGATGTTTATAACTTAATAGGCTTTCTGTGTGTCTCTAATAACTCAGCTGGGTTCAGAAGTATTTAGTGTGATGGTCAGGGAGTGAATTTCGAGGTGAAAATTCTCAGATGTAGACTGTAGAGTAATTGAAGGGTGGTCATCCAGTGAACAAGAACTGTGACAAGCAATGAGGTTTGTAATAAATAATAAGGTTTGGGATCTTTGAACTGCAACAAATAGAGCATTTGAAAATATTTTATGAAAAGTGAGGAAGATTCCAAAAGAGTAACTCCAAGGTAGTGGAGTGTTGGATGATTTACATACTGTGGGGGCAGAGACTGATGGGGTGACATGGATTTGGTGGCCAGGACACTTACCCAGGATCTGAACTGATGTCCTTGCTTCATATTTCTTGACTAGCAATTCCCTTCCTGACCTTGCAATTGATTTCTGATAACAGCTTTTTCCTGAGGATGGGAAGTTGCTGTAAGAAAGTTCTGGTTTTGCTAATAGCATTTTGTAGTTGAGGGAAAAGTATTTAATTGCATCGGCTCTGATGTGAACACAGGGAAATCTTTTAGGAAAACAAACAAGCAAACAAAACCCACAAACAATCAAAAGTCTTTCAGCAAGTAGTCCAAGTAAGAAACTGGAGATCTGAATAAGTCTCAAACTTCCAAAGAAGTTGTCATGTGAGGATTACAAGTATTTTACTGGCAGATTTCTGCCCTGTGTTACCAGTGTAATTTGAGGCCCTTATTCTCTGTGGATTCTGGTCAAGAATTTTCAAAAAATTTGACTATAATCTTTCATGCAGATAAATATGAAGGCATAGTTTTAGTTTAAATATAACTTGAAAAAATCAGTTGTATGCATTTAGAAAACAAAATAACATGTGCATACAGAAAGAGAGACCTCCTAAAATCTCTCTTATCATATGCAATAAAAAACCTCTTACACAGGGCTGTTGGAAGGAGTGAAGAAATGAGAGCCTTTTTTATTATTATTTAATGTGGCCTGATCAAAGATAAAATTTCTGATGAGTGTCAGTCCTCAATAATTAGTGAAATACACATTTTCCTTTAATGTCCCCACTGTCTACTCTGTAATAAAAATTATTTAGATGTCAGAAATATGTTTTGCTGTACTTGTGTTGAGCAGCATAATTTCATTTGTCAGTGGTGATGCCCTGTTCTTCTGTATTATTTTGGAAGGTACATCTCAAACCTTCTGTCTTGCAGCAGTGCATCTAAATTTGGACTTGATTTGCAGGGTGTGTGCAAGGGCCCCAGCACTGCTACCCAGGCAGGGTATGTTAGTGATATCACTTTCAAAAATTATTTTTATTTCTTTTAAATCTGTCAAGGTGTTATTGCTAGGGAGCCAAAAGCAAGCACACTCATAATCTTTGATTTTTCATTTCTGGGCTAGAGAGAAAGGCGGAATATCTAAATGGGGATTAAAAAAAAATCTATAGTAGAAAAAGTAAATTCTCTAATTCCATGTCAAGGGATGGCAAGAGAAGGCTGTTGCCTCACCTCCTGGCTCCTGTGCAGCTCTGCTGATGAGGCAGCCCATTGCCAGGGCAGACAGGCACTTACCCGAGAGGCTGGAAGGGAATCAGGTCAGGACACGATGGTGCTTCCCATAATTTATCTGTGGAGAATTGTTTTACTCCAATCATCATTATAGGCAGAGGTGAATGGAAAATTTAAAGGAAATAAATTTGTCAGATCTGTTGTCGCTGATTTCACACAGTTGAACTTAAACACTGTTGGTTCTCCATTGCCTCTGTTTCTCTTGAGCTGAACGTGGACAGCCAGCTGAAACAGGAGACACTCAAAATCACGCTCAGGGTTAATCTCTTGCAACCTAAAGAAATTTCCTAAGCTGACCCTCATCTGTGCTTTTGGAAATAAAGGAATCATTTGGCCAACGCTTTCTCCATTTGCAATTAAACGTGCTGGCAGCTCTCCAAAGGGTGCTCTATCAGCAGGAATATTTAGCAGACAGAGGATATCATTTCAATATAGTGACCCAGCCTGTTGCCAGATGGAATAGAGGGCTGTTGAGTGAAAGTAAAGCTACAAATGTTTTTGTGAGCAAAGGAAACTACCTCTAATTTTGGGTAGGAGTGTGATACAGCGATAAGGAAAAAACCACAGATTTCTTTGTTCTTTTTAGGGTTTTCTACCCTTTTGTTTTCCTTTGTCTTGTTTGTTTTCATGTTATTTTGAAAAAGAGACTGCAAAACTTCTTTTAAAGCATATTAGCTTTCATTTTGTGCCAAACTATGAAGTGACATGCAGCAGAACTGCTTTTTCATGCCAGCAGCTGGGAGGTCTGCCCTGAGCCCAGAAAATGGGGGAAGAATTGGGGGAAACTGCAGGTCTTCACAGTTTTTGTTGGCAATTTTGCTGATCTCTGGTTTCAACAATGCTACTGGGGAAAGAAGCTGCCAGACTGGCACAAACAGTCCACTACTACCCTTTGTTTCCTGGTCTCCATCTCATGTCAAGGTTCAGCATGGTCCTCGTTGCAATGTGCTGGTTCATGGTCATGGAAGTGGAAAGGAAGCTTATGAATCAACTTTTGAATTCCATTCTCCAGTAAATGAGTCTCATGCAGTGTTTGTTATGTTGACAGCTGACATTTAGCTTTGATTATTTATGTTTCATAATATTTTGGAGCCTGGATTTGATGGCATAGGTTTTAAAAGTAATGAAGACTTCAAAATAATGAGACCTCAGCATTTGGCTGCTCCTGCCACAGTGAGAGCTGGGGAGGGAGGGGTGGACCTGCTTGTTGGTCTCTACAGACTGGATGGCAACAAACTACATGGGGGCTTCTTGAAGAAATTGTCTTTTACTTGCTAAAAGTAAAAGAACTTTAGGCAGTTCTTGGTTACAGAAAGAATACTACATTTCTCTTTGTAGTAATTATTTTTTTAACCGAATTAAATTAATCATCTATTCAGGAATTTCTTTGGGATGCTTAAGAATTTTCTGGTTTGGGGAGACATCTTCCTTGTCCAGTTTTAAAAGAATCATTCTTTCTAACTACTATGTAGCAACTGTTTTTAAAGTTGTAAGTCAGAGAACATAGTATACATTACCTTCTTACCACAAGTTTCATCTGTGCATTTGTACTTTTGTAAGATCACCAGGCCTTGATCTTGTTTCTGCTAAGCACTTTCTGCTTGCAATAATGAATGTCTTGCTGTAAGAGGATTTCAGCTGGGCAGATGTACCTTAATGTCTTGCAGCAGGATTTACTGTTTTATAAGACTGATTCTGGATTATTGTGTTCTTGGTTGGAATGTGGCAAGTACTGCCCATCCTGGGACTCAGGTTAAAGGAGTAGTGCTTGTGGGAAGCAAACTTAGACCTTGTACTGCAAACAGAACAGTTTAATTAAGCTCAACTGTATAATTAACTGTTATACTCAAACTAGCCCATACTGTACCGCAGAAATAACAGACTTCCAGCAGTGATCTGAAGCTGGCTGAATCCTACTATGCAGGGGCATACCTTCAGTATTGTTCTAATTAGGTGTTGTATTTGAAACTCTTTCTAGTCGTTTATAGTTAAGTTTCTGAAATTACCATTATGCAAGTGCCTTTCCAGAATACCTCGTGGAGAAAGATCCTTTTGGCAAGGGGAAAGCTCCAATCTGTGATTCCCATACTCAGTTTTATGAACAAACCATCTGTTGGCTAGAGGGGGTTTTTAGAAGGCGTTAAGGCAGTTGAGCAACTGCAGTTGGAGAAACTCTGCCTGCAAGGCTTTGTGTGCCCCTCAGGGCAGTCCTGGGGGATGGCCATGTCCCTGCCCTGTCCTGCAGAACATGCTAGTCTAGTAAAGAGCAGTGATCACACTTTGCAGAATTCTTGTCTATAAATTATTTTAGCCACATAGAGAATTATAAAGCTATTAGTGCTACAGAGAGCAAATACTCAGAAAGCTCTACAGAAACAGGCTTGTTCCCTAAAGTCTTTGGGGGTTTCATGTGTTAGCTAATGTAATATATTTCGTTGCCATCAAATCTTGTTGCCTGAATTTTTATATGTGGTTGTTTTATTGCTTTTAACTTGGTAGAATCATCGTAGTTAGGATTGAGCCCTACAGGACGTAGCTGCTGTTGAGTAGCTTCCTAAATGTCTCATGTACACCTGTTGTTGTTGTATTTCAGCCTTACTTTGACTACTGTTTCATTGCTGTCATTGTTGCGGGTTTCCTGGAACTGCTGCCTTTTGCTTTAACACTCAGCATTTCAGCAAAATGATGCTCTTTTGTTGGAAAATTAAGCACAGAAGGTATGGGAGAAATCCCAAGAAATACATAGTTTTCTGTTTCAGCAGCAGACCTTCAACTTCTGTCAGTGCCTACCTTCCTATTCCCTGTCACATATATCTGATGGGTTTGTTGTTGAATGTTAATTTTTTTTGTACCAACTTGACACTTTCATATGGCAAGAAGTTGGCATCGGAGTTGAATGTTGAAGTTGAGTGTTATCCTTTTTTTCTTGCTTCTTACAGACTTCTTCCTAATGTCTTCAACATTCTTATGCTTTTGCAAATGTGCTTGTCTGAAGTACTGGTGCAAATTAATTTCCATATCTAATTCTTCTTTATTTCCTTCTGAATGCTGTTGGGGAATAAAATTAAATGTATACAATGTGCACCAAATGGGATTGCCTCTTCCTTTAAGGTCTAGTTATTGTAGACGTTTGCTCTTGCTGTGCAGAAAAATAATGTTAACAGCTGCTTAATCTAGTTAGAAATGCATCTTGCTGTGTATTAAAAATTACTTCCACTTATCTTTTCTAGTGGTATAATTTGTAAAATCACATTTAAAAAACTGAAACAGCCTAAATGTAACCTTGTTCAATATTTTTTTGTGTTAATATATAGAGATTGAACATTTAAAAGGCCTTTGAGCATATGACAATTAAAATAGATACCTAAGAAATATCAACCTTTTAGGCACTATAGTACTCCTAGAAATCTTGCCCAAAGGGCTTATAATGGTGCTAGATTATTTCAATTAAAAAGAAAAAAAAGAAATCATTCTGCTTCTTTACAAATGGGATTTGCTATTTCTGGAAACTATTAAATGTTCAGATTGAGGACCCACCCTTTATAAATTAATGCAGCACAGAAGAGTAATTAAATTTGGTAATCTCATTAAAGCTTTTAATGGAATTGATCATTTCAAAGAGTTTTTCTGGTTATTGGGATTTCTGAACAAAGGAGTCACTATTGGATTATTACTGCTCTTTTCCAGTAGCAGTTTGTTTTCAGTTGCCATGCAAGAAAGTCTTTCTGGGACCTTGATTTGTTTCTGTTGAGGATGGGACCAATGCACAGTTCCCCAAGGAGATGAGAAGCTCATTTGTAGTGTTCTCCTCTAGATTGTTAGTCACTAGTTACATAATTTTTTCCTAAAGCTGATTACAAACTTAGGTCTAACATCTATTTTGAAAATGCTTGTTCATTAAAGCAAAAGGGTAGAGCAGTCATTTTTTACTTTTTGTAAGTATATTTAGCAAATAACTTGCTCATATCTACCTGATTTAATTCTTCAGTAAGGAACAACTTCAGCAGTCTATGGTTACTGTGAAATAAATAAAATCCTTATTCCCATTTTTTTCCATTTAGAAACTTAAAGTTGTACTATTGCAATATCATGAAACTGTAGTGTATCGCTGTAGTTATTTTTGCAGAACCTGGCTCATTGTGTCCAAGTTAAAACAAAACAATGTAAAAAGGCAAGAATAATCCTACTGAGCTTTTTTTTTTTTTTTTTTTGGTATAGCAGTAAGTTCTACAGTGGATGTGTGTATTTTCCTTATTGCTGTATGCATATATATTTAAACCCATTACCTTGTTTTGATGGCCCCCTTCTCCATGATATATCTGACTTTTCCTCGATCATATCTTTTCTAAACTGAGAAATTCCACTAGTTAATCTCTTTCTACATGTAATTCTGTACCTTTGAGTAATGTTTTCTGCTCAATGATATCTGTTACTGAGATAATCTTTTATAGATGTGAGAGACAAGAACCGTATTCACTATTAAAGGTGAATGGTGATGGTAAACTTAAAGGAAGTGAGAATACAGTATAAATGACTGGTTTGTGAGTTAGAAATAAGATTTGTGGACATGTAGCCAATTTTCCTGCCATATCATACATTTTTGGTTAATCTACAGGTCAGAATCAGGACTGCACAGTAAGATTGTTTTATGCACATGAGTAGAACAGTAGACCAGGTTAATATAATAGGAGAGCAGAGAACCACTGTTTCCATTCCTAGAACAGGCCCTTCAACAAGTTACTTTGAAACCCTAGATAATACTTAGTCTTGTGCCACCCTGTCTGTCCATCCCTGTCACTCCCCTCCAGTCTCATCCCAGCCGAAAGGTTGAGGCAGGAGCCAGTGCTCTGCAGGCAGCGACACCTCTAGAGAGACACAGACTAAAATTTGTTCTCAGGTCTTAATTCTGTCCCAGCCTCTCCTGGGAGAGCAGATATAATGGTGGACTTGGTGTAATTACAGCAGTGTTCAACAATATTTGCTGTTTTTATCGAGAAATGTACTGTGAAAACTTTTATTGGCATAAAATCGTAATTAATGTCAGACTAAAATTTTTCATTTGTTCCTTACTTCTCAAGTGCATCTCCAGAAATAAATGTTGAGAGATTGCTTCAGACCTCTGTGAGTGTTTGCTGTTAGAGATACCATTTATTTTACTTCACTGCTGCAAGATTTATTTTGAGAAATGTTTGTGAAAAGATTGATAGACCTCATTTCAGAAACACTTGCTGGGGACCCAGGCAGCTGATTTGCAGGTACTTCCAGGCTTCTTTGTAAAATAACTGAGTGGGGAAAACCAAAGCAGCAAAGACAGAAGGTTTCTGCAGGTTTTCAGCCATTTCTGTGCTGTGACTGCCTGTTCTCTCAAGTGTCATGTAGGAGACAATCAGAGGCCAGTGTAAATCCTGGCTGCCTTCCTTTTATGTGCAGTGACTGGGGGCACAGGGGACAGCCCTACTCCTGCCCTTTCGAGATTGCTTAGTGTGCAAAGCAAAGGAACAGCCCTGGGCACTCGTTTGCCTCCCGTTAACACACACAATCTGCAAAATGTATCTGCCAATCATCGTGGTGATTCCTGCTGTGCTTTTACGGGGAGAGCTGATGCCTGTGTCCCTTGCTTATCTAAGATTCTCTGCAGTCAGTGACAGAAAGGGAAAAAGATGCCTCTGATTCTCCAGCAGAGAGGAGGGTTCTGTCTGAAATTGCACAAGTAAATCCACAGTGTTTGATCCGAACGCTTCCTTGTACGAAACCGGTCAGTTTTAATATCAGGGACATCTGCTTAATGACTTCTCTACTACCTCGAAAGTCTCATTAAACTATTTTCAGTAACATCACTACGATTAAAGTGCTGGTAAAATACTGTAGGAGCTACTAAAATGACATTAAACTTAATCTTAGCTTTGCTAATTATTAGTCTTATTTGTATGAATGAAGGGTACATTAGACTTTTTGTTAGTCTCTTCTATCAGGCAATACCATATACTAAATTGAAAAAGGAAAATAATCTTGATTTGACAATAAAGGAAGCAAGAAAGGAAAAAAAAATCATGCAAGGTTCTCTCTGACAGCTGATTTTCATGCGAGTCTGGTGACTTCAGGATATTGAAACATGGAAAGAAGGAGAGTCCAGTGGTGAGAATTAGGATGCAGTCTCTTTGTTACTGAACTCCCAACAATGCTCAAGGAGTAGGACTTCCATGTACCTGATGTACATAATTCCATCACTAATTCCTTTAAATGAAACAATCATTAAAATTTCTGGCTTCAGACTGTATTAAAACAGCTGCACTTTCCTGGGGAATGCTGTTCAGTATAACTACAGTTTATCAGCTCACAATAGAATTTCCTTACATTTAAAGCATTTGAAAATTACTCTAGAGTACTCTGAGTCTAACAAAGACTTATGTCTTTGATACGAAAAGCTTACCAATGTAAAAGTGTGCCAGCTAAAGACTGGGTGCCTGGGAAATCAGATAATGGGCTTCATTAAGTTTTCTGAGAGAGTCAAACCAAAATATTTACTGTTTGAGGTCCCACCAGCTCCTCCTACAAAGAGATCCCTCTGTTCTGGACTCATAAGCTGCAGGCTGTGCCTTGCCAGCAGTATGAAAACAGGCTGGGCAGAGAGGGAATGGTTTAGGTGAGGGTGTCTGTAAATATTCTCATGTACAAGGGATAGTTTCTTTAGTGATAGTATAACATGATGCCTGCGAGACTGTGAGATTATTTACTGAAAGAAAGGCTATTCACAGGAGCATGTAGTGACAGGACAAGGGGAAATGGCTTCAGACTGAAAGAGAGTAGGTTTAGATTAGATATTAGGAAGAAATTCTTCCCTGGGAGGGTGGGGAGGCCCTGGCACAGGTTGCCCAGAGAATCTGTGGATGTCCCATCCCTGAAAGTGTTCAAGACCACATTGGATGGGGCTTGGAGCAACTCAGTGTAGGACCAGTGGAAGGTGTCCCTGCCCATGGCAGAGTGGTTGGAAATAAGTGATCTCTAATGTCCCTTCCAACCCAAACCATTCTATGATTATATGATTCTGTGCCTACAAAAAGCTACAAGATCATGCACATTTTGCTGTTCATGCTGTCTTGAAGTGCATCCCTTTTGCCTCCTGAACATCCCTTTAGGGTGCTTTCTGGACTTCTGCAAGAGAAGGGGGGTCAGTCCTACAGGGATACAGATGGAGACTTCCCTGCTGGAAGGCATAGTGTCATTGTTTGTGGTTAATCACGCAGTACCCTCCTGTCCAAGGAAGCAGTTTGATGTCCTGGGAGCAGCCTTTAGCAGTTGAGAGCTCCATGCATTACTTGGTTACAGTATTTAGCAGACTTGAGGTCCAGTTTTAAAATGCCAAGTGAATAGAAACCATTCCTGGATATCATTAATTAATGAATCAGTATGACCCCTCTCTCAGCATGCCCCAAAGGCTTCATACAACACAGAGGTACTGACCAGCAGACTCTGACACATGGGGTTTTATTAGTGCAGTTTATCTTTTACCTGGGGCCTCAACTAATTGCACTGGCTTTAATGTAAGGTGTTTTCAGATGGTTTTGGACGTGCTCTGTTATGTATTGTATCCATGAGCATATGATCTGGCTGAGGTTTTTTCCAAATGAGTTTAATTTGCCCACTGAAAACTGAAATTAGCTGAAATTCTCTGGACTCTTAGTGTCTGAGTATGGAGTCGGATTTTGGGGGGGATTTTTTTTTTTTAAATAAAGTTAAGTTGTCTTTTCAAGATATTTGATAAAATGTAGGCCATTCTTGAGGCTTTGTGTTTCCAGTGCCGCAATTCTAAAGGTGGTACAGGTTAGATGTGTAGTTCTTTTGTTTGCTTTTGAGGAAGTAAATTTTCATGAGAAATATTTGCTATGCTGCTTTTCACAGTACAGTATAAGCAGTACTGTTAGATGACAATTTTTGGAGGCATTATATCAAAAATGGGATTTTACATCTATATAAATTCAATTATAAACTGTCCTAAATATTTTCTGTAGGCTAAATGTTGGCTTAAGTTTTTCAGACATCTATTTCAAAACCAATTTCAATAAGAAACCTATTTTTTATGACTCTTAGCCCATAATGTTGAAATATCTTGGCATTTTCAGAAAGACAGAACTTCAAAAAGTCTCAGGTTGTCTTGCAGAGACCAGAAAAATTCCTAACAGTATTTGTTGTCCACCTACTGTTAATAAAAATGTTTTCATGTAATCTACAGCTGATATTATCAGCTACTCTTGAAAAAAAAATATTTATTATCTTGAAATTTACACCAGCAAATATTTAAAGGGAGTGAGGAGCAGGCAATTCTTCCTTAATATCTTGCTGTACAGTGAGGAGATTTCCAGCGTCAAAGAGCACCTGGTCCTTCTGGCTAAGGAGTGTGCATGTGTTTGTGTAGCTGGGCTCATGCACTCTGATCATCACTACATTATTCTTGTTCTCCAAAACATGCTGTTGATCTTGTGTGAGACTGGACTGTGGGGACTTGTAAAAGTCGCACATTTTCCAGGAGAAGTTAGGCTTTGTTACACTTAACAGCTTGTGTGCGTGTGTGTGTGTTGATTAAATAGCACATTATTTTTATGAGAAAATCTCTTTGTATACAGCTTAAAGATAAGGTGGAAACTTGACATCGTTGCTTTAACAGTGCCAAAATAAACGTCTGGTAAATTAGTACAAATAAATGTACTTGTGGTTTACTGTCTGTGGGGAAAAGTGTTTTTCACTTCAAAATGTTGGAGCTAGCAAATTGGGAATGTTAATTTATCCTCGCTCATGCTCACAGTCTTTTAATTCTCAGGTGTTTAGCACATGTGAGTGTTTAAGCTCCCTTGTGATTAAAATGCCAGTCCTGCTTGGCCTCATAATAATTATTAGTGAGACTGAGAGTGTACCCACTCAAACACCACATGGGTATTTGAAACCAGTTTGAAGCAGATGCAACACTGACTTGTAGGAGGCGGCTCTGGATCCCTCTTGGGCACATGTCTGGTTTTTCAGACGTGCACCCAAGGTCAGGGAAGATCCCTTTGGGGCGCCCTAGGTCTGGGCTGCAGACAACTGTGTAATTTCTCCTGCACTTGGATGGTGGCAAAGAAGTGCTGGGAATTTTCTACTTTAATAATACTGTCAGAGTTCAAGCTCAGCACCAACTCACATGAGTTAAATTACAGAAATAAGCTGTACTAGATTTGGTGTTCCCATGCAAGGGCTTTGTAAGTGTATATATTAGTTATAGTGCTCCCTCTTTCTGTGTCTTTGGTGACCCAGTTTTCCTGCTCTCTTCCCTGTCCCTAAGCATAACTGAAGGAAAGTTGCTTAGAGACTGGTGATCTGATTTTGATTTCCTTTTATGACAAGGTAACCCTCTTAGTTGATTAAGGGCAGCCAGTTGATGTAATCTTTTGAGATTTTAGTAAAGCTTTTGATACTGTCTCTCCCAGGATCCTTCTAGACAAAGTGTCCATCCCACAACTGGATAAACACACCATGTGGTGGGTCAGCAATTGGCTCGTGGGTCAAGCACAGAGGGTTATAGTGAATGGGTGACATCAGACTGGTGACCTGTTACTAGAGGGGTTCCTCTCTAGGTAGCACATTGCCTATCCAGGAATCATAAACTAATTTTGAAAAAATACTTATCACTCTGAAAGACAGAAGTTTATCCATGTGAATATTTTATAATTGACACAATATTCTCTCATCTTACTGGAAAAGGCAGATAACTCATCTGACTGTCCCTTGCTCTGTAGTACTTTAACCTGGCACATTTCTTAGGGGTTTTGATTTCTTTCTCTTCATGAGAAGTTATAAATGACATTCATACAGCAAGTCTGTGGAGGGGACTGAAGATGAATTCTGCACTGTCAATAGCAGAAATAGGATGAGGGAAGACCAGGCATTTTTCTGTGCTGTTTTATAGGCTGTTGAACCCTATAATACCTCTGGGCAGATATTTTGGTGCCAAGTGAATCTGGGAAATTGAAGTTTATTCCTCTGCCTCCCCCATAAGTTCAGGCCTCTCTGAAGATGAACTCCCCTTGTGTCCCTTCACTGGGGGAGCTGTGCTGATCACTGTGTTCTGTGGAATTTCATCAGTGAGTTTCATTCCTCAGGAGCTACTGTCATCCTTCAAAACATTCTTTTCCTCCTTTCTTCCTAAGCCCAGCTGGAGCTCTAGGTCTGCTATCCCGTTTCCTCCAAGCCACAGGTTAGGACCAGCTTTCAATTGCTGTTACTGCTGATACAAACCAGTGTTGAATCAAAAGCTTTGCCCCGTGACATCACCTCCTTTCTGAACCCAGACTTAATGAATGTCACTAGTCAGCAGTACTGCCTGAAGGGCGCGTGTGAAAACCAAGGCAAGAGTATCAAGAGTATCAAACTCTAGGCCAAAAAGTACTTTATACATTCACCACTAGAAATCATGGAGCTCAGGTCACACTGTTACTGATTTTGTCCGAAGCTAGGAGAAAGAAATAAATCTTGAAAGAAACTGTTAAGGATTAATTTTGAGAAAGGTCAGCTCCTCAACATTTTCTGGATTCCAGAAATACTTGTTCATTCAGTTGCAATGCTGTTGGCAGTTTAAAATATGGGTTTGGACTTGTCAGAAGGGGGGTAATCTATTAATCAGCACTTCATCATCTACAACTGCTTATCTTCTCTTTTCTGTAGTTCTTCTTATTAGTTGGACATCAGCATTGTCTACATAATTCATACCATCCATCAGCAGGAATGAATGAAGTACACAGCAATATATCAGTTTGACTAAGCTCAATAAAGCAAAAGAGAAGTAGAAAATTATTGCAATAATCTTAAATCTTTAATGATAGTGGAGTTAAATATATATCATTTTCTTTACTCATTACTGTAGCGATAAAGACCTGTGGTAGTACATAGTTCTAATGGGACATAGAAAGTTTCTTCTTATTCTATTAGAAAAAATATTTTTTCCTTTTTCTATTTTTTTTTTTTTTTGAACCTCTGGGACAAATGGTTTAATGCCAGAGTTCAAATAGATCTTGGAGAATACTTCTTCCAAACTTTATATAAAAAAATTAACTGAGCTTCTGATGGAATTAACTTCACTCCAACTGTGCCTCTTTCCTGTGTGTTTGACAACCAAAAAAAAAAAAGTGTGTTAAGTTTTCAATGAGAGAGATTCAGCTGTTCCAAAGAATGAATGGCACTCATTTTTGTCTTGGTTAAAAATACTTGCAGATGTTTCATTAATAAACTGTGTCCTCCTATGAGAAGGGATTAAATTTGATGGGAATGCAGGAAATGTTCTTGCTGCAATTTGCATGAAAGTTTCCTCAGCTTTGGCAGAACCATATGATGCACAAGGCTTATTATACTTGTTTGACAAATGTTCTGAGGATTCTACAGCTGTCTAGAAAGCACCACCCCAGGGCTGCAGGGACTGAGCTGAGCTCTCCCAGCACATTTTCCTTGGACTAGGGCTGGGATTAGACTGGACCTTAAAGCAAAAACAGAGCTGCTCTTCCCGTCCTTACAGACTGAGACCAGATACAATCAGGGCTGACAGGAGACAGAGGAGAGAAGGATGAAGGAGGTGATGTGAGAACTACAATCTGGTGAGGCTGGAGTAGGTTGGAGCTGCCTGGATAGGAGACTCAAGCTGAAATCATGGTGTGAGGAAGGGCAGACCCAGATGGCAGGTGGGACACAGAGATGGAAACAGGAACCATGTGGGGCCCTG
This sequence comes from Pipra filicauda, assembly GCF_003945595.2. Lineage (NCBI taxonomy): Eukaryota > Metazoa > Chordata > Aves > Passeriformes > Pipridae > Pipra > Pipra filicauda. The sequence continues at coordinate 152,810 of NW_024105197.1, forward strand.
GGGAAGACTGGTCAGTGGGTGAGGCAGAGCATGGAGCAGAGGCAGAAATGAAGACAGTGCTGGAAGACCCTGTGGAGGATGAATGGAGGAGGCATGAACAAGAACATGTGTTAGCCCCACCGGAACTGGGACAAACCCACAGATTTCTCTGCTGTCAGTGTTAAAGGATTCTCAGGAGTTTTACAGTGATTTTCTAAGTTTATCTGCCTTTACTTTACACAATTTCGTGCTGTATGCTCAGCTCTGCTTATTAAGCTTTGAGACAAACATTAATGTAAGGCTGAATTAGGAAATATTAGAGGGAGCAGAAGGAACAGGTTCAGATTAATTTATTGGTTTTCTCCTTTTCTTTTAGTCTAGGACATCCCTGCAAAGAAACTATAAGGGGAAGGTTTTGAGACTTGACAGGTTCAGAACTGTTGGGATTACCTGTACAATGATGGATGGTGCTATACAGCAGCAGCACAGTAATGTTTTGGCAGCCCATTTGCCAAATCTTGCAGGAGGATTGACTCAGAACACACACTGCCTCAATCAGTGAGAAACTTTCCAGGTTAAGAGCAATCCATGCGATGAAAATCCCACCCTTTTTGGTGCAAAGGCTTAATATGAAGTAATTGCTTTTAATTAAACTGTTCTGAGTGAGACTGAACTTTGCAACTTCAAAGCATGTGTAGTAGATGTTTTTGTTGCTTTATACCTATCTCCATAGTCCCAAGAATTCTGGTCACGTTTTAGGTAAGTGCTGGTCATGAAAGCAATTTATGGATTAACATGGATTAAAGGGAGGTTCTTTCAAAGGAATATTTCAGCAGTAAGAATGATAGGCCTAAATGGCACTTGTAAAGTTTCTAAAACCTGCACTTTCTGCTGTCTATTGGACTTATAATCAAAGCTCTGATTTAAATTTTCCTTAGTAACTTTATGTGATAACTTTTCTGTGTCCTCTAAATTACTTTGTCTATTCCAGATAAATTGATCTCATCAAGAGTGAAAGGACATCTTTTTTGAAGCATCAAATCTTTCTTGCTAGAATCTAGATTTATTAACTTCACGTTATGAAGTTAATAAATGTTGTCCCTCTCTCCCTTCTGAGGCCTTTAAGGAGAGAATGGACCAAACATTCAGAGGTTTGGAACATTTATGTGTAATGAGGAATCCTTAAAAATTAATTGCATCTTTATGCTTAGGGGCTGACACCTTATATTTGAGAAAAGCACCTTTGGAAGGTTTTGTTGTTGTTGTTGTTGTTTCTGCTCTTTTTTGTTATTTGAAGAAATCCATCTGGGACTTTCAAATCTGTTCTCTCAGACATTCTGTGTGTAGTAAGATGTTCAGCTCCTTGCTTCAGGCTCCAAATTGAGAATTAATGAAATGGATAGTTTTAAAGCACCACTCTAAACATAATTATAGCAGAAGGTGTTACTGAGATTGTAACCTCGAGTTGTACAGTAGCTGTAGAGATATCATTCCCCAGGGACACCTCCCAGCAGTATGAAAGGATGAATAGCAATCCAGCAGCCCAGACCAGATGTGTAGAGCAGGTACATACAAGATAGACAGCAGAATGGCAGAAGCACTGATGTACAGATTTCAGAAGCAATACCATCTCTTTGTGCTCCTGAAGAAGCCTCAGGAAAAACTGGGAGATGTTCTTTTTGAGTGCTCAAGATGTCTGCTGATGACAGCTATGCTTCTAGAAAAAGATGAGTTTTCAATTATAAACTGTGGTTATTCAACCTATAGAACACTGTTCCTTACATATACAAGCTGTTCTCAAACATGGTTGATTTTTATTTAGAACATTGAGGATACACTACAAGTAGTTGGACCCAGGAAATAGATTTATTCAATCAGAAATACATAAATATTGATGTAGCAAAAAAAAACCCTCAAAGAATCTACTTTTAAAAAGCATTTAATGGAAATATTTACATCCTATTTGTTGAAGAGGTATAATTTCAACTAAAGCAACATTTGAAATACCTTTGATTTGCATGAATAAGTACAAATTCTTTCCTCTGTGACTATTCTTTTGAAGAAATCCAACCAAAGTACTTATGACTTTGCCTGAAAGCTATAGTTAGCACTAATTTAGCTAGAAGTATGTAACAAAGAATATTTTATCCAGCTGTAAGTGTGTGATGAAATGGTGGGAATATATAGCCATTTGTTATGCTTATATAGCAGTTCATAGCTGTAATAATCCTGGATCACTTCACTCTTCTCTGTGAATTAGGCAATATTAATATCCATTTTTGTCAATGGAGATTGAGAGACAGGGAGCAAGAGAGCTTTTACCATCTGCTCTTAATGGAGGCTTAACCTTCCATCTCTCTCTGCCCGTGCAGATAAACTTCTTTCAAAACTTCAAAAGTACTTTATTTGTAAAGTTCAGGTGTCTCCTAGGACCACACTGTCACAGTTTTGAACTTTTGAACAGAATATCTCTGTTTAGGGTTGAACCCAGAGGTAAGGCAGAACCCGTGTGCTACAAGGTCTCCCAGACATTTTCCAGAATCACAGAATCATAGAATCAGCTGGGTTGGAAAAGACCTCCGAGGTCATAAAGTCCAACCCTTGATCCAACACCACTGTGCTTACCAGACCATGGCACTAAGTGCCAAATGGTTTGGGTTGGAAGGGACCTTAAAGATCATCCAGTTCCAACTCACTTGCCATGGGCAGGGACACCTTCCACTATCCCAGGATGCTCAGAGCTCCATCCAACGTGGCCTTGGACACTTCCAGGGATGGGGCATCCACAACCTGTGCCAGGGCCTCCCCACCCTCCCAAGGAAGAATTTCTTCCTAATATCTGATCTAAACCTACTCTCTTTCAGTCTGAAGCCATTCCCCCCTTATCCTGTCACTACATGCCTTTGTAAAAGAGCCTTTCTTGTGGGCTCCCTTCCAGCACTGGAAGGTCACAATTAGGTCACCCTGAAGCCTTCTCCAGGCTGAACAATCCCAACTCTCCCAGCCTTTCCTCGTAGCAGAGCTGCTCATCCCTCTGATCCTCTTGATGCCTCCTCTGGGCTCACTCCAGCAGCTCCAAGTCCTCCCTGTGCTGGGACCCCAGGGCTGGAGGCAGCTCTGCAGGTGAGGTGTCACCTGAGGGGGCAGAGGGGCAGAATCCCCCCCTGTCCTGCTGCCCATGCTGTGGGATGAGCCCAGCACACGGGGGTTCTGGGTGCCAGAGCACATGGCTGGGGCAGCTCCAGCCTCTCACCCACCATCACCCCCAAGTCCTTCTCCCCAGGGCTGCTCTCATCCTCTTCACCCCCAGCCTGGACTGATGCCAGGGTTGCCCTGACCCAGGTGCAGCACCTTGTGCTTGGTCTTGTTAAGCCTTGTGAGGTTCCCATGGCCCACTTCTTGAGGAGTGGGATGACATCCCCTGCTGCAGTTGAATGAGTGCCAGCTACTTTTTGAATTTGTCCAGTGGCATCTGTGGTGAATTCAATAACTCTGTGCCTACAATAGCCTGGAAGATAAAGCAGTACATTTGGGGCTTTGCTATGGGCATGTCTGTATGAAGATTTACTGGATTTGGGCTCCTGTGTCTAGCTAACTAAGGCTGTAAAGCCTTCAATGATTTACCTGAAGTTACCTAACAATTCTGTTGTGGAGCAAATAATTTAAATTGATATCTCCAAAGTTAGTGCCTTCCCACTCACTGTCGATACACTGATTAGAAGCTGTCTGAGGCTATAAGTTAGTACTTGTAACTCTGTTAAAGCTGTTTTGAGTGTGACAGCTTCCAGCCTGGTGCCTCTTACCAGGCAATTTGCAGTTGAGTTGGAAAGCAGAGGAGCAGCGTGGGAGCTGCAGCTGTGCCATTTCCAGCCCCGCACCAAGCCCTACCAGGCATTACCTCTCCAGCTCTGAGGCCTTATGGGCTGAAGTCAGGAACTGGGGAGAAGTGTTTTCTTCTTGGTTGTTCTCCATATTCTTTTTTACATATGTAAAATACTGATTTATGTGGAAAAAATACTCCTTACCTTGGCAGGAGGTAACTCTCCTATCTTTGAATTCAGTTTCCGAAAAGGTTGTCTTATCTTTATGTTAAAGTGGACTCATAATCTTACCATAGTGCCTTTGCCCATTTCAAACCCATCAGTTTTTTTACAGGTTCTTTTCTTTTGTTTCTGATATTATTGTAAACACACTTTTATTAAGCAATCTATAGAGCTCACATCAGGCTATTTCACAATAAGTGTTCCTAATCTTCTCTGTAAAATTCACTCTGTGCATGTTTATCTTCTGGTAATTCAAACTTGCTTCCAACTGTCTGCTTTTTATATTATCATAATCTTGATTCAAATCTGGCTGGTTAGGAGTTGACACAAACAGGTTTATTAAGGTGTCTTATTCTGTCTGACAGATCTCATATTTAGTAATGCATTTTACTCCTACCTTATTGATCAAAAAATCCTTTTACATTATTCATCTTTTTCTGCCAGTTTTCAGAGCTTGTTGCTCAATTGATTCAATAGTGCATTTTACATTACAATATTTGTAACCAGAATTTCTTATGTTCTAATTTAGATGTAGGGAATACCTTAAAATTCCTTTCTAAGCCAGTCAATTTTCTGAGTAATAAATATATCTATCAGTGTTGTTGTAAATGAATTTTAGTTCTTCTGAAGGTTTAGGGGACTCTGCTATGAAGTTATCTACTTGCATTTAAGTATCAAGAAAATATCTACACTTTTTAATACACAAGAGCTTTAGGCCTGTGACTTCTCAATCCCCAGCAAGTATTCTGAGAGGCAACTGCTGTATAATATCTGAAATATCTACATCATCTGCAACATCTGTATTTTTTACAGATATGCTGATCAAAGAAAAGCCAGAAATGGACCTCACCTGGGCAAACTAGAGGTAAGTAGCAACTCTTCTGTAGCCATTTTGAGCTATGCCCTTTTGTTCCCTTATTTCCAGAGGAGCCTGCTACTGCTTATTGTCCCTGGTAAAATTGGAGAGCATGTTAATTTGTGTATATGTGTTTATGCTGTAGGTACAAGTCATCTGTGCCACAGTACAGAAAAGGAGGATAATATAATCTATACTGAAGGTTTTTTCAGTAAAGACTGTTGTTTTTTTTTTTTATGTGAATTATGCCCTGGTGCCCTCAAATCACAAAATTTGATTTTCTTGTTATCCCAATGAAAGTTTCAACAAGAAACTTACGGGTCTGATGTCAGTGTAACTCTGGAGCTATATTGTAACTTCACTGCTTCAAAACTGTTTTTCTTGGCTCCAGCCCCACAGCTGTGTTAAAGTACAGGTGCACAGAGAAAATGCACTCAGACATTCAGAGTACTTGCAAGATACTCAGCTTTCCTGAACAGTGCAGGCTGGATGCCCAGGCATAGCAGAATTCCTACTTTCTTCCCTTGGAGCTCCTGTCTGTGGACTGGTACAGTTGCCTTTTGTCCCAGGTCACTTTGTGGTGAGCACTGAGGGCAGCAAGCGCACACAGGGACCAGGAATCTCCTGGGGCTACTTTTGCATTGTGTCTCCATCCTCTGCCACCACTCCCAGAGCAGGAAATGTGGCCTTGGGGTCTCAGTAACAAGTATTCCCATTCCTTAGACGTGCCCTAACTAGGTGTTTGTCTCATTATGAATGTGTTAGGCTCACAAAAATCTCTTATGTGCTGGCATGATGAGGGACCTGGAGAAATATGACTTCTACGTAACATCTCATAGCGATAAAGAGTTTCCATTCACAATTTTAGGCATCTGCAGGCTTTGACTGACTTCACAGTGCTCACCTGCATGACATTAGACATTCATTAGACGTGGTGATTTGTGTTTCTTTTCTTGCACTCTCAGTTGATGTAAATTGGTATGGCTGACAAAACACCAATCAGTCAGGTTGTCTTACCCTAAAAAAGCCTCAAGCTGGGTGCTCTAATGTGGCACAGACTTTCCCAGGGCTTAAAAAAGGGTCTCTGAAAATTAAAGAGACTAGTTTAGTATATAAACGGTTGTGTGGATATGCACTGTACTTTATATCATATGGCAAAGGTAGAATGGGAGCAATTGTGGTTGCTGTCTATAAATGGACCAAATGGAAGGTAGAAATGTTGAGTTAAAGGGCAGTGTTGGCACCAGAAATGAAATAAACTTTCTACAAATAAATTTAATTTGGTAATGAGAAGGTTGAGGTTCTGGAGCAACTTTCCATTTAGAGTAGTGGGGACAAGAAACCAAATTACTTCTAAGATGGAACTTGCTTGTTTATGAAGTGTCTGTGTTGTGTGGCTGCCTGTGATAGCAGGGAATTGCATTTGATGACCCAGGAGGTCCTTTCCAGTATTGCTTCCTATGAATATGCAATCATTATGAAAATAAATAAAGCTTCTAGTGTGCTTCACTGGTTGCAAAATCCTTTCTGTAACAACCCTAGGAACCTTGCTGGAAATAATTAGCAGAATTACCAGTTATAATCTGAAAACACAGAAAGCTGAAGTGACTGGAGGAACAATGTGAAGAATTTTTCACTCTCTGGATTTGGGTGGCAGAATTGTGTATGATGCACTTCCTTGAAAGGGTAGTTGCTATTAAAGCAATTTGCTTTATGTCTTTTGCTTGCATTTACAACAGAACATCTTTGTATGGAACCGTATATTCCCTCTGCTATTGTGCTGTGTCTGTGTGCATTTTTAGCTGTCCATCCCATGCTTCTATGCTGTATATTTAAACAATTGGCAGAGGAAATTGCTGGCATTTACTGAATATCCAGAATTAACTTGTCCAAGATTTCCTTCTCTGCTAAGAAAGCAGGCCCTCCTTGCTGTTGCAGTAGTCAATGGTTCCCGAGTGACCTCCTGATCCTCAATTCAAGCCTTTCAGGTGGCTGCCTCACTTGTGCTTCTGCTGGTGGAATACAGATCCTCCCAGGGTTACTGGGGCTGCTGGCTGTATTTCTGAGCAGATCAGGCCTAACAAAGCAGCACTGCTGGAAATCCAAATGTGCTCCGTAAAGCATCATCAAAATACTAACAATAAATCACAAGAGTCTGTGCTATGCTACAAATCCTGTGATTCAGCGTGTCAAAAAGGAACTATTAGGCTTCCAACTTGGGATAAAATAATCACAGGAAAATAGGTGGATCTGTCAAGTTGTTAAAAGATAATGCTGAAATATGCAGCAATCTGCTCAGCAATCAATCTGTCAAAGATGGTAAATATTAGTCTAGAAAATAGGAAAATAGACCTTTTTTTACATTAGTACTTGTGAAAATAACTTGTATTTGACTTTGCATTTTAATACTCGCGTCTTTAACCCACACTGGAAGGTTAGAGCCAAAAAAAATACAGAAAAAAAATTATGTTTAAAACAAATGCAAAACACAAATTAAAAAAAAAAACCAACTTAATAACCCTAAATCCCTGCTGTATGACCTTGTAGAAGACAAAGAAACAGTTTGTATTAAGAAAAAAAATTACTTAGCCAAATCTAGGTGTAGTTTAAACAAATCTTTAAGGTTCATTTACAGTACCAAATCCTAATGGCCCTAGAGACCTGACAAGAAGGAATGGAAAGTTTCAGCTTCTTCCTGCAAAATTACAAAGTCACCTTATCCATTATCAATTGCTATAAATCTCCCCTGTGTGCTTAGTGACCTAAAAGATGGTTAAAATACACTGACTTGCAATGGCAAAAGGATGACTGGATATATTTGGCTAGTTCTGTACTCAAACTGTGTACAATATGAAAACACAAACCCTACATTTTCAGATTTTTAGCATCATGAGGCAATGTGCTTTTGGGATTGCTGATAATTGATCATCTCACAAATGAAAGGAACATTTATGGTGCAGCATTGCTATTACTTGGTGCCCATTAAAGAGGGTGAAGAATTCTGCAAATGCTATAGAGTGCAAGAGGCTGTTTTCAATCCACTGCATATGTTCACATTCCTCACCATTTCAGACATATGGCTTAGCTAGGAAGAAACTTATTGTCCTCTTTAACTTCTCAAAGATCATTAAAAAGCGATGCACTTAGCTGTGCTGTGCTTTGCTGTCACTGTGCAGTGCAGAGGAAATGCAAGCCTGTAAGATATGATGTAGATGTAGCTGGTTGTGCTTCCTAGAGTTAAGGTTTCTTTGTATGTCCATTTTGTAAGATTTGTTTCTGCTGAGTTGAGCTTTGTCAAGCTGAAGTATACTTGGCTGCTGCTATGGGATGAATTTGGGGCTCTGTCAGCAGAAATAATTGAGCTTCTTCTTGGAAGGAGACTACATTCTTAATTGTTGGCTGGAAAGCTCTCACACTTCCACGTTTCAGACCAGACACATTGTCTAGAGGGTCGTTCTGTTGCTGGGGATGAGCCTTTTTTGTTATTCTCATAAGAATCCAGCTAAATCTAGTCATGTTACTGAGTTACAAAGCATGTGCTTTGTTAGAGGCTGAGCTGGCTTCTAATTAAGACCTCACTTTTCCTGCACCTGCCCAGGCTCAGGGATACATTCAGACCTGCTTTAATCAAGCAAGTTCCAGAAGGGCTGGTACAGGTCGTGGGTGCTTGGGGTGGCAGCACCTGGGATCAGTGGAGTACTTAGGGCTGCTGCCTGTGAGAGTTGTCCAACTGAGGATGTTCCTGGGGTAGGAAAAAAGCATACATTCATGGAATTGTGCATGCAGAGTGCTGTAGTGTCTGCTTGAAGAAGCCAAATTAAGCTTAACTGGACTTGACTTTGCAAACTGAATGATTTGTCTCAACAATATTTTGCATGCAAGAGAGGTAGGTAAGCTTAGTTTCAGCTGGATGTCAGGGTGGTTGAGTGCAGAGGATTTATTTAAACAGTGCTCTTTCATCTCCCTTACCTCAGGATTCACTACTCCCTCCAGTGAGCCTCCAGTCAGTGCAGTTTGTCCTTCTGCCTCCTACCAGCTTCAGGGTGATCCAAGATACGTATCCCTGTTGTAAATATGTTTTATGTGAAAGATGTAGTTGTAATGTGAGTTCCTGAATTTCTTCCTGTGTATTTGTGGCAAACAGCTCTGCTGGTGTGTGGTATTCTCAGGCTGTAGCAGATGTCCACCTATGTAGCCTCTACAGATGCTGCTGACAGCTTAACAACTGATGTAGCCTAAAGATAATTAAATATTAAGTCTTGAATAGGCTCTAGTATCCTATCAGTAATTGAACTACCATAATATATTTGCCTCTGTTTACTGCTGTGCACTAAGCCAGATGCATTTCATCATTTTGATCCTTTTCACACAGCTTTTCTCCTGTAATGCAGCTTCATGTGTAAGCAGTTGTGTTAAGTAGCAGCCCTACAAGCTTCCCATCTGGCTTTGCCATAAGAACAAGCTACATGCAATAAATGCATCTCTCTTCTTAAATCAAGGAAGAGCAATTGCAGAGACATTCTGCAGTCACCTGTGGGAAAAAGTCTGTCCAGGGTATTCATAATTCCTTTAAGCTTTTATGACTACTGCTTGCTACCTTTATCCTCTCCTTTAATTTTCCGGTTTGTTTCCTATCCATGATGTTTTTCCTTGCACCCTATATGTAGGTATATTTATTGTTACAGGATTGAATGATCCTGTATGGTTCCCTGAAAATGTTCTACACAAAAACCTATGGCTTCAGTTTTGCCAGAACCATACAAATTTTGCAAACGCATCAATTTTGGAGACTCTCTTTAGTTACTCCTGAGATAGCTTTGCTGGGGCAAAGGTGGGGGGGGGCAACATTGCCTTTGAAATTTCTAGCTCTATCTGGTCTTTCACCAGCTGCCTCTCAAACATGAAGTGAATTTTCTGCCCTGCTGTAGCTGCTAGACAAGTCTCTTGATATGAGTGTCTGCAGCAAAGCAGTCTCTTTCAGGAGGGAAAGAAATGACAACCGAGCAGGCTGCGTGACAGAGAGCTAGATACATGATATCAGCTAAAGGTTTGGGGTTGTTTTCCTTTTTTGTTTTGTTTTGTTTTCATTTTTGCCTTAAGGGGCAGAACTCAGTTCTGCTGGTTCTTCATGCAGTCCACTAGACAGCAGCATCCAATGGTGTGTATTCATTATTCACTATAAATTGAAAAGTTATTCTAATTAGACAGTGAGGTAATCCTCCTGCTGCTTTGGATCAGATGTCTTCCAGTGTAAACAAAAACCCATCAGACTTGAAGAAGTGGGTCAGATCAAGAGACATCACAGTGCATTATAGCATAATCCAGTGGAATTGGTTCTAAAATGGTGCCTCTTGGTGGGGGAAGGGGACACTGGACTACAGCCTACACTTTGAAAAGGTCACTGTAGTGGAAGAGTGTAAAAATTGTTTCTTCATGTCATGTTTTTTTATTTCAGGGCATATTGTAGGTGCTGCATTCATACAAGGAACCCCATGTTCTTTCATGTGCTTTGCCTGTCAGTGCTGCACAAAAATTTGAGTGAAATATTCTTTCAAAAGTCCATTTGCAGAGCAATGAAGTGAAACCATCTTAATCTAACAGTATGTAAAAGAGTATAAATTTGGCAGTGACATATGGATGTATAATTGTACAGCTTATGTACTGCTTTAATGAGGTATAAAACTTGTCTCAGAAATGCAGCTATGCAGTGACTTTCATTCCACAAATCCATCAGAACAGCATATCAATGAAACCATATTCTTTCCACAGTGTTTGGAAGACATTTGTTAAGCATTAGCACCAGTTGTCATATGGTTCAGTGAGTCCCTATAAGGCCTGAGAGTGTTGCATTTGCCCTACTTGGACTTACTCTCACTGAATTGTTAACTGTTATGATTTAATATTTCTGTCAAATGTTAGACTCCCAGGCTGAAAGGACCATCCTGGATGTGGGGAAGTTTGTTGCAGGCTTTGCTGTCTCTGGTTTGGAAGGAATTTGAAGGGGGTGCTGGAACAGGCATGAGCACAGCTGCAGGGAAGTAGAGGCAGAAACAGAAGACTAAAGCACCAGAAGAACATACAAAAGAATAGAGGTTTTGTTCTGCTGGAAGTGAGGATTCTGGGGAGAGAGATCTTGGAGATTTCTCTGTCTCCAGACTGTTTGCATAGCTCAACTCTGTATAGGAGGGATCCCTTTCCATAGTCTATATGTTGCTCACAGTCCCACGTGTATGGGAGACAGTGAACAACCCTGGCATTGGTGGAGAGATGCTTTTGTCTGTATGTAGCTGGAATTCAAAGCTCGTGGACACTACCTTGAAGATTTACAGAGCTAAACGGGGGGCATGCAAGACTCTCAGTTAAGACCAGCACCATGGATAGATAAGCAGACTAGTAAGAAAAACTCAGTTTTAAGAAGTTTGAAAATAAACTTTCCATCTTGCCTGAGTAGTTCAATTTATAGAAACAAAACAAAACAAACAATCCTCCAACAAACAAACCCCAAACCAAAATATAACCCCCCTACCCCCACCACCAAACCCTCCCCACCTATTCCTTGTTTCATTTCTTAATGAGTAATTTCAGCCAAATCTTTTTTGTTCATTCGTAATGGAGTAGCTAAATGCAATGGAATGCCTTTCCAAAGCTGATCAGGGTTTCATTTTGCACTTTATCAGCATGAAGTAGGTAATCTGAGCCTTTTCATCTCTGGGTACTCATCTGTGCTCAAGAGAAATCTGTTAATTAGAGCTTTCTCTCAGTATGGATTTTCTTTCTTTCTGTGTGTATGTGAGTGGAATCAGTCTTTTAACAAAACAACCAAGTAAGTTTGTGTTAAGTGCTCTGTGGCAGCACTGGATTTGCAGACACAGAATGCAAGCCTGTTGCTTTTTGTGTTGGGAGGAAGGCTCCATTTCTTCTGTGGAGGAGAGAACTGAATAGAAGAACAAAGAGCAGTTTCATGCCTAATTATTTGCCAGTGGCCTAGGCCCTGTATGAAATCAATAAATCTGGCATCTATTTTTCCCAGCTGCTTGTTGAGAGAATGGATTGCAGAGGTTATATCAGCCCAGGATATCAGTATGATTAAACATGTCATATGTGAGCTTTTGTATTGTCTTTGTGGCCTCAAAAAAAAGTATGAGTCATAAGAGAATTGAAGAATGCCACAAATAACCCCATTTTCAAATGGGCCCTGAATAGAGCTTTAGTTCAAATACACAGGATCACGTCTACTCCACTGTCAGAATTATTGTTATCTGTCTTCTAAATATGTAATGACTATCACAGTAGACAGATGATGTGCAGATGTTACCAAAAAAAAAAAAGAAAAGGAATAAAAGAGGAAATGTGAACATTTCTATCATTAAAAATATCAAAAAAATCAGTGGTGCTCAATGACTGAGCATTGTCCAGCAAAAACTAGAGGGACCAAAAGAAGTCTGTCTTTCCACAAATAAAAACAAAACTATACACAAGATTTGTAAGCATCTGCTTGAGATAATGGGAGACTTGGAAAGGAGATTGAAGTGATAGAACAAGCAGGCAAAAAGTAATGCATGGATGATCCTACAACTGCCTATAAGATTTAAAAGTTTATCACTATAATAACTTCTCCACAATGTACTGATAAAAAACAACTTGAGAACTTTACTGATGCAATTTGAGAAAATGATCAAAACATAGTAAAATTGTGTTAAAACAACATGGAGTTTAGATTAATGAGTTAACTATCTTTTGCACATTTTCAGATAATGTACTTAAACCAAACTCTATGAGGAAAAAAGATTTTATGAGTAATCCTAGTAACAGTGCATGTGACTAGGTGGTATTATAGTATTGTATATAAATAGTTGTATTTTTCCCTTCAGTACCTGTTCCTTAAATGCAAAAATTCATTTATACATTCCTGGGTTTATTTTACTGTGTTTTACCCTTTTGCAGTCTTGCTTGAAATCTCTTACAGTGAATGTTTGGCCATCTTTCTTAGTTTTTAAATTTCAGTAAAATTATTCCATTGTTTATGTCAAGGGGATTAAAGGAAGTCACATTCCGGTGCTCTTTTTTCTTTTTCCTTACAGCTGGATTACTGAGAGAAGTCATCACCTTTAGGCACTGAAAATTTTGCACAGCGTTTTATCAAATACTAGAGCCATGGTTTTGGCTTGAAAATTCAAATTTAATTGATTTTCTGGCCATGCCAAATTTAACACTGACAATGGCAGGGGTCCAATGTACGTGAGTCACACATGAAGCCTGTCTCAAATACAGAGGCACCTCAGCAATGAGTTAGGGTTTCATTCTTTTCAGATAGTCAGGTCATGGTGAGCTGGCAATAGTAATAATTCTTGCCAACTTAAAACTTATTTTCTTAAATATGATGCATAATATGTGATTGATAATGTAATTGAATATAACTGATATAACCATGAGAACAATGTTTTTCTGTAAGGACAGTCAAACACCAGACCAGGTTGTCTGGACAGTTTTTGGATTTTCTCTGTATAGAGATATTTGAGTCTCCATTGGAAACAGCTCTGAGCAAGGAGGTTGGATGAGATGATCTCCACAGGTCCTGTCCAACCTCAGCCTTCCTCTGATTTAATATTTGCAACATGCTTACTGTGATTTTGTTAGACTGGGGCTTTCCATACCAGTTTTCACCCCGAAGTGCATTTTGATGACAAAGTTTCAAGTCCCAGTGAGAGGTTTATAGTGGAAGTGCTGACAAAACCTTTCCTCTGATGGTACAAGCGTGTCACTATTACATAGAGCAAGAACATGGAACAAGGTCTAGAGTTAGGAATTGACCTGTAACTCCTGCATGACAAAGCATTAGTAATGACTGTAATTAGCAATTATCAGTAGCGGTCTCCAATGATTTTCTACATCATATAGCCCTTTAATGTCTGCTTCCAATTTCCTCTTAAATTAGTAGAACATTTATTTCATATAGAACATCTGTTTCATAATGCATTTGATATAATTTTCTTATGCTTTCAAAAATTATAAAAAGAACCAGCTGCACCTACTTTTATTTTTTTGGTTCTAGGATTACATTTTATCATTTGTGCAGGGAGGGAGACATTTTCATTTTGGAGAGGTTGTCCTCTATGTACAATATCTGTTATTTCAAACTCTAAGGAAGCTTAATTTTTGAACTTAGACACCTTTTTTTTTTTTCTTTTTTCTTTCTCTTTAATGTCATACTGGGCGGGGTTTGGAAGCATGAAACTGTTTCAGAGACAGATGTTCAAACCTGGTGAATGTTACTCCCTTCCCCTACCACTTGGGATCTGCTGCTGCATTTGAAAGATTAAGAGGAGAAATGTTGCTGTTCCATATTTCATATTGGAAGTGGTTTAATTTCTGCACTGACGACAGTGATTTGATGTTGCCCAAGTGTTGTCACATGGACCTAACTCTGCAAGTTGCAGTGCACTCATTTCCTGTTAATTTTATCAGCAGTTGGGACCCCTCAGAACTTTGAAGCCAAATTATGCAAGGCCTGTTGGGAACCTTTGTGGCAGAGGAAAGGTATTGTAATTAATGTAACCTTTTTAATCTCTTACCTCAGTGAGAGGAAAGTGGTTTGAACAGGAAGGTGGAAAAGGACTGAAAGGAAGAGGAAAGGCTCCTTGCTTTAGGATTGCAAAGCCAAAGTTATTCTTCTTGTAGATGCCTGAGAATTTAGTCTTCAAAGAAAGGACAGACATCAAACTGATTATTAGAGAACTATTTGCAGCTATCTACTCCTAAATTTTAGTACCAGGTATAGTAACAATCAGTTATGTTCATTCAGGAATATTTACCAGTTTATTTAAATTGAACTGCACTTACTAGATGAAGTTTTAAAGAATAATCTGTAATATCCCAGAAGCTTCATTGTGCAAGTGCACTCTACAGCAGGGCAGAGCTGCAGAATGGAAACTACTTGGGCAACATTTTTCCCCTCCAATCTTTCAGATTTTCTGTAGTCCTTCTCAGCAGTGGTGAAGGATTTAGTACTCTCTAGAATAGCTGAGTTCTTATAAGCATATCTGATAAATTATTCCTATATAAATGCATGAAAATATGCAATATCTCTGGAAATGACAAGAATATCAGAAGTGACAGATAATTTATTTGTATGGTTGTTGACTGGACATGGAGTCAGTATGAGCAATAACCAGAGCAGTTTCTTGTCTCAGACAGTGAAATACTGACTTTAAACCTCATCAGGCTTCAAGGTTTCTGCCTACAATGCTCTGTAAAAACTAATTGTTAAGTATTCTGTGGGACCTCTGGCAGCTTTGCCGGTCAGACATAAAGCTGAGTTTTCTTTTTTTCTCCATTAATAGTTTAACTGTGTGTGATTGTGGAGAAGGGGGCTGAAAAATTCCACTTGCTGGATTGCTCAGGTGCATAAAGCCATGCACACCTGGGTGTCCTCGAGAGCAATGAATCCAGGAGCTTCCGTGGCTCCTGCTGCTGGACTGGCATTGCTCACACTGGGGAAATTCCCACAGTGCTCCCAAACACTCACAGATTCCTCAGGTCCCAGTTATAGCTCCTGTCTCACTTCTGTTCCATGTGGTCTGTGGGTGTAGATGCTGAAGGGGAAGATTTTGCAGGCTGGTGGGGTGTGCACACCAGGGAATCCCATTTGAAAAGTCCTTTTAAACCATGTCAGTGTTGCACCACTGTCATTTGGCTGAAGCATTTTGAGTCCTTTTCAGTTCTTCACATTGTTTTCTGAACTTCTAATCTACTTCCCCACATTTAAATGTCCCTTGGTAAGCCTCTCAGAGAACTACCATGCCTGCTTGCTTGCTCCTTAAGCTATTGTTGAGATACAAAGTGAGATGTACATGTCATTGATACACAAGAGAACAGAAGCAAAGTGCAAAAGCCCATTACATTACAGAGTTCCCATACATTGGGAATATATGTTGCTTTGCTTTTTGTCAGGGGTTTATAGGTTCCTCCTACTTAACTGTCACAATTAAAATATAACTTACTATCAAATATATTGTCTTTGAAAAAAGAAATTGAGTTCTCTCTGGGGCAGTGAGAACCTTTGCTCTTTAAAGTCCAGCAAAGCTTGCATTTTTTGGGCTGTATGAGCCTGGAGGAGAAACATTGTCATTCAGAAGTCAATTCTGCTCACCCATTAGGAAAACACATTCACACTAATGGCTCTACAGTCAATCAGTGACAGAGACCTACAGGAAGACATACCTGTTTCACTGTTCACTGATCTTGCAATTTGATCAATATCGTTTTGAATGAATTTTTTTTTACTTTGTCTGTAACATCTCTTTTTACAGCCAGACTGAATGTGCACCATAAAACTGTACTGCAGATATTGCTGAAAGGACTAACCATGTCGAAGTCCACAGTAGAGGCTCAACTTCATTCAGCTACATGGTTTTATCTGTTTCCAAATGAGCTCCTATTATTCTGTGGTACCCTGAGGGAGTAATAGTCATGATCTCTTTGCTGGCTCTTTGAGATGTTGCTGTTCTCTGTAGCAGAATTTCTTAGCATGTACCACAGCTTTCTGTTTGCTTCCAAAGTGTTAGGGGAGCTTTTGGGCATTTAAATTTTGCTGTTGTGTTCAGAGTTGTAAAAACAGAACAATAACTCTGAGTTTAACTTTTATCTATTAAAGGTGTTGTGTGCCTGTGGTTTTGAGGTCCTGATATCCCACAGTCCTGGGGTAGGACCATAGAGAGATCTCCCTGAAATGTCTGTGCAGGCTGTGCAGAGGATGGATTGGTTTTCTGTGCTCACCTGTCTCTGGCTGGCTAAAAAGGTCCTTCAGCTGGAAGAGTCCGTGGGATCTGTGTGGATGTGACTTGGTTGCTCTTGTGAATAAAAGCTTCTGCCAATGTTTCATTTCCTCTCTGCTTTTCACCACTGCAGCTGCATTCAAGCTAGATTTCCAAGGAGAAGGTAAGAATCTTAAATGGAAATACCTGCACTTCTGTGAGTCAGTTGTGGTTCCATCCAAAGAGCCAATATCATGTAGCATAAGGAGCACAGAGGAGATCAGAGGCTTGTAGCAGAGCAGTTTGTTTATTTATTTTTACTCAGTCTTTCATGTCATTAAACATGTGACTTTCTGTAAGCTGTGTATTACCCAGCAACAAAAATATTTCTGCAAAGAGTAGGAAACAAGTGGATGGTTCTCTGTTGTTGATATTTCAGTTGAGGGGTGCCAGAGGTTACCAGGTAATCTAGTTGTTATCTAGAAGGTGCTGAATTAGGTACAATATCAAGGAAACCATGTGTAGAAGATACTCTATAGCAATATGTAAAGCCATTGACTCTAGATGCCTTACATAACTAAGAAGTTAACTGTTATAGCACAAGTGTTAGTAGAGGCAACAAAAAAATATGTCTGGATGTTGACATGAACAGTTTTGTAGAGATTTTACAACAAAGGGGAAGCCTGTGACTGGGAAACTAGGATCAAGAAATTTCCTCAAGCCATATAGTCTGAAAGCAGAGAGGAGAATTGCTGTTAGTTGTAAGCAGAATACAAAAATGAAGCAATCATTGTAAATAGGGGTTAATGCAGTGCTAATTTACAAAAAAAAAGGTGAGATTTCTACTGCATAAAAAATAAGGGAAAGACACAATCTGTGTCAAGTAGGATGGAATCTTGGCTGGACTTCACTCTTATGGTCTCAAAATTTTTCAGTGACCTAGTGGATGGTTTTCCCATCTGTAAAATGGCATAGAATTAATACTTACCTTCTGGGATGCTATAGTATCCTCCTTAGAAAATTAATTAGATTTATAGGCTTAACAGGAAACATATGTAACTGACTTCTTCCTATGATGTGTAAGTAACTTCTCAGAGATGCCAGTAGGTCTTATCTTCTAAAATGTGTCTGTTCTTTCATGGGTTCATGGCCAAAATGTTCAGCATATCACCAACTGGCCCACAGCAGAACTAACTTCTAAGGTCAGAGACTATAAACAGCAGAATTATGGAAAAGTGAGACTGTAACTCTGAGAGAAATAAAATGATAATTCTTATGTGCTGCCCTTCATTAGCTACAGACTGTAGTCAGAAGGGCCATTTTTTATCTAACCCAGATTGTGACTTATCTGCATTTTACAAAAGTTATCAGTAGGTTTTCAACAGAGATGCCTGGAAACTTTCTGTTTTCTCAGTCTCCTAGCAATACAATTCCATGATAAACTTGAGGTATTATGAATAGAAAGTCATGTTTTTGAAGAGCATTTAATAGAATAAATGGTAGAAATACATTTGTAGTTCATATAACTGGTACCATGTAAGAACAGGTAAAGCCAAAACTTCCACTTTTAATGTATGAAATGTGTTTTCATTTGTAATTCATTGGCAAGACATTTATTGGCATTTAAAATAGACACTATTAGATATCAGTTAGTGGTTTTTTTTCATAAAGATTATATTTACTTTTTTTAAAATCACTTAGTGAAAGTAAGCTTTGCAAAAGCACAGACAAGATGGTCAGCCGTTTATAGACTTGCATTGTCAGCACACACTGTTTTGCAGTCAATTGTTACTTGTCTCCTACACTTGAAAACAGAGGCTTGGTGTTCTTTATTCTCTTTTTTTCCCATTCTGCACAGCTAAATGCATATATTAGCACAGTGGTATCTGACTAAAAATGATAACATGAAATTTAAGGAAAGAGTAAGTGTCCCTAACATGTCAATAAAATTAAATGACATCCTTCCCCTTCTAGCTTTTCTTAAGCTCAGGATTTCCTGTGTCCTTTCAGCAGTGCTTTTAATGGGCTTTGAGTTCATCATGTTATTGCGTGGAGGATAATCTCCATATGGTGAAGGTCCTGCCAGCCCTACCAGAAGGGCATTGCTATTCCTTAGTAGCTTGGAGATTTTGAACAGAATAGCAGGCAATGAATTTTGGAAATTACAAACATAATCAAGTCCCTGTTTCCAAAATTAAGAACATTACTTGCAGTGTATCATAATTTTTGAAGCTGTTTTCGGAGCATGTACTCTCTTTGTCAAAATGAATCCCCCAGGGGGTAATGTATTAAATGAGGGTGAAAATGGGTACCTTCAGTGTGAGTGCACTGGAATTAAATTCATAACGCATTACCACAGTTGTAAAGATATTGCTAAAGAAGTTTTTATCATTTTGTATTTGAAGAGTATTCAAAAAAAGTATAATTGAACCAACAACCGTGGCATGATTTTAGGAATGTGTGATAACCAAAGGTCTGATTGCATTCATCTGAAAGGATTCTACTCAAATCCCTGAAGGCCTAATGAATTAGTGTCTGCCCCAATCATGTTATAATGAGGCATAAATTATTTATAATGTTTGTTGAGGAAAGGAAAACCTCTTTAAAACCCAGCTTTTTCTACCAGTATTTAGAAAAGTGCTTTTTTTTTTAGTTGATACATGGAATGGTTACTGTGCTTCCCACATTTATCTTCAGTTTCATTCACTTGTCCCATAGTGTCAACTTGTTGATATTAGTGAGCTATTCATATTCTGATTAGAAAATATCTGTAGGTTGTTCCTAAATTTTTACTCTCCTGTGAAGACAAAGGCAGTCCTGGCATGAGCCAAAGCTCTTGAAGTCACCAGGGACATTCCTATTGCTCTCAGTGGGCACTGTCTCCTTTACATGGTATTTTAGTGACTTAGTTGGCTGGGCTGAAGTCCTCCCTCAGAAGGAAAAGACACAAGGCCAGGCTGGCATTGCACAACAAATGCAGCTGGGAGATACTCAGAGGAAGAACCCATCTCAAGGCCAGAGTAACCACAGAGCTCTGCCCTGTGCTCTGTGTGTCAACAGCCTTGTCAGGTGGGAGGGAGGAGGCACATGGAGTCCAAAACCACCCCTGTTCCAAAGACTTCAAACAGGGCAAGGGAGAAAAAAGAAAAAAAAAAAAAAAGAAAAAAATAACAGCACCCCAAAACCAGAGGTCTCAAAGTGCTGCTCTGAACACACACATTCACATCCATGTGCTGTGTTTTACACTAACAGGGTGTTCCATGCAGGGCTGAAGTGGGTCAAGGGTTCACCCTGACCTCACTGTGCAGTGGGTCCGGGCTGACCACCCTAAGCTCTGCCTTGGAAATACTGTAGGCTCAATATTGTCCAGTTCTCAGGATAACCCCCAAATTTTAAAGTTTTACTGTTGTTTCATTCCATTTCAGTCAGTACGGGTGAACAGTATTTTTACACTCCATACACACATATTTTTTCAGCATGTCTCTCCCTGTAATGGTGGTACATGAAAACACATTTCTTTGACAGGAAGTGAAAATCATGGCTAAAAAGACTACTTCAGAACACCTACTGAACAGACAGAAATCTCTCTTAGACTGCTCTTTTTAACAGACCTGTAATTTCACAATCTATAATATTAAAATAGAGTTTTGCTATATGGAATGTCAGAATGGTAAAATAAAAATGCTATTGTGAGAGAGAATTACCTCAGCATTCTCAGTTTGGATCCAACTAAATCTATCAGATAAATGACAGGTGATTTATACTAACAAGGAATTGTCTGAGAGGAAAAGAGAACTGAAAGAGAATTCAATTGAGATAGACATGAGTGAGGAGAACAAGACACGTGAATTTCTCAGATGTGTCTAAGCATGTCATTGTATAGGCAACAGCTAAGGGAGCAAAAAGAAATCACTGATCAAGTGCAGAGGCAACCACGGAACGGTAACCAGAAAAAAAACCTCTGGAGAAACTAATTTAGGTATTCTGGACAAAACTAGATAATGAGGAATGTACCTTAACACCAATTTATTTCACTGACAGCCCTAAAATGTCACTTGTGTATTTACTAAAAGCATTTATCATCATACTTTTAAATCATAGCTAATAAGAATGCAGCTGAGACACACTGGCAGCTGGTGTGAGGGGAGCATGGCAGACAGAGGAGGTTGAAACCTGCCTGTGCCTGTGAGTGTCCTCTGCAACACATCACTTGTGCTGCCTGATCTCACTGGAGCCAGGCCTGATCTCAGTCAAACTGGCATTTCCCTTTCCATATTTCTTGCCCTGTGCCTTTTTTTTTTTTTGGGGGGGGGACATGGTGGCAATTCTTACAGTCTGGAGCACAGTGAACCTTTGTGAGGGAAAAGGCCACCATCGTAGTACACCTCAATTGTTAACTTCTGCTGTTGGAAAAGGAGACTTTGTTCCAAGAAAGAGCCGACTGAGCTCATGGTTCAGGTCCAAATAAAGCATGTGCAGCTTTTGAGGACTGACTTATTGCAAGGCACAGGGGGGTCCTGCAAGAGGGTGAGAAGCAGAGCGAAGAAAGGAGCTCACAGAGCCCAGCTGCCCACAGGATGATGCTGCTCCCCAGCGCTTGGGCAGCTGGAAACAGGGGCTGTGTCACTGGGAGGGAACATGTCACGGGGTGAAGGGAGAGCTGTGTAAGGAGGAGACCACCAGGCCCCCTGCCCCCTGGCAATGGGGAGACAACAGTCCCCTGAACACCACCAGCAGAGCGGGGCAAAGGGACAAGGGAGTTGGCTGATGGCTGAGCTGCAGGGCTGGCAGCTGAACGACATGGATGTCAGTGACTTTAGGCATGTGTTTGTCAACCTGACATGCATTAAGAAGGGGGATGTAGCAATGAAATTCACTTAGATTTTCACACTTTCATTTTATGAAAAGCAATGGATATTCCGCTTGTTTAGAGGGTAAATATAAAAGCTTGTCTCTGGTGCAGCTGCCATTTATTCTGTTGCAGTGTACCTTTCTCTTTTTTGAAGTGAAAAATTCATTACTTCAGACCAACTGCTCCTTTTTTCCTCCTTTATTATTTTTTAAATAATCTTTGAAATTCTAGAAAAAAAAGCTGGAAAGAAGTGTCAGAGCTGAACAGATCCGGTTCCTACACTTTGGTTTCAGCATTGCATAATTAGATCTTCTACAAACTTAATTAAATCTTCTTTTAGTGCTGTTCAGACCTGTCTACAGCTTTCCATTTGGTTATATAATAAACCTATATTATTGTTTAATTGCATCAGCTATGTTGGTTGGCTGAGCTGAAACCAGGTTGCTTACTTGAAGACACAGCATGTAAAAGAGAGAGCAAACATTTATTCTCATTTTCTTCGGTGCGTGCTTTGATGTGTGTAGTGTTCACCTGTGCCTGTCTGTTCATTGTTTCTAGGTAATTATTGCAATTTAAGATCCATTTAATTATAACTTGTTCCTTTTGTTTTATTAATAAGTCAAAAGAGTATATATTTCTCCAGTCTGTACAATGAATTCATTTTATGGTAACAAGGGAAGTTCTCTTTTCAGTAATGATGGTTATATTCTGGTAATTTACGTAGCCTAATTGGAATACTTCTTTGTCGTAGTCCTTAAAGATAACTTTTTGGGTGCATTGCCAGTGCATTCTAATGCCAGTTACTCATACAATTTGTCTTATTGATGCCACTCTTCTGTGACTCTATGAGTATTAAAAATTCTTACTGTCATTCTATGGATCCTGTTAAATGTTAAAACCATCTGGGAACGTCTCAATCGATTAGTCTTGTGCAAACATTAGATGGAGAACGATAGCAGTAAATTCCATCTTGAGCTTATGCTGCAACTACTAATGCTTTAGTCCTTATGAAAACCTTCTGAATTTTTTTAAATGTTTAAAGTGATTATAGGGAAAGCTGACAGGTTTAGGGCCTAGAAGTCAGCGCAAGTATCTATTTAGCATTCATACTTAGGAAGTTTGTATAAGAAACAGCAGTTGTAGATATGCAATTTGTACCCTTCTGCATTAGTTACTGTATCAGGGCATGTTTTGCAAGTTGAACGGGGGAGAAAAATCCATTTGCTGCCTGGGTAGTTCCCATTTTTATGTTTACATGTAGTTTACAGTGAAGAAAATGCATTTTTCTTTCCTCTGAGAAAGATGACTTATATCCATTTGCAGTTTGTATGTTATCTGCTGAACCTGGGAGACAGTGTATACTGCCTATAAAGTGTAGTGTCTGTACTGAACTATAACAAATAGTCAGATTCTCATATTTTCCAAGGATTTCAGTCTTAACTGAAGCAGAGCAGGCAGCAGCTTGCTTCACACTCGGAAGATTCCCAAAAGATTGTTGTCTTTTGAGGCAAATAATTAAGCAGTAATAATAATAATTAATCACTGATGACCTCCATCCACTTTTCCTTCAGAGGTGTCCTTCACAGGACAGTGACTGTGAGACACATGCCCTTTGTAGGCAATAGGCTCTTTTCCCCAGTGGGTCATGTTTATTAGTGTGATCCCAAACTCTGGGCCAGCAGTGGAAATGGGAGCCCACATGCTGATTCTGCCCCAGTGTGCTCCTTCAGACCTGTCATGGATCTGCCTCTGGCAGGTCCTTGGGGATAGGAGTGGTTCAGTGGGACAACAGATCATTCCCACTCACTACCTGTGCCATTGCATTCCCTCAGCTGTGCTGAGCCTGGCTTTGTTTCTGCCCAGAATCAAACTGGATGGCCAAGCTGAAGGATAACATTTTTAAATGTCATTGTCTTAAGGCAGTTTTTATAGATTTTGCTCTAAACACATGGAACAAAACCAAGCAGCTTTAAGAGTGGAACATAAAAATATCAAGAACAGAAAGTTTCAGTGCCCATGACCATAGAAGCTCACTAGAAAGCTATTGTATTAGCCTTTGGTATTCCCTTCCCCTTTCTCCCTAACTTCAACCAGAAGTATAATCCGCTTCTGGTCAAGGACAGTGTGGCAGATCCCATAGATTATTATATGTCTGTGGCTGCCAGTGCTGATCTCTGACTTGAGAAGCCACCTGGGCTGGGAGGCAGAGATGGAAGAGGTGACTGCCAGGACAGAAGGAATGTGCTACTGCCAAACCTGAAATGCCCTTTTAAAACAGCGGCAACTGCTGGAATCATCTTGGTTTAATTTTTTAAAACATGGAAAGTTGCTTTCCGTGGCTGCGGTCCTGTTTCACTCAAGAAGGGGCCCCACAGTACCTTACCTGTGTTTCACCTGGCTCTGCCACTGTCTGTGACAAAATCAGAGAATGTAGTTTGAAATTGTGGGCCCAAATAATCTGTGGAGACCAAAGGGGATGTCCCTGCAGAACTTCTGACTGTCGGTATCAAAATTTTGAATCATCCTGATTCTAAAAGAATTTGAAGCTACTTATAGCTTTATCTTCTAGTCTTATCTAATATTGTCTGCTGGAGAAAATACTAGGAAGCCCTAATAACACACACATGCACGTGTATCTTGAGCAAAGATCAAGGTAAGTAGCTAGTATTTGGCTGGTAATTATTCAAGCCTTAGGACACCATTTTCTTGAAAATACACACAAGGGAGAAATGAAAAATAACCATAATAAATTATTAATTTTAAGGAAATTAATATGCTAGCTGCAAAAATAACCACTCTGAAATGCAAATATGGCTAGTATAGTTTAACTGGTTAGATATGTTATAAATATAACAACTATTTGTGGAAGTTATCATAAAAGGTTATTTATAGGTTATCATAAAAGTTAGTTTTGGATACACAGCTTCTCCCACTTTAATTCTATGTGAATTAGGTAAATATAAATTATGCTATTTCCTGCAAATTTTTTAGACTAACTTTATTTTTATTTTGACCTGAATACTTATTCTGTTTATATTTGTAATTCTCCAAGGTATAACTTCATCTGCTATACAAATAGAAAATTTGCTTATTGCTGAGAGAGAAGCTTTTAAATATTTAACAAAATCATGTTATGATTGCAAAAACAGAAGAGGAAAAATTTTGGAAATCAAAATGCTGACTAAATAAAGTTTATGTTTTTAAGGAAAGTGTGATGAATTATAGCTTTGTCTCACATGTATGTGTTTTGAGTGTAATAGTCCTTTGGACTGAATTTATGCTATGGACTGTAGGTAAAGACAGTCACTCAATTATTTTAATTTTCCCCTTTCTCAACGACTTTTACATGTTTAACATGTTTGCTATTAAAAACTTGCATTTCAAAACGATCCAGGCAGATCTTACACTAAAAAATACTTAGAAAAAGTTGCCAACATTTCTAATCATTGCAGTTAATTGTGATATTTAATGTTGGAAATTCGGTATTTGAAATATAACGTTATATGTCTTGGATTGGATTGGCTTCAGATGAGAGAACAATTTGCTTCATCAGACAGATATAAACTTTTCTGTATATAGACATGCACAGTTTTACTTCAGTCAGGAAAAGTTAAGTAGATTTATTTATGCAAACATATTCCTCACCTGCTATGCTACATGGCACTGATAACTTATTCTGGTGGGAGATGCCAGTGGTATCCCAGTGTGGCTCCTCTCAGCTCCTGGAGGAATTCTGTGCCCCTGGGTATGGAGCAGTTCTGCAGCAGAGCCCTTCAAATGTGCCTCGATGTGATCCTTCCCTCAGGAGACACAGCAGCAAGATCCTTTTCAGACAAATTAGATACTTTGAAACCTTAGGGTACCTTAGTTTGCATCATTGATAGTTGAAGAACCCACTATTTGATGGTAGTTTTATAGATTCTTGTGGTCTATGTAACAAACTAGCTGATAATAGCTAATTTGATCAGTATTCTCTTGGAAAAGATTGTCACTGGTTTTTATTTGTTTGAAATCTGGCTATTATGGAAAAAAGGAACATTGTTAGAATGCGTTTCAAATCCTGGACTCTTCAGTTTCAGTCATATCAAGGTAAAAGTGCAAATGTGTAGGTTGGGTGTTTAAGGTGAAGGTGAATTAAATTAGGAATTGCTGTACAATGTTATTCTGTAGAAAGATGCTTTTCCTAGTAGCAGGTATAGTGCTACCATAAGAATATATGGGAAATATTTTAGTCTATTGGGTGCCTTGGTTTTAGTCTTCTAAACTCTTTTGTTCAGAACCTTGTGTTTTAAAATCACAAATGTATCTCTCAACAGTGGAAGATGATTCCCCTTCCAGACTGTAAAAACTAAAACCAGAAAAGAGGAATTGTTCACAGCAGTGCTCTCAGAACTTGATCTTTTGGGCAGTTCACCTGTAAATCTGTTTAATTTCTTGGACTTTCTAGAGGATTCTGGGTGATGTATCTCTTGTTACAATGGAAATCATGGTCACCCAAAGAGCACCTGAAGTGCTTACAGGGTTGCACTGGCAATTAATCTGACTGAAAGCAAAACAAATATTTTTTTTATTGCAAGAAAGGGTCCATATGCTTACAAAGCTCAGTACAAGGAACCTTATTCAGTAATTTTGGTGTTAAACTCCCATGTGCTTTGGTTATGATAGTTACCCAAGTCACTGTTTCTCCAGCTGTGGGGTGACATTCCACTTCTTGAGGACTACAGAGGAATGCCAAAGGAACTGGAAAGGAGCTGAAAAAGTTTTAGAGTTCATATTATTCTACCAGCTATCTCAGAGTTTGCTAGCAGATGCAAACAGAGGGCCAAAGGGTATTTTCAGTAATCTGGGAGATACCGATGGAAGAAATCCTTAAATAGCTCCTTTCCTCTTTATATTCAGATTGTTAAACAAGGGTATTTGAACTGCTTTCTGTGCATGGAAAAACACAGAGGGAATCTGCTGGATATTTCTATTCTAATTTGAAAGAATATAGTATATCAGGGGAATATGAGGGGAAGGCGTATTATGGAAGTGTGTAATCTATTTTTTGCTAATCTACTGTTGTACATGAAAATGAGTGGAAAAATAATCTTGGCAGTCTCTGAATCACTTCAACATCAACACTGACTCCATGCTTTGAAATTGCATATTCTGCCTCATCCACCTTCTGCCTCCTTCCTTGTCTGTAGCTGTAATGAATGTCTGGATAATGCCTATTGATGCAGATGATTGTACTGGCATTTTTGCCTTTCAGTAACCTTCCCTTTCAAGCTATGTTTCTGCACTGATCCTTTGCTCTGCCAAAATTCCTTCCTTTGGTGTATTTTATATGGAAAATGCCAAATACTTACCATTTTCCCTGTGTTTCATTTGCCTGGGCTTATTTAATTTTGTTCTTGCAGGTAAATGATACTGTGAATTACTAGGGGTGTAGGGGATAACAGATGTTTGTGAAATGCAAAATTAAGCCTTCCCTGGCTTTGTTTTGAATTACTGTTTTTCATTCTAATTACATTTCTGGCAGAATTGTAGTTAAAATGAATACTCTTTTTATTTTGTGACAATCTCAGTGATTGCTTTTTCTGGATTTGCACTTTGTCTGGTAAGTTCTGGGTTTGGGTTTCTTTTCTCTTCATGCAACCTCTCTCACTGCCTTCTTCACATGTTTCTGGAGCTCCTGGCTCTGTCAGTGATAAATTTCTACCTAGGATGGGTTTGTTTCTGTCTCTTCTGATTCATTCAGTGTCTTCGTATTGGGAATAGGAGAAAAAAAGTGAGAACTTCTTTGGGTATATGAGAAGACAGAAATCTGCAGTTCAGTACAGTTAGCCTTTAAAAAAATACGGGGGTGGAGGGGCAAGAAAGAGGGATTACTCTGGAAAGCCTCATAGATTATACATCTGCCCCTGTAATTCAAACTGGGACTTAACACAAAAGTAGTGAAGTTGATTGAGTAACTTAATAGTGGCAGAATAATCTCCCTTTTTCAGTGGCATGTGTCTTGGAAACCCTCCCTCACTAACCACCCCCTCATCCTCAAATGTTTGAATGCTGTTTGCTGTACCTGCCAAATATAAAATTAAACACCTGCATGGTTGTTATGCACAGCTGTATCCACCTGCTGAGCATGCCACTTGCCATTTGCTTTGATTAAGAGCAGGTTAAGAGAGACTTTAATTAAAGAAAGTTTGTAACACAGTTAAGCATCCACCTCTTCAGCCTCTTGCCTTGATTATATGTTTTTCTGCTTTTCTACTTGATAAAGGCAAGGTATTGACTCCAGAGGGACACAATTTAATGATAACAATAGATACTGATTTTTCAGTTTAAATATAGAGCATCTAGACAGCATGCTTAGGGACACATTGGCTGGGATTTTATGAACCAGCAGTTCTGTCTGAAAGTGTGGTAGGGGGCTAAAAAACTGCTCTTGGTTGCACAGCCATCATGTAGTGTAGTCATACTGTGTTGTCCCTATTTATAAAGATAATATTTTTCTGTGATTAGGATAGGAAATTATTCCATGGAAAGGCACATAAGCCAAGAAAAGATTTCATAGACCTGTGTCATAATGGGGATGCAAGACAGCCCAGCAGTATTGTGGAGTTACCCCTCTAAATGGCACTTGAGGGCACTGAGGTGAATGACCTCAGTGCAATCCCAAGTAAACATTAGAGCACCCAATCAGTGTGTGCTCAAATCACAAACTTTCTTCTTTCTAATTGCTGTGACTCAGTAGATTTGTGTCTTGATGAGAATTAGCTATACTGAAGCAAACAGTGATAAAATGCATTGAATTATCCCAATGTGCAGTTAGTACAGATGTTCTTTGTGTAGCACCTTTTGCCTTACAGCAGTCACAGCCTTTCTTACTGTAGGTTGCAGTAAGAGGAGTAATCAACTATACATTTAAACAAAGACAAAACATATCCTATGTGTGCATATGATTAAGAAACTCAGAATGAGATCTGGAGGCACGTAGTCTAGTTTGCTGTTAACATCCTGAATTTTACAAGGGAAAAGAGAATGACAAATAATTAGTGATGTTAATCTTCAACGGATTCTGTTTGGTTCTTGGTGGTCATTCTTCTCAAAGGGAAGCCCAGAGGACCTCTCTGGATTGAAACTGTGAAATTTATAAGCCCTACTAACACTACACACCTCCTCTGTTATTCCCAAAAATGTAAAAAATATGTATCTGGATTGCACCAGAAAATTGCTGGTAAGTAGTCATGAAATTAAGCTTCCCTTGTTATTTTCCTTGTTTGGGAAGTATTAGGGAACATCTGCAGCTAGAAGGTAAGTCCAGAGTAATTTTCTGGCTTTTTCAGCACAGTTCATCCAGTTTTCCAGAGGCTATATAGTGAAATAAAGAACTTCAGGAGAGCACTTAAACAAAGCAAGTTTGAAGCTTTGCATTGAGGCAGCACTCAGAAAAAAAGGTACAATGTATTAATAGAACAAACCTTACGAGGATTATAGAGAAAAGAGAGACTTTCTTTTCAGTTGAATGGCAGTCAATTTTTGAATTAATGTCATGTTAAGAGAATATGTAGCTTTAAATCTGAAATGTATTGATTTTTGCCTCTTTGTCTTATGACATTTACTTTCCAACTTAGCTGGAGTGTCTTCTGAATCTTTGCTACTTTTCATCACGTATTTTCATATACAGACCTAGCAGACATAATCTAGGAGTGAAAGTAGGAAAGAACAGGTTTCAAAAGAAATCTTCCTCTAAAACACAGGCAATATGTTGAGACTTCTAGCATTTTTGTATTTATTAAAATTTTATCTAACCACATCTTGTCCAGAAGTTTGAGACTTATTTTGGATGCATGAAAGATTCCTTTGTTCAAATCCTGCAATAAGCATTATAAAGAATGTCAAAATTTTGTATAATAATAATTTTTGCATTATCTACTGAGGTCGTAAATTAGCCTTTCCAAGGTAAATCTTGATATCTTCCTAGAATTTCACACTGCAGTAAAGCTGTAATAAATGTTTTCTTCCTGACCTTCTCAGCCTATTGAAATAGAGCTTTTCTGAATGCAGAATGTTTTCAACATTAATTGGCATTTGGGAATGTGTGGCTTTGTCAAGACTCAAAAAAAAAAAATCTTTTTTCATGACAAAAAGAAATGAGAAGGTTTTTTTCTCACTATTCATTTATGTCTGTTCTGGGAACTTGCTAAGACAAAGAATAGACAGTTTCAAGTGTCCATGCTGAACACACAAAAGATGGGGTGAGGGCCGTGTTTCATCTCAGGTACCTCTTATCTTAGTAAACACAGGGAATTTGTGGGTGTTCTGAGGTCTCATTCTGACCAAAAGTTTTATCTCAGACATGAAAATATGTCTATGCGAGACGATCAAAATTTATGGTCTTGTAAGGATTTGGCTTAGATGACTCTGATTTTCTAACTGGAAGGAACCATTTTGCCACAATCTTCTGTGCTGGTGTTGGTAAAGATTCACTCATGCTCAAGAGGAGCTGCATGAACTGGCATGTTGCCACTGGCAGCATCTTTAGCACTTGTTGCACACTTCAGTTTTCTCAATAATCTGGAGAAAAACAGCCACTGCCACTGCAAATGGCTACAACTATCAACTAAACAATTTATAAAAGGGTTAGATTAGAATATCAATCAAGATGACAGGTTTTACAAAACTGACCTTTGTAAGCAAGAGAGAACTGGGTGAAAGTCACTTTGCATTCTGAATAATGCTGGTAAACTGCAGTGCAGATACTTCAGCCACTTTGACTGTGGGAACAAATGATCTGTGGTGGGATTTAGATTATAACAAGAAAAGTCTGTCTGTTCTTTCTATCCAGCCTCAAAGCTCTATCGACTGACCTCGGAATTGAGGTTAAAAAAGAATCTGTAATGTTAGCATCTAATAATATTGTGGTGTTACTGTGTTCCTTGAAATCACACTGCAAGTTTATAGCACTTTACAGTGATTTCATATTGATTTAGCATCAGAGGTTATCAAAATAGAATTTAACCCAAAGGTTATGTCCTTTCAATGAGCCAGAATCTGAATTTGCTTCTTTATCTTACTCCCATCCACTAGCAAAATCCTGCCCTAGATTAAATGCTTTCAAAAATAACATCATGAAACGATCAAGACTAGGGAAGAAATCAGCCTATACTTTATAGTAAGGTGGCAGTAGGAATCAGCCTAGCTGGGATCAGCAATATCAAGTTAATTAGACTGTGCCCAGGGCTGGGGCACCTGATGAGGTGAAACTCCAGGCTGCAGCTGTGAGTTTGTGCAATTCATCATCAGGCAGCTGTACTGTGCTGCAGACACCATCACTCCGTGGTCAGAGCTGTGTTTGCCTGCCTGGATTAGGCTGACTCAAACCTGTGATTATGGGAAGGAGCAGCTCAGTGAAGACAAGCTCCAGAAGGAGAATCTTTAGGGTTTATCCCAGTCCTTGTACTTCCTATATTATGCTTCCCGATTGATCCTTTCTAACTCAAGACAGTTTTTTCTTTTGATTGATAATCTAATGTCCAAAAGCAAACAGAATACATCTACCTGGCTCTCTGCATCTTGCTATGATTTGCCAAAATTATTTTGGAATTTGATTTTTTTTCTGGGAAGTCTGTTAGCAGAAAAAGCAATCAGACTTAACAGCGTGTATGTCCTCTAGCAAAACAAAAGCCCACATCTCCAGTATAGTAGGAGTAAAAGGAAATTCAGACAGCAATAAGACTGAAACTTCTATTCTAAGTGCTTTTTTCTTTAGTACTGTGATTCAGCTAATAGTCAGAGGCTCTCTAAACCGTATTCTGCTTGTATTCTGAGATCTGCAGGTCTTATGGTTGTCTTATATGTACATCTGGCTTGCTGTGAGTAGTCTTAATTCTGTTTAAAATGTCATCTACCTCTGATAATGGGTTATTATTCAAGACACCAAAGAACTGATGCCTGTTGTGAAGTGGACACAGCAGGAATACAGCAAACACCATCAGTGGTGTCCTGGATAGGAGAGGAGCACAAAATTCAGTGATTTATTTCTCTGACACTTTATTCTTTAAGGCATTTGTCATTCCTGCTCTGTTTGGGGAGATATTGTCCCACTGACTCTAGGCCAAACTGATGATATTTCATTTGTATCCGCTGTAACTATATCTGTTGAGATTTTTCTTTTCCTTATAGGCTGTTCTTTCTTTTTGTGGAGTTATCTTGGAGAAATGGATAAATAAGATCTATGTGCTGAAGGATTCAAATCCGGTTGTCCACGCCCAGCTCCCAGCCTGTTTGTAGCCTGCCATGGTCTGGGTGCAGAAGAATATCATTCCTTTCACAGAAACACAACTTGGTGGTCAGCCAAAGTTTCCTGTGAGAGACTTTCCTTCAAAATCCCAATGTAAGCAGGAAAGGGAGAGCATGGAAAATGGTGCAGGCAGGAGCTGGGCTGGTGGCCTTGCTGTGACATGGAAGTCTTTCACTGGCTCTGACCTGCTCAGTCTTTCACTGAGCACTGACCTGCTCATAATATGTTCACGCACAGGAATGAAGGTGAATTCCACTTATTTGTCATTCCCCCACTGCCAGTTCTTTTCTGTTGAACTACCAGAGCCTTTGTTGCTGCTACAACTTTCAGTATGAGACACAAAGTGAAGATTCACTAGAACAAGCAGAGATTCAGTTCATTGGTATTATCTGCCCATTTTTCCTGCCCCTTTCTTGTTTAGTCAAGGTTTGCTTCAGAAAATCTTTGAAGCAGACATATAGGTGCAGAATTTCAAACTCAGTTATGCTGAGAAAAATGCCATCAGTGTTTTTTCAATAAACAAATAATGTCTGTTCCCCTTCCCTGTGCAAAGACACACAGTGTCAATAGAAACAATTACTTTGTTGTCAGTTAATTTAAAAAGCTACTTGCAGAGAAACAGGCAAGCAGTTTAGCAAGATTGATGTAAATGGTGGATTACTTAGGATAGATATGGATCCAATCTAAAAACAGAGGGCTTCTTCTGTGCATTGAGTCTTACATATATGTTGAGAAAGATTCTAATTAAGGAAAGTGATGTTTGGTTTTTTAAAAATATCTTTATTTATAAAGCCTGCAGCTAAAGTGAAATAGGACCTGGATCCCAAACTAGTAATCGTAACTTTTTTTTCCCAAACTAAATTCAAACTCTGAGTTTTTCTAATAACCTATCAAGTTTTGCCCTTAAGTTTGCTCTGAGATGTCTGATGTAGGAACTCTAATTTAATCATGTGTAACAATCAGTTTTAACAACACTATTACTTCTTGAAATCATGATAACCCAGGTTTGCTGAGAGATCATATGGTGAGATATCTTCTTATTCCAGTAAGAACAACAAATTGCTTTAAACAACTTGCCTTGAGGCAAACACACAAAGGTGAAAGTTCCTGCAAACCCAGTAGCATCTTTCCCAGTTTTACTCTTTCATCACATAAGTCTTGGCTAATCTGTAGTTACAGTATGTAGATATGTGATCAGTTTTCTTTGAAGCACTTTGGTGAACATTAGAGTTTTGTTCTGAGCCTTAAAGGGCAGTAAACTGTATGGCTTTTTGGTAAACTTTTAAACTTCATACAGCCAGCTTTCTTCCTAACACCAGCCTAATTATAAACCTAATATTTTAAAAAGAAGCAGTAATGCAGATGACCCAGGTGTAAACACACAAAAAAAAAAAAAAGAACAGAGAGTCTACTTTCCAGAACTTACAGGTGAGCACCACATACTGAACAATTCACCCAGACTGTGCTTCTGCCATTCCTGGCAGTTCAGCAGACGAGCATTAGTACTTCTTTTAAACTAATTTGATACAGATCATTTTGGGCAGACTGTGTTCAGGGGGAATGGTGATCTTGAAAGCTTATCCTTGGATATGTAGAAGTCTGGGAAACTGGGACGTGACTCATGGAAATGCTTGCAAGTCTGCTTTTTTATAACTCTGGCAGTTTGGATTCTTACTTTGTCTGCAGGGCACAGATTAGGCTGGTGCATGGAGATTCAGGCAACTATCCCTGTTTCAAAGTGACTTTTTTCTGCAATGTCTCAGTTTCCCTTTAAAAATGAAGTATAAAGGCTTTTCTGTGTGAAGAAATCAGGGTGAAGCGAGATGTGCTGCAAATTGATGGCATGACATCTTTTCTGCTCTACATACTCCTTCATGCAGTCTCTGTGGTCATGGTTAAAGACATTCCCTTTCCCCTGCCTCTCCCAAATGAAATAGTTATAAGTGATGGAGAGATGTCAACTAAACCTGAAGGGAACTTGCTATGATAGTTTGGAGAGCTGCAAACTGCCTTATTTATTCTGGCACAACGTTAATCAGCTGTCCTGCACAATCAGCTACATGTCACCCTTGTTAACAATTTAATTCTCCCTGTGAAAAAGGGAGGGAGAGGATGATGGATATTTATAGTTCTGTCTTTGAGACCTCTCATTTAGTGCCACCAAGAGAAGGCAGTTACTGCCTTCAGCATGAGCACCACTACGGGTGTCCAGAATCCACCCTGACCAGAGTAGGATAATGAGGAGCCTGTATGGACTCAATGAATTTATTGCAACTCACATGCCAGGTTTCTTTTCAGCTTCCAGAGCCTTGTCATCCTTTGCTTCACATGGATCTATAGCTATGCACGTATCTGCATTTCCCCGTTCTCTGCCTCCTGCTTAAAGAGATTTAGCTGTGCAGTGGGAAACAATATTTTTAAGGGAAAAAAATTTGCCTTTCTGAACCACAGCTGCAGGTTCAGTTGAAGTTTAAGAGGTTTATGTTTCAGGCCAGTTCTTAATCTGAACAAAATTATACCTGCTTTTAATACAGGTAAAGACTTCCTGCTGGGAAACAGAAAAGAATGAGTTCAGATAAGTGGCAAAACCAGTAAAGCAGAGAGGGCGAAATGTAAATATTCAAAGTGACCAGCAGAAAACATTTGGCATTCATAAAAAGGCAGATTTGCAGGCACGTGGAAAAAGAGGCTGATGGCTGTAATAGCAGGAGCAGCAGCATCTGAGGCAGAAATGAGAGAAATGGTAGTAGCTGGGACAGGAACAGATGCAGAAATAGCAATAGCAGTAATATCTCCTTGCACTGCACACCCAAACCACCCATTTAGGGGTGGCCAAATAGACTGTTACAAAGCAAACAGACCATTATGGTCCATTGTACAAATATGTATTTGGAAAAATGTTGATGTGCAGTGGCGTGGTGGAACAGAAGTTGCTGTGTGTGTTTAGCAGCCCTGGATCCAGGCCATTCATTAGCAGCAGCCTCTCTGCAGAGGGGCCTCTTTTCCTTTCTGTGAGAGGCAGTAATAAAACCACTCCAAAATTTCCAGATATGCTTTTAGATTTTTAGTCACTGGTTGTTAGTTTCATGATTATTTCTTTTTAAGGGAAGATACTTTGGGCACCAAATCTGTCTTCCTCAAAGGTTCTCTACATTCCTTAACACATTTCCTGGACTGCAGG
This sequence comes from Pipra filicauda, assembly GCF_003945595.2. Taxonomy (NCBI): domain Eukaryota; kingdom Metazoa; phylum Chordata; class Aves; order Passeriformes; family Pipridae; genus Pipra; species Pipra filicauda. Next base: position 187,762 of record NW_024105197.1, read on the forward strand.
ATGATTTTCACAGCTCCTATTCAAGAGCAATGCCTTTTCCTTTAAAAAAAGTTTCTCTGGCCTTTTAGATGTTACAGCTGCACATTCTCCCTTCGAATTACGTTGTGCTGCAGCAACTTAGCAGAGAAACAAGGCTCTTGACTTCTGTTTGAAAAGTGGTACTTCAATTCTTAATTAAAAATCAGTTACTACAGTTATGTCAGCTGACTTTGCAGTGGGTTTGGATTAGGAGCATGCATGTACATACATTGCCCATGTAGAATAATTAGATTTCCCATCTAGTCCTCATAAGACGTGCTGACACGTTTTAGAATCTCAATTCATTGTTTTATTGGAAAAAAACAAAGTGTATGGAAGACCCTTTTTGCCTTTCAGCGTAAAAAGGACTCTCTGAATAGTCTGTGTGAAATACAGGTTGCTTTAAAGACAATTTCTTAGAGGAGCAGGACCTTGACTCAGCAAATTCTGAATCTAAGCACTGGTTCTTAGCCCTGCACTCAGGAGCTGCCAGACTGCAATAGCAAAGCACTTGGTTCAGTGCTGTGCGTGACTGGTTTTAACAGTTCAAGTATCCTGTTAATCAAAATTGGGTATCTGTGCTGTGGGCATCTTCCAGCACTTGCTTCCACTGGCCAGGCTCTGACCTTCCAGGCACATGTGCACAGCTCTGCTGCCCTTGTTGAAGTTTTTGCCCCCAAGTATAACCTAAAAATGTCCAGTCATTTAATTGTAATAATAAAGAAATTGTCCCCCATGCAAAGATGTCTGATGATGCCTTTAACCTTGGAGCTAAATTTTAGATCTAAATTCTAATTTCTAGTAAACTTAGGATTAAAATGGAGATGTTGATACAGCAGAATCACTGCCATAAAGAGAGCAAGTCACACTCTTTATTGTAACAGCTCTTGATTGCCTAGCAAAGAAATGCATAATGAATAAACATTATTTTAAAAAGCTTGATAGCACAATGAATTTTTCAGTGGAAGAAACAGAAGAGAGAGTATTTAAAAATACATGAGTTTCATATTTGATTATAAGTCAAGAAGCAGCAGAAAGAACCAAAAAAATTGATAGCAATGGCAGCAGGCACCAAGCTTTCAGTCTTGAATTAATGAGGTAATTCATAATAGGGAGGGAGTGACATAGTGATTAGTTAATTACTGTGCAGAAACATACAATTAATGCACAACTGGAATTAGTATACAATGAATTAAACTGCCACAAAATGCAAGCACCAAAAATTGAGAAGGAAACCTTGATTGTTGATTGAAGCTGTTATTACAGCAAAAAGTCTATTGAAATCACAATAGTTTAGCTCTCAAAGTGTTTCATTTGTGTGATCTGATTCCAACCTGTTAATAGGAATGCTGTGATGGGGAGTGGCATGTGCATTCATTACAAACTCGTGCACACAGGGGCAAATGAGATTGTAGGGCCAAGGGGCTACCAAGGCAGACTGATGGGAAGCTTGTGTGCATTGCAACAGGAATCCTCTGCAACTTTTGACAAAACTAAGAGGTATTCAGCCTGGCTGGGCTACCCTGTCATCAACCTGTCCTCGCCCAGGGATGTTTCATCCCAAGGCTGCCAAGGAGTGATGAGGCACAGGAGAGAGCTGTTCCTGCCCATGGAGCCCACACCAGAAGCCCTGTTGCAGCTGCTCCACGGGCTTTGCTGTACATTTGGTATCTTGTATGAGTGCAGAGGTAAGGAGTGATTTTGCACATGAGTGTAGGTATCTGTGTGATCTTTATGTACCATAAAGCATAAGGGCAGCTGCCAGGTCAGGAGCAAATGGTGTTTACCAAGGGAGTCTCTTTTCCTTCTGAGAGAGTAGGGGTTAGAAAAGGTTCAATAGTGTGAGGGAAGGAAATATCTCAGACTACATCACATCATAACATGCCTTGGGTCTGCTTTAAGCTATGTCAGTGGAAAAAGCCTGTTCATCTTTATCTTTCTTTCTTTCTATCTATCTATCTATCTATCAATCTGTCTATCTTCTATATGTATAGCAAGCATGGTATAGCATGTTGCACACCACAGGCTGCATGGGAGCTGCAGGAACTGTGCTACAGCTCACAGCAACTTGACAGAAGGCTGCAAATCTTGGTCTGCAGATGCTGCATTTGGCAGAGCATTTTTGCAACAGTTCAGACAAGAGTTTGCAAGTGCATGTTTTTAGCTTAGATTGCAGGAAATTGAGCTGATAGGATTGAAAGATCATGCTAGTCTCAAAATATTATCTCTCTTTCCATTTAGCAGTGTAAATAAGAGTGGTATTTTAGATCTAAAATAAGATCCTGTTTCTATCTTGAGGAATTAAAAATCTGAAGTAGAAAAGTAATTTATAATAGTGTGCATAAAGATATCCCTAAGGGAATTAGGTGGAAGAGGAAAACTAGAATCTGCATTTTGCAGAAGGTGCTTTATGCATGGAAACTCTGAAGTCATGATCATTGATTTAGTGTCTTGGATATTTGTTATGGTCTAACATGTATTGCACTGCTGATACTTTATTTCAGCTGAATTTAAAAACAAGTGGTAGTGCATTTTCTTGGGACATAGTATTTACCCTTTACCCTTTTACTTCAGATGACTTATAAAGGTCAATAAATTAATAGCAAAAACATTTTCAAAATAGTATAGTCAACTTTTATGTCACTTTTATGTCAATATGAAATTATTAGTGGTATATAGTGTTACAGTATTATAAAAATGCAAAAATTTCTGGACAGAAACGGGAAAAAAATTATTAACTGATAATTTCAAGTGTCTTACTGAAAGAAAGCTTTTATCTTGAGAAATAGTTAAGATTTAGAAAAGAAAATCTAAAATAGAAATCCTACCACTCTTCTACCAAGGGCCCCAATTTAGCAAAGAACTCAAACAGTGTTAATTTAGTTACTCAGAAAGACTCTGCCAGACAAGCAAAGGTCTCTGAAAGCCTTTCATTATTGTCATCAGAAGCTGTAAGAAAGTCACTAATTTTGTCCAGGTAATTTCTGAAAGAGACCTCTTTCAATAAGTGTGAGAAAGTCCACCTTTAGTAAGTGCTGAAGTCTGACCCTGTAAGTTGAGGGCAAAAATCTCACTAAATTTAATTGCTGGCATTGGTGATGCTGGGAGTTACAGCAGGGGTGTGTGTGACTGCTGGAGTGCTGCATCTTCCTCTCCTCTTCCTGCTTTTCCATAAAATACCATAAAGATTTCAGCAAAACAAAACCTTTAGAAATATCCCCCAGCACAAATCAGCAATTGCTGGCTTTGTCACATGTGAATTATTTTGAAAACAGGCTTGGACTTCTCTTCATTGCTTGCTGAAATAACTTTCATAATCAGATGTCTCTACCAAGATCTGGTTAAAATTCATACTACGTCACTCAATCTGCCTTTACCAAATTAGAAGAAAAATGGGGTTTATTCGGCCTTATCTCAGATTTCTTTCTCTTCCTCCTATCCCTCTCTCCCACTGCTGTTCCACTGAGAAATTAACTCAGCCTTTCTGTCAGTGTGAGGGCTGGGTTGGGAATAGCAGGAAAACCTCAGTTACTAGGAAAGGTATTAGTTTATAATAAAGTGCTGATCCTTGAAATGTTATTTTGCTGTTTGAATACAGTAAAATAAACAGCAACAGAAAACCAAGTACTCTGTTAATTTAAATGGTTGGCTTCTTAATATTTACAATATTCTAAGCAACAGTAATAAGTGTCTCTGCTTGTAGAAGTTATTTCAGCAGTATTGTCATGAAATGATCAAGCTTTTTCACAGATATTAAGTGGGTATGAAGTTTCTGGTATTGTGTGCTGTAGCTGAGGAGGAGGGAAACTTCCCAGTAATTTCCAGTCCCAGGCTTCTCTCCTCACCAATAAAGCAAATAATTTACTAATAACTCTTCTCAAAGATGCTTCTGTTGACATGAGTGAAGTAGAAAAACATGCTGCTCATCTTCAGCTCTTAGTGTGGGGAGAGCTGCCTTTCTGGAATAGGTGCCATTTAAGGTAGAAATGGATGTGATTCAGTGTTTGCAGCCAGGAAAGCAGTAAAATCTCGATCTGCTAAACACACCTGTGCAATAATGCTGACTTATATGCTGTAAGTCTTTTTGCTAAATTAATCATTTTGAAGTATGTTGCTCTTGACCACTGGCTCCCAAGCACTGATGAGATTTTTTCCCTAAAGTGAAGTATTAACAATAGCAACAAATCTCAAAAGCTGGGAGGTTTTAATTATTTGCCATTTCCATGGTTGGGTTTTAGCTGAGATCAAAACCCCTAAGAATGATAAAGGCTGATTTCAGAGGTCTTGAGTCCAGAATTTGCCAACACTTTCACAAGAGGCAAGTGGTATTTCAGGCTGTAAAAGAAATTGTCCTTTACAGAACATGTGACAAAGCTTTTTCTTTGATAGCATCATCCTGTGTCACTTTGAAAAATTTCCTGTGGTTCATTCTGAGGAAAAAAATATTTTACCCTAATGGCAAACTAAAAGTAAATTGCTGTGTGCTGAAGAGCAGAGAGTGAGTAGGGAAAGGTTCTGCTGTAGCCTAACAAGACAGGAATTACTTTGCATTACCTCAGATGCTTTTTTTGGTGCAGCAAAGACCTGCATCATAAAATACAAAATGGTCTGAAGGGCTTTAAACTTTGCACACCACAAAATGCATTATGCAGCTCCATCAGACATGAGCAAGGGTTGTACCACTTTCCACCCTGCACAGGTAGAAGCTGGAGTTTACCTCAGTTATTCTTCTGCAGTGGTTTGAGACTTGAAGGAACGTTTTTCTTCTCTCTGATGTGAAGCTTTAGTTCCTTCTTCTGGAGATGGGAAATCTGCAGGTAGATTTGGAACAATTCAACACATTGAATGTTCTTAATCCAACAGCTACTGAGTCTGACTGGACAGACAGTGAAACTTCAGTTAGGCAGGGGATATGGGATTTAGTTTGGGGGCAGAAAGATTAACAGCCAGGGACCATGATCTGTGTCAGAAAACCAGCCCCTTACTACAGGTATTTTAATTACAACTATGAAGATGTACTTGCAAGTTTTTATTTATTATCCATTCAGTCTGCTGCTCCATCTTGGAGCCTTTATTCTCAAATTAAAAAAACAAAACAAAACAAAAACAACAACCACCAAAAAGCAAACAGTTCCCTCATTTGTCCCAAAAAATTAAACACAGATTCTATCACCTTGCCCCAACAAAACCACTGCCCAGGGGTGGATGGCAAATGCTGCCATGGCTTCATGAGAACTTCAGAAAACACAGTGTGTTGTTTCTTCTGTGTTTTGCCAGACTGAGTCTGAAAATACTGTGTTGAATTCCCTGAGTTCTGGAATTATAACAGCATGTCACAAATAGATGCCTGGCAATGCACAGCCTCACCAGACAGAGTGACAGAGCAGCACATCAAGGCTGCCCCTGGTGTATCTCCACTGACATCGTTACACCAGGGATGAGTTCCACAGACACCACAGGAGGGAAGGGTCCTGTGCATCAGGCACAGGCACAGATCCTGGCTCACGTGAGTGATTATCTCCTGTTAAAAAAAGCAAATGTAAAACTGAATCATCCCCATGAATATGTAACTGAGAAAGTTTTACTTATGCATTCAATGATTATTCAGATAACATCTAGATGTGGATGACCTCAGCAGAGATCTATGCATTGAAATAAGTTTTAGTCTAGTATATATTTTATGTTTAAATATAAATATAAATGTATAATATAGATAATATTTTTGTACAAAAATACCATTTCAGCGTTACTGTATGGAGGGGTTTTTAAGTGGGTATTTGGGTGCTGTATGTGACTATGCCTCTTATATCTAGGTGAACTGAGAGAGATAGGAAGGAAATATTCACCTCCTTAGAGGCTAAAAATGAGGTGCAGCTACAGTCTAGCTCTGCAGTGTTCCCTTTCAACAATGGGGAATGGAGTGAAAAAACCACGAGTTCATTTAACATGGAGGAAAAGAAAGGAAGATGGTAACATGTTGACCTGTACTAAATGACATTTACACAAGAGGTTTATTCATCAGGCTCCTGTACCGTTTTTGAAAATGTGCTCAAGTGTTTTTTTCTTTAATTTCCCTCCCTTTTCCTGCATTTCTAAATGCATCTCTCGTATCTGTTGTTTTTAGAGCACCTGCAAACTTTACATTTGGGTGCAAGGTCTGGCAGCAATCAGATATCACACTCTGACATTCGCTTTCCTACATGTTATATTTTATTTTACAACGTCATAGGAACACCGAACAAGTTTTCTATTAGCTTTATTCTATTATTCTTTCTCCTTTCCTTGCTCTGTGAGGGTAGCATACCTCTCAGGATATTTTAAAATACCTTCAACATTTTCTCTGGATAATTCCATTTCTGAATGCCTATTCACATTCTCCCCACATATTTCTCTTAATATCTGATATTTTTCAAAGATTGGAAGGCAACATTGCACAGTAAAAACAGTTGACATATTTGATTTCTCTCTCTGCATCTCTCAGTGGAGGAGGTAGCATTTGTCATCCCTGGGCAGAGCAGCTGTTACAAAGCTTTATGGTGAATTGTCCATGTTTACAGTCCTTCAGAATGGCATTTTTGCAAGTCTTTTCCTTAAATTCTTTATTGCAGAGCCCTATTTTGAGCTCTGTCTCTCCATACAGGCTGAACTGAATAGAGGGGCACTTACTGCCTTGTGGGAAGGGGAGTCTGGTCTGAGCACTCTTGCCAACAGTCGGATTTTTACATTGATTTCAAGGGGCTGCTGATCAAATCTCTGTACTCTGAGCTGCAGCTCAGTTTCTCCCAGTGAATAACTTCCTATGCTTGAGGTATTCAGGAGTATGATCTCCTCCACTCCAAAAAACTCTGTGAGAAATTTTTCTAATATTTCTCATCTTCCCATTGATGCCAGTCCCTCAGATGTGTTTGTATGATGAGGCTAAAGCCTCATCTCCTGTAGTCTCAAACAAGATTTGTCTTTTTTTCTTTTCCTTTATTTTTGAGGGGGAATAGGAGAGTATGGTCCTGTGCTTTTGAGTCCTATATTCTTTTAATGCTCATGGCCATCTGTGCACTGAGGCATGACTGTGTATTAAGAACTGGATTACAATGCAATGCTCTTTTCTTGGGTTTGGTATTGTTCCCTGTCTTTTGCCTGCTTTATTCGTGCTTTTTTTCTGATTTTCATACTCTATTTCTTATGCAGTGCCAAATTTTTCTGTTTCTTTCTCTCATCAATAGGACTTTAACTTCACTTTCAGTGAAATTAAATTATAAAATAGGTTATGCTTTCATATAATTCAGTTACTACTATCTGGTGGACGTTTTTAACCTCTGAACTTAAAAATTCAAAAACATACTCTGAAATATTTTTCAGTTCTCTTGGAACTCAAAACTTTTCATTTGGCTAAGCCAGATCTGACACATGAAGCAGCTCTGTAGGATGAACCTTCCTTAGTCTCAGGAAAGTGCAGCATCATTATTAGGGAATTCCTAACCCAAGGCCACTCTCATGCAAGGGAGCAGCATCATGGTGGAGCAATATGTTTTAGATGAAGATCAGTTTTCTGAATTAGTTTTCTTTACTGATATCAGTTACTTTTTGGGGTGGATCAGGACCAGCTAGCACATTAGATCCCATGTATTTTTCTATAATGTCGTCTTTAGTGTGCTGGTATAGATGGACTGATTTTCATCTATTTAGGGAGTACAGAAAGGTGAGAGAATGAGGGTGGGTTCCTGAGGAACTTTGGGTTCTCCATAGCCCACAGGATGTGTCTGGGATACTGTGGAGGCAAATAAATTTTTGTCTATAGGCAATGGCCATCCATGACAGACTCCATGCAGATTAAGCAGTAAAAGGTTATGGTAAAAGCCATAGTGATGAAAGCCCCTGAGACTGTTGGCCAATTTCCACAGCAAAGAGCAATGCAAATATATGCAAAAATGCCATCAGTTCAAACCTCTGCTCTAGGTCCAACATGGAAAGGTTTCAGCATGTTTGAGATAATTTGGTAGGAAGGAGAATTACTTCAGATCCCCAGGCTGCACTCAGGGTCCCTCCTGTGTTCATCAAACACTCAGACAGCCCCATGGATAGGATGATGACCTCTCGAATATCCAGTTTCCTTGCAGAAAGTCTGTTCTCTCCGGCAGGTTTTGCCACAGAATGTTTTTCCTCCAGCTTTATGCTGCATATTTACTTCTTCAAACTGCTCGGAACCCGAGTGAAAATGAAAGCAAGAGGCAGCAGGAGGTGCTTTGGGTAGTTTCCAGATACGTACTTATCTTCCTGAGCATACATCCTCTGGCTCTCCTAAGCACACTGAGTGCTGCACTCAGGGCAGTGAGGAAAGTGCACGGTCAAGTAAAGCAATCAGTGTTATCTGAAGCCCACTGAGTCTTTTCCTTTATCCAAAACTGTCACCGTACCATTAGCCTTAAATGACTGGTGGCTGCTAAAATATCTGTAACCTTCGCAAACTGGAGACACAGTGAGGTTTCCTGACTTCTCTGCATAACCCAGCATTTCTGCAGTGTATAAAAAGCCTCTGTGAACACTCACAAAGGGCCAGTGCCTCAGCTGAGGCCCTTTGACTTTGCTGGACCTTTGCCAGCCTCCACCAGCCGAGAACCTCTTTTCTTGTATTTTCTAAAGATACTATTGGGAAAACACTTTTGAAATCCAATGAACAAAGTTCAGTCAATAAAAAGTGAGAAAAAAATAGCAAGTACAGCAATTGAATGAGTAAAATTGAATTCAGAGGTGGCTGAATGCTGCTGGTTGATGCATTTTTCTATCTGATATTACTGATTTGGCAAAATGGGAACATTTCCCAAAAATGAATCAGGTTTTATCAGGATGCTATGGGAAATCATTGGAAGCTTTTTGTGTCAAACATTTTATTTTGGCTATTATGCAATGAAGATTGAAAAATCCCTCTGGACACAAAGCAGTTTGATCCTCCTGAAAGAAAATATTTCTGAAATCCGATTTTCCTGTAAATTGCTACATTTCAGCTTGTTACTCGAATCTGACAAGAAAACAAATGCCAAAATTCCCAACGGAAAGGAGATTTAACACAATTTTAATAAGGACCTGTTTTAATAGGAAGTTGAGAACTGTGAGTGAACTAGGCAATCTTATTTTTAGCAGGGGTATACATTACAAGTGAAATCCTCTCAATCACTTAATAGAAAACAATATAATATTAAATAGTATCACAGCATTTAAAGACAACGTGTCATTTTCCTCTGCCTGTGTTTAACCAACACGAGTTTCACAAGCTCTCAGTCTTAAGTGCAGAATGCAGATACTTGCTGGACTCAGGAACAGATTATTGGCATAAGCATATCTGACTTTTCGTAACACATTTCTAGATTAAATATGAGAATGCAATAGGCAACAGAGTCAGAGGCAAGAGGATGTCTGAGCCTGCCAGTCCCACTAAGAGCTGGGACAGGAAGAGTGATTTTTTTCTTGGGCGCCTTCTACTGACAAAATTGTTGAGGATTGTTACTTGGAGTATTCAGCACTTGAGTTTCTGGTATTTTCATGCTGTTTCCCCACAGATTATTTTCCTGTTGGTAAGCAGTTGATGGAGGAGATAATACATTACCTCTGCAAAATTATCAATGCTAGAAATTTGATCCATTCTCTGAGGTGGGCTGTGCTGGTAAGGCAGGTATTTTTAGAGATCTTATATTGAACAGGATGATTTTTTTTTTTTGTTTTGTTTTGTTTTTTTTTTTGCTTTGAATAATGTAAACCATTTATCTTCTTTTCTGCCTCTGGAGAGAATATTTTCTGTAACTTAAAAAAAGGCAATAAAAATACTTATCTGAAAAGCACACCACATCTTAGAGGTGCGTGAAGTTTTCCTTGTATCAGAGCTCCTTTGGAGTCATTCCCCTGGCAGAGTTCCTTAAAAACTTCAGGAATGGGCTTCTCCATTAAGAATAAAAGTAAGTCCAAAGTGCACTTTCATGACCCAATTTGGGGATTTATTCCTCTCTTCTGTATTGATAAAAAGTCCCTTCTATTTCAAATGAAACATATTTGTATTCATGGTACTGTTTCTGACTTCTCAGCTCATAAGGATATTTGCATTCTGAAGAGGAGCTGATTTTGTTCTAATTCCACTCATTTCACATATTTTTTAGTTGTAAGGAGTAAAAGACTTCTTAGAGCAGAGGATCATTATTGAGAGAACAGATCTTAATATTCTCCTTCTGTTTCCTACCTAGATGTGGTGGGAAGATGAAAGTTAATCTCTAGCCACTCCATTTCCTTTCAAAGAGGGAAGAGTCACTGAAGCATCATTTGTGTTTGTGAGCCCCACTGAAAAGAGCAGGTGAAGCATCAGATTCCTGCACTTACTGAAATTTTCCTGATTAGTTTTGCACCCATTTATTCAGGAGCATCAGAGTGTGCCTGGCTTGGTCTGCAGAGGACATGGAGTTACACAGCTGCCAGCTCCACTGGGGTGTCACTGATTCTGAATCCACTCCCACCCTGTGCTGTTGGTGTCCGTGCTAAGCAGCTTCCACTGCTCAGGCTGGATTTTCTGAAAACACTTGGGGCAGTGTCATCTTGTTCATCCTGTGTTTCAGGGCAGGAGGGATGGTTCTCATTTTGCTGTGCTTTGTGTGTGCTTATAGCAACTGCAAGAAATTGTGTACTTCAGTAATTCCTTTCCTGAGCCAGAACACTAATCCTAATCAGTTACAGTCCATAGATTTCACAACCCATAATGTCAAAGTTTTCCAAAATTATGCTGCACAAGACTTTTTATGTTCAAGTCTTTATTTTCACCTCAAAGCCCATCGTAACTAGGGGACATATAAATTACTATCTCTATATAAATAGATATTTTATGTATATATTTATTAATTTATGGAGTTAATTTTATACTTATATATCAGTAATGATTATGCAAGGAGTAGAAATCCCAAATGCTTCCTTTTTTTTTTTTTTTGTTTTAATTTAGAAGGATGAGTCAGAATTTCCTGAAAAGTAAGTGTAGGCCATAAAATCTGTACTTATTCTGAATTTCAAAACATTTGAGGAATATGCAGTATGAATATTTGCCTTGCTTACCTCTCTCTAAAACACCCTGATAGATATCATACTAGATTAAAAAAATAGTAGAGTGACCCCCATTTGCCCCAAATGCCTGCACTTAGATTCCACTGATGCCACCCTCACTTAATTAAGGAACTCTTTAGAGATTATGCTAAAATCACACTCCATATCCTCTGCTTCCGATGCCCTACACACATCCTAATCCCAGGTTTAGCCATGGTCAGGTTGGCCAAATTTAGCCATGAACAAAATCAACAGGACCCCTGTGATGTCATGTCATATATTAATTTTTGAAGGCTTCTGGCATTCCAGCAGCCAGCAAGTTCCTCTGCTGCCCTTATACCTTAACCCAACCCTAAACTAGTTTTGCAAAGAGTATTGAGGTTTTTTTACTTCCTTCTAAATTGTTTCCAGGTGGGTCAAACACATTATTTCGTTCCCCAGGTCAAATACAGCCATTTTTAGTGACTCAGTGCACTGCACTGGGTGAAGCTGACCCCCACCATCACAGGCAGGACTGTGCTTGTTTGCAGTTTTCCAGCGCCCAGAGGACACTTCTGTTTTTCCTGCAGGCTGTGCTTGGTTCATCTCTGGGTTAATGAAGATGCATTTCCAGTGCTGAGCGTGCTGTTGGTCTGAAGGAGCCCTGCAGCTCCTTGCCTGGCACTGAGCAGCCCCTCAGGGAAAGGGGACAGCTCCCGTGTAGCTCCAGGAACAGCCTCAGGACCGTTTCACAGGGGCTGTGTAGATTTGTCCCTAGTGCTCTAGTTCAGAACTTGTGAAAGTGTCAGAAAGTTGTTAAAGACTTCAGTTGGGTTTGGCTTGTCAAAGTGCCTTCCATAAAATATACCCTGGGGGGCAAATGCCTGTAAGATCCCAGATGTCAGACATGTAAGTCTGTGCAGGAGAAGGAGTGCAACCTCAGTAGCACCAGATTACTGCTGTTATAGTTGTATCTCTCTGTGCCATTTAGCTGTTCTTGGGTTTGTTTTTTTTTTTTTCCCTTGTCTAGTCTTTACTGTCACCTTCTTTGATTTTGTGTCTCTTTTATAATTGAGTACCCAAGAGCTACCTTTGTCAATTGCTGTATAAAATATTAAGGGGAAAATTCCTGTCATACAAGAAGGTGGATACAGGAACAGATACTCTATAATAAGGAAGAGTGGTGTGAGAACAGGCTTGCCTGTTTGGGTTAAATAAGATCTCCTTCTTTCTGTAAAATTATAATGTAGTCAGGGTAAATATTAGTTCTATGACTGATTGACATACAAATTAGGCTTTCCACAATGCTTTGTCTCAGGCAGCAACAACAGCATGACATTCTCCAGGCATTCAAGCTGTTTTGTGTATGCAGGGGCTTTACAAGAGAGCTCTCTGGTGAAAAGCTTGCCCTATTCCTAGGTCTCTTTTCATAGCAAATCTGACCCATTCATTACTGCAAATGGCTCTGGGAGGGCTGTGTGCTCCAGGGAGTAAGGAGTAGGACTTTGGCAACAAGCTGCTGAATGCAGATTTTCTGTGTTAATTTGTTCTATAGGTCACTGTTCATGGGAAGCTGTTGAGTAGGATTTTTTTTTTTTTGGCTTTTTTTATTTTTTTTCAACTTGCATTTTATACTTTTAAAAAGTGATTTTTTTGTTTATGTCAAGACAGTTATCTCAGTCTGCCTTCTCTTGGTAGTGGATTTTTCTCCTTTTGTACCCCAGTTTTGTCCTTATTCTTCCTTCAGCTTGGGTTCTGTCACTGGGTTTTGAGTAGTCTGTATTTTGTATCCAGTAAGGCCTATCCATCTTTGCTTTATTTTCCACTTACCCTTTTTCTAATTGCTTTTGTGGCTAAGTGAAAACTATTACCAGAGCAGTTCTAATATGAACACTTGCATGTTCTTCATGCTGGGATGTCTCTTTCGAGGCTGTGAGTTTAGATACCTCTTCCTACTTGGATCAATCTTGAAGCCCTCAGCAAAGATTTTTGGACATTGGGATTTTATGGTGATCTGTTACCCTGGGAGGCTGAATGGGATGGGACAAGAAAATACATGTGGAAGTTGCTACAAAAATGATGCTTTCAGTGTGATGATATGTCCTCTGCTAGTGAGCTGTGGGCTGTTCCTTACACTGTTGACCTCCACTGTCCAGCAGGGCTCTCCAAAGGCATTATTAAAAGGGTAGAGAAGCTGGAGTTGTTTCTCGTGGCAGCGTAAATCAATTCCCATGACTTTTGTCAGATAAACCCACTTTAAATGTGAAACTTCCTGGATTTTTTAGTTTCCCATACTCTTGGCAGCCTCAATATATGTTAAAGTGTTTTACTCCAGAGAGGTCCAAGGGGTATGTGTATGCTCTCTGCCACTCCCCAGGAAATAACCTGTTCTTTTGAAACACACATTGTATGTCAAAAATAACAGTTTGATAGTACAGAGCAGTGTGGTATGAAGTGGTTTAAAACTTTGTTGACTTAAGTGCTTTCCATAGGAATCCAGGGAGCTGCAGCCATCCCCCAAACATCTATGTTTTCCCAAGCAAATACATTTAGGTAGTCAAATTAAAACAATTGCCATGTTTCTTGAAAGAAATTAAATATTTCTTTGAAAGAAATAAGGTAGAATGAAAAGAAGGGGTCATTTTTGTTTTGCTTTACTATTAAGCAGGCTGTCTGACCTCTGGCTGACAGAAAAAGAAGCAATTCCACTGCAAAAGAACTTATTTCATTCACAAGTGATGAAATGTCATTGCTGGGAGAATGCAGAAAAGATTGTGTAGGACAGATTCTGGATGGCTTGTGTAGGGCAGTGATCCCAGGTGGCCCTCTCCATTTTACAGCATCACAGCAGTGCTCCTGGAGGGGAGCAGCAATCCTGACGTCTGTGTCAGCCTCAGATACAACAACTGCCTCTGACAGACAGGTCACTCTCTGCAGTCCTGCAGCAAGTCATTGCCATTTTAAAATTCTTGGGGTGATGTGGAATTGCTTAGTGCCCACCACTTGATAGGCTGGCTCGTTATTGAGTTCAGCTGCAGACATGCTTTGATTGAAGTATGTCAGCACTGAGTTGTGAGCTGCCAAAGTTTGTGGTTGAGATAGACCATCTCACATTAATCAGCTTTTGGCCTTGGCACTGACCCCTCTGCTTTGTTGAGTTGCCCAAGGGGACCAGGCCACTCACCACAGCCCTCACAACTGCTGCAAACCCCCGGGCTGCTTACGAGGCTTTAGCCCTTGTAAACACTCAGGCTGTGGCCTTTCTTGGCTTTCTTTTCCAAGGGCAGCAAAATGAAATAACTACTTCTCTCCTTTTGTACTTGTGTGTGGACACTGATCGTTAACACACTGGCTTTTCTGGGCTTGTGTTTAATGTATCAGAGCATCTTTTGTGCTGCACAATTGCAGTTGTTTCAGGCAATTGTTGCAAGCATGTTAGAGCAAGCTTTTGCAGATGGTTCTCTAGGCTGCCTGTCTGCTATCCAGGATAAATTTGTAATCAGGTTATTTGTGTCAGAGCTGCATCCTGGCCTCTCCCGCTAATGTTGATTGTCCCAGTCTGTTTTCCCTGAATGTGAATTTAGGTTGTTTCAGACTCAGTTCTTGTGCTAAAATTTAAACAAAGGAGAGAATGCCACTGGCACACAGGAGACTTGCTTCTCCAACCTGGGAAATGCTTCTGGTGTGAGGAATGGTGGAGAGCTGATAATCCAACATAAAGTGCAGCTGCAACCTCATTCTCTTCACTGCCTTTCTTTGACCAACAAGATATATAAAGAAGAAATACCCACATTATCCAAGTAGATTAAGTAATAATTCTTCATTTTTTTTCCCAAAGCACATATACTGTGATCATTAAGGCCAAAGCCACTGAGAGCACTTGACCTGTGAACTGACTCTACTGAATAAGCCAACTGGCTTATTTCTCACAAAGCCAAAATACAACATTTGCAGATGTTGTGAGTGTTCAAGTAAGCTACAATGGAAATGGAAAGGGCTTCCTTTCCAGTACTCTTCAGGATCAGAATTAAGCATTTACCATTGACACTGATCTAGGTGGTTGGCTTTGGGTGTTTCTCACTAAATTTCCTGTGATACACCAATTTTCTTCACTTCTCCACATCCCTGGTTACCACTGCATTTGTTCTCTGCGGTTCAAAAGTGCAGAGACCATGTCATCACCCAAGGAAGTTTTGGCATCTTTACAAAGGCTGAGAAAAAAGCTCCACAAAACTTTATTAGAAAACTAGTGTATCCAGTACCCTTCTACACAATGAGAACTTGAAGCTTGGAGAACCTTCTTCTGCTTCTTCTGATTATTGGCTTGGTTATTGTTATTTAAGCAACTCAGAAAAAGATACAGACTTACACGAATGGACAGGAGACAGTGGAATTACTTCATTAGAAGTCTGAATCAGTTCTTGGATGGACAAGAAATTTTTTGCAATAGTTAAGAAGTGAAGTTCTTCATTCCTTATTAAATCCAGCTGTGCCATATCAAGGAACAGATTGCTGACATCTAACCAGTAAAATAAATACTCATTTTTCATGGCAGTCATGGATTGATGCACCATGAAATCTTCTAATAGTCCAGATCTAAAAGCACGGAACCATAAATTGTTCTATTGACACTTCTAGTAGCAGTTTTACGGATGCACTTAAACTGCCGCAAGTAAAATTTTAATTGCCTAATTTTGTGGAAATTATGGACCCAGATCCAGGCATTTATATCTGCAGTATGGTATTTGTAGAAAAGAGCTTATACTTCATTCTGTAAGATTGAGAGCAGTGTGAATTTGAGCATTCTGCAGCTCCTAAGTCAACGAAAGTACAAATCATTGAAATTCTTGGGAGTGAAGGCCAAGGGACCTGGAGAAAAGATGTCTGAGGGAGTGAGTAGGGAATTACAGTTTGATCTTCCTTGTTTTGCTTGAAATCCCAGCTGAATGGCTTTGCATCCATGGTCATGCCTTTAGGCACTGATAGTATATGTTTCCTGCCAAAATTGATCAGAGGTAGAGGGAACCTCCTCCCAGATGGATGTCTAGAAACTCATTTCCCTGGCCTGAAAGAGGATTTTACAAACCAATTGCTGTGTCGACTCATGTCATAGTGATTTCCAGTAATTCATAATCCACTGTACATGGAAATCAACTGCTTCATTTCAGACAGTTAATTAAGGTTGCAAACAAACCCTCACCCTTTTAGATGGCTTGATTTTGTCTTCCTTCTCCCCCTTCTCCCCACTACCACCTCTTGATTTATACGATCACATTTCAGAGGAGGTGCTACATTACCACCTTTGTGCAGTCCCCTTGTGTGAGGCTCCTCTGAACCCACGTGGACACTCAAAGGTTGTGTTGAGAATGCTTTCCTCAACACTTAGACCTAAATACTTTCATTTTCCAGGGCATCCATTAGAACAGCTTTCCCTTGGAGGAGTCTCTGGTTATTTGTGCTTGAAGCAAAAGTTAGTGAGAAGTCTATTGACCCTTTAAGACACCAATATTCAGCTATTTGCTTGTTGTCCTTTACTTGATAAATTACTAATTTAGGGTGAAATCATACTCTTTAGTGGCTCCCTGTTCATAAATCACAATCTGACATTTTTCCTCTAGGGGAAGATTGTTGTTTGCAGTATGCTCTGCCACCAGAACAGATGACAATATTAGTTTATCAGGAGAAACCTATATTTTAAAAAATAAATCCTGATACAATAAATTCCCAGCTCTCTGTATTGCTGCTTGATTTTTATTTTTTTTATTGCCAGATTGTCTCCGTGATCTTGAGCTCAAAAGACTTTTTATAGAAAACAGAGAAATCCAAAATGGAATGTATGATCAAATGGACAGAAAGGGGAAAGCAGTGTTTCAATTTGACAGTGGTTTTTACAGCCTGCACAGGTATTATAGCAGATTATTTATGCTGATGAGAAATCACACACTGCTCTCAATTAAGCAGCATGTAATCAAGAATAAGAATTTACTGAAGCTAGAATCCAGCCTTTTCAAGAATCTGTGAAGCTGTTCTTGTTTTAAATTGCTACTACAATATTTGAGGGTAGATTTTTAGAGATGTATGAAGCCCTCGACTCTTGCAGAACTTACATTGTGTGTTGGTGTCTGGCCTTTCTAACGAGCGTACAATGCACTCTGAACTAGCACCAAGGTCCCTACACATATAACTCACAATTTCCCTTTGCAGGAAGACTGAGACAGAGAAACTTGGCCTTGGGTTGAACCCATGAGTGAACTGTGGGGCTTTGCCTCCTGTTTCTTTGTGGTAAAACAGGAGCAGTGTGAGAAGCAGCACTCAGGGCTTCATTCTGAGCAGGTTGTGTTCTTCATTCCCCTTTTCTCAAACACTGCTTCAGAGGAAGTTAGAGAGGAATGACTAAAAAGCAGGAGGGAGGGAGGAGGGCAGGAGAGGATGCTCAAACCCAGCTCTGCTCCTGACACCAGCAACTTCCATGTCCATTCCTGCCCTTGCTGCCCCTTTCCCTATCTGCCAACCACTGCCGAAGCTCGGTTGCTCACACCTTTGTCTTCTGCCATTATAAATGGTGCTGCTGATGCACTTGGATTCAAATGTGTCTTCTGGTGTGCATCAGGTTAGGGGACACTTGGACAAGGTGCTCCTCACATTCCCCGTGCTCTGGCCCTGGGACTGACAGGGACTCGGCAGCCGCAGCAGCAGTGCTGAGCTCTTCAGTCGTGCTAAACACATTTAAAAAAGCAAAACCCACAGGTTCTTTTGTATTCCACTGGAGTGCTGCTGGCGTAAGAACATTGTTCCAATGGGTCTGGAAATGTCTTCACATCCTTAATGTGTCTTTACTTCAGAGAAAACAGGCATGTGCAATTAATTCTTATACGTATGCTACTTGACCCTATTTGAAATTATGTGTGTATATGAGCAAGGCAATTGATTCCCATTCTTCTGAAGTAAGAGAGTGAGGGAGATTTTTTTCCCCTTTTTCCTTTTTGCAGTGGCAGGGTAAGGATTCAAACTTAGGGGTTTTTTCCCCCCTGGATCTGTGCTGCTGCTTCCAGATCACGCTGCTTGGGAAAGTAAGTCCTCATACAGAGGAGCTTCAAGCAATAAAAAGTGCATGATGAAGAAAGATGTATTTTAATGATTATCAGTATGCAACACAAATCAAGGAAAATCCAACAGCAATTTCTGATTTAGTCCTTAATGAATTTAAGATAATTCACTTATTTCTGGGAGAGAAATGGTCTTTCTGAAGGATGCTGTCGTGATAAGAGCAATAAGAAATTGTTATCTCTTGGAACTAAGGCTCGTGCTCCAGTGCCAGTTGCCTCATGAAATCAGTTTGCAGTGTACTTAATGTACAGTGGGTTTGGTTCTCTCTCTGGTGCCTATTTAAAATGTCCCTTGGGATAAGAACTTAAGTGCATAGCTTTAGGGTTTGCAAATTTTATTCGCCATCTAGAACCCTCTTCAGTGTTCAAGTAGGCAGGGGTATGACCTCTGTCAAAAGGAAATACAGGCAAAAGAGGAGAAGGAAGACCAAGTGACAGACTCTTCTTTGTGCAGTATCGTCTTTAACTTTGCTTCCAAAAATAATTTTAGCTCCTCAGAAACAAGGTTAATGCACACAGGCAGTTCGATACAATTGCTGTTCCTTTCCACTCGTGTTGTAACTCATAAAAATGTCTTGCACCATTTATGCAGAGTCTGTTGTACTTGACATAAAAAGGTGGAAAGAAGTTGTTTCGTGAAGACTAGCATGGTCCTCTGGGAGTCATGAAACTCAATTTTCCCTGAACATAATTAATATCTTTCCCATTATGAACTCGGGGAAGGTCCATGTAGCCCGAAATGGCAGCAGACTAATCATCAGAAGAGACACAGGGCTGAGAGCATCATATGCTGGATATTCATTTAGAAAATGAACTTGAGGGAAAATCAGAAAGAGGCACTAACCTCAGGCTTTATGGCTGTGCCCCACCATCTCTACAAACAAAAGAGGGGACTTTCACTGACCTACAGCAGTTGTTATGTAGTGGAGTGGGTTGTTTCAGCAGCACCACTGTCACATTCTGATGGCACACAAGGGGCCAAAATCATTCCTTGATGCAATCCCTCTCACTTTGCTGAAGGACCACCATAGCTGAATTTGGCTCGTGCTTTCTGTGAATTGCAGCTTTTTACCAGAGATATAACTACAAAAAGGAGAGGTCAGCACAACATTTTCCATCCCCATGAAATATTTTTTTCCTCAGTAATTATGGCCCATGACATTTATCACCAGGTAGCTGTGCCCATGTTTTTGTCAGATGTAATGTAGGCTGGCCAAAGCTTACAAGACCATACATCACTGGTGAATGGTGGGGATGAGCATGGCCTGGAGCAGCTAGTTATTCCAGGAGAGGACTTTTAACAGTTACCAGTTAGTGAAAAAGGGACAAGTGACCAAATGGGCCAGATGTCATTTTCATTTTCTTTTTGTGACATTGTGGGGTGACAAAACAGTACATGGCCTTCATGTGAAGCCTTGATTAGCAGATTCAAGTGGCAGTGTAGTTCCAGGGAGGAGGTACTGCTTGATCACCTACCAGAAACCTGAGGAGATAAAAAACATCTTTTATCCATTGAAACATGGCCATGGCAGCTGGGCACAGTAGCAAAAGACTACCCTGGATCAAGAGTTTCTACCAGGATGTAAAGCATCTCTTAGGCTTTTCCCTCTATTTCCCAGTAGGTCTCTCTCCTGGACAACCGAAGTATCACAGTCACTTTCCCAACAGTCAGAACTGTTCTGCAGATTTGAGTGCAGTGGAACAACACTGCACCTGTCAGGTTGGGTCTCATCTGCTACCCCTTGGACGTGTTCTGCTTATCAGTTTCCACTTTTATCACCATTTTCTGCTCAGGAACGTTGAACAAAACCTTCTTTAATGTTCCAACAAAATAAGTTCTCTGAAGTGATTTCGAACATATGTTTGATGTCTTCAGCTATTAGACTTGTGTTTTTATAAAAGGAACCTCTTTTATATGTTATTCTGGATGAAGTAGTTCAGACTTCTTCAGGGATGTCACTCTGCTAACACCTCTGAGCAAGCACATGGGAGCTGCGTGATGAGCTAGATATAGTTAAACCACCATGGAAAGTTCCCCAGACCTTGAGAGTCAGACCAATAACAAGCAAAGTATTTACTGGTGAAGTGAGAAATCAAGACCTTGTCTGTGTTTCCTGAACAAGCCTCTGAAATATTTTCCCCCTGGGAAGGAGACTGACTTGTGGCTAAAAGTGCTCTGAGGCAACAGCCTGAAAGAGCCTGTGGCATGGCGTTAGCTCTGCTGTAGGAGTCAGGAGCTTGTCACACGGGGGGAGCTTTGGGAGGGCAAACAGGGCAGGAGCCTTGTATGGAAGTATGTGGTTAATCTCCCATTATAGCCACCTCTCCCTTCTGTGAGTTCATCTTCTGGTTGCTGCAGGCAATGAGCTTGTGAATGTCCAAACTTTGATAGGTTGTACCATCTCAGTGTGGCACAGGATACTAAACCTCCCATGGAAGCCAAGGAGAGTTCAGCATGTTTTAATTCTGACTGGCTTCACAAATTAGGACCGAGTCCTTCATTTACCAGTTATCTTCACTTGTCTGGCAGTGATCAAGCCCACTGGTGTTATCCTATTTGTATAGGTCAACAGCATTAATTGGTTTTCATGCATCTTGTATATTAAGCATGCAAAGCATGGAGTGTCTTGCCAAGAATAGAGGCAGAAGCAAATTAAAGAGTGCTTATGTTGGGGTAATCATAAGATGCTTCCAGGTAATTTTAATAAATTAGTTGTTCAAGTCACTCAGATACCACTAAATTAATATGTCTAGAGCAATGTGCTGTATTTTCTATCAATCATTTTTTTTATTCTTCTTAATTACATTTCCCCCGCTTTAGCTGTTGCCTTCTAGCTGTGGAACTGCTACACTTTAGCTGCAGTAGGTACAAAGATTAGAATACAAACAGTGCATTTAGGTCTCAGCAGGAAACTGAGTTTAAAAATGGTTCAGTGAGTGAGTGCACAACAATGTTAAATGTGGAGTGTACCACAGATTGAGGAGTGGTTGTGAGAATCCTGTTCAGCTAATGCATGAGGAACATACCTAGGGCTAAAGAGTATGCAGAGATACTAGAAAAGACAGCCCTGAGTACCTGCCAGGCTATTTTTGTGTAGATAATGGAGGCCACTTGGCTTTTACTAAACAACAGAGTTGAAAATTTTAAATAAAATAGGTTACTTTCAACCTAGCAGAGACTACCCTTCTCTGCACAGTGGTATTATCGGAAGTCCTTGCAGCTAAAGAAGCCATGGGAAATGTCACTTGCATCTTCAAAGGCCATTTTTTCTTTTCCCTGCTGCTGATATGTCAGGAGCAATTCTAGTAAAGCCCAACCAGTTAGACTGGCAAAGAACCAGTCCAGACCATCCCTTCAGAATATAAGGCCCTGGTCCTGCAAATCTGCCCTGTCTTCACAGGCAGCTTCTGAGATTCTGTGCAAGTTTACAAGTTACCTGGACTGTGCTCTTTACCAAATGATCTTGTCCAGTAGCATCTCTCTGAAACTTTAACATCTCAGCATGCACTGGAACATAGGATTTCAGGCTAGTGAAACAGGAGGTTCAGCAGAGAGTGCTGGACCATATTGAACATACCAACACAGCTTTATTAGCTTCTTCTTATTTCTGGAGACAATGACTTGGCAGGGCATATGCAGAGAGATTTGGAAAAAACCAGGGAATTCAGTGCAGAAGCCCTGGCTTACAGCCATGGCTTATCCAAGCCTGAGGTTGGAATGCATTTTTCTTTGGGTGTATTCCAAAGGGAGGGGAATGTCTGATATACTGACAGGAGGGAATGTAAAATTGCAAAATGGGCACAAATCTGCTGAAGATACGAGTGAGAAAATCATTCTTAACTGGCACCAATAAAGTCTTTATGATGAAATAGCTATATTTAGATTTCTTCCTGTTTCTCCATGCGTTTTCTGGGTGTGGCTTCTTTTCCCACTTTTGCTAAATCTGTGAGATTCTGCATGTTTTTAATAGGTAGAAATGTTAACACTGAACTAGTGCATCCTTTAAAACAAAACCTACATGTTGGATGAGCTACAGCAAGTGTCCTAGTTTTTATTGTTTATAGATGATGTCAGCCACAGTGTTGCCTGGGCATTAAGGTCCAGCCCTAGAGTCTGGATTAACTGTTTGCACTTTCCAATTCACTATGTATTTACATATGTCCTGTTGGATATATGTAAATACATATATATGCTAGATATGCATATCTAGAAGAATTGTTTTGTTCATATATTTAATAATCTGGCTAGAGATAAGATACATAATCAAACTGTAGCAGTCTCTGTTCTTGAGAGTCCTGTTTAACCATGCTTCACCTGCATCTGCTTAATTCAAGTGTAATGTTGTCAGTCAGATTGTATGATGGATGTTTAGGGGAAATACCAACCTAGTTTTAACCAAAGTGCATCTTGAATTTGAGAGTTCTTGCTCCTTTTCCTCTTACATTTTATCTTTTTTCCAGTGTATTACTCTGAAATATGTATGAATGCTTCCAATCATCATTTCTGGCCATCTGTGCAGTCTAGTGGGGATTTCAGAGGCTATTTCTAGTAAAATTCCTCATTTCTTGTACATTTTCTGGAGGACCAAACTTGTACAGGAGATACCTGAGAAATGCCCTTGTGGTTCCGAAGTGCTGAAGAGAAGGGCACATAGAGAACAATACAACCAAACAAAAGCTTAACTGCCAGTGGACTGTCCATAAATACTTTTTAAAGCTGAACACACTGTTCTGTAAAGCAAGGCAATGTGTGCCTCGTATTAAAATGAAGTAGACTGTCAAAAAGTGGATACAGGTTATCAAGACAAATATTTTAAAAGCAAGATCTGCTTTATTGGGAAAACCTCTCAAGAGAAGGAGTGGAAAATTCTTCACACAGATCTTTGCAAAATGAGATTGGTCAAAAATAATCAGTCTAGGCTCAGTGCTGAACTAACTAGGTAATAGAAGACAGCCTCAGGTCTTTTCCATGTCTAATTATTATGCTCACATGAATATTCTCCAAATTCAGGTCACTCAAATCATTAGGTGCTGATCACAGATGAACATTTCCTAGCTTATTTGCATTTTGCAGTATGTAGTTAAAGGTTTAGGAATTGTGGATGCAAATTTAAGAAGAGAGGTTGGAAGAGCTGAACTAACTCTGCATTTCATTGAAGATCTAAGGCCAGCAATTGTCCAATATGCCTGAAGCTCTTAGAAACACAAGTCCTAATTTCCCCTGCATGAATTGTAAGTGTTCAATTTTGAAACAATGGTTCCAGTCTTCTAATTTTAAATCATCTAAAATTTCTTTTTACAAGTCGTTCCTCTAGAATTTCTCATACTTAGCAAGAATAAACAAACTGTTCCCACAGGCACAGTATTTACAGCTCAGCATCCTGTTTGTTTCGTGAGTAGTGAAGAAACTAATAGATCTGTTGTTAATCTACCCCATCAGACTGAAGAGTCATTTTTGCAATGTGAAGTCCCTAATAATACAAACTAGTTTAGTTTTGGACATGCTAGCAATCCCATTTCAAGAAACACTTTGCTTCTTGAGTATAGAGTTAGGTTTTTATGATATTTGTGTAACATTTATCCCCTAGGAGAACACTGTTAGTGTAAAATTCTCCTTTGTATGCTTTTTGTTCTGTTCTAGACTGGGGATGGGCCTTGGTCGTTCAGTGGCATATGATAAAATATGTATGTTATCCTACTGCAGTTTGGTTTCTGTTTCTCACTGTATGTAGCATCCAAAACAATTTTTGTACCCATTTGCTATGGCAGTTGATTTTTAATTTCTTCCTTTCTGATTTTGTTGTGAGAACCAATTCCACCACAACAAAAAATGGTTTTGTGTATTTCTGGCCCAGCCAAAACCATTTTCCAATTTAGAGCTGCTAGAACAACCCCAAAGACTCTTTATGCTTGCAGTGAGACCCTTGTATGCAGAGCATAAGAGCAGCTTATATAAATTGGAAATATCCAGGGGGCTTTAGGGTATGCTTTGAAAGAATCTTGAAGCTGTAGTTTTGTTGTTGATCTCAGAAGTTTCTGGTTATGAATACAAAGAAAGTTTGCTATAATAATTCATGGTAATGGGGTCATGCACCCAAATAAGAACATATCTCAGAAAGTGTATTTACACTGCAGTCCTTGTTGAAGCCCCATGGATGAAGGAAAGCTGTACAGAAAATATAGTTGTAAAGCTAAACACTCACTCACCAAAAGGTGACCTTGAGAGTTTTGGTGTTGCATTTCCATTCATGAAGTAGAGAGAGGTTATAAAAGCAGAAGAGGCTTAAAAGGCCCTTGGCTGCTAAGGCTGTGAGTGCAGGTGGCTAACAGTGTCCTGAATACCTATCTCAATGTGCAGTTCCTCACCCTCTTCCTCTGCATTCAACACAAACACAGCAGCTTGTATTTTCTGTTTAGAATAATAATCCATAAAATACCCCAGGTATCGTATCCAGCCGCTCCGCCGAGCCCAGCTATGTTGTCTGTGACCCTCCCAGGGCATCATTCACTCCAATCGTTCACAGCTTGCCAAAGCTTTTATTTTGTTTTTGTGACAGGGTTTGTGGCTTCATTTCAGACATATGAGACCTCCCCAGGACTGACTGACTCATCTCTGAAAGCAGCAGATAGGTCCCCCAGCTTGTTTGGCCACAGCTCCAGCATCTGACAATCAAAAAATTGCATTATGGAGCAATTCTGCAATTGCAGAACCAGGTGATGTCACACACTGAGCCGTTGCCACAAATTGAGAGGATACTTTGGGAAACTGGGCTCTGTGGAAGGGGGTAGTGGCGATGCCTTGGGACTGCAAAAGCTCACAGTCCTCTTTCAGACCTAGGAGTGAGAAATGGCACAGCATCTTGAAAGATGATCTGAGCTTTAAAAACTAATACAAAACTCATGCTGCCTCCATTTTTTAAAACTACTTGAAACATCATGTATCAAAGTAACTGGAATCTAAGCTGAGGAAAAACCTTTTGTTTTTTGCTAAGCAAATTCATTGCAGCTTAACTGGGAAAAGTTCGCTGGAACATTTTTCAGTGCGAGACTGTTGCCTAAATTTGTCACATTTCCTGAATGTGCTGTCAAGATGAAAAATGTCACCAACAAATCACCTACAGAAATTCAGGAACATGGGAATTGGGTAGTTTTGGGGGGATTTTGTCCTTTTTTTTTTTTTTTTTTTTTTTTTTTTGCAATGGGAGAAGGAGCCAACTTTTTACTGCATCTGAGGTTTGTGTCAGCTGCTTCATTGTTTGAATTAGGAGCAGCAGGAACAGTTAAGTCAAGCCTGGAGTCAGGCAGTATAGGTGTTCTGGTTCTATGGGAAGCAAAGGGGTTTATTTTGGAAGAATCAATATGACTATTTAATCATCTATCTGTGTCTACCACCTAATATGTTAAGCTCATTGTACTCCCAGTAGTGTCTGGGGATGATGGAAACCTGGTTTAAAGTTAGTGCTGTTCTTTGGTACTTAGTTGATGTTTAGTATTTGTCTTTGGCTCTTTGATGATTTCACCAGAAAAGAGCTTGGAAATTCACTCATGAAATCAAAGGACTTTTCATACTGACCTTCAGTGAGGGCAGTGACAATCTGGATCTGATGCAAAGTCCTCTCCAGGGAAGAATCTGCTATAAATTGCAAAATCCCATAGAATCCACTGAAGGGGAACTCTGAGAATTTTTTTCCCACCCCTGAAACTGCTACATAAACTTGAGTATCCTAAAACCTACATATTTGTGTTTTTCTCTTTTACAAGGCCCACTGAAAGAGCTATGTTAAAAATGAAAAATAACATATGTTTTTGAAATTGCTGGTGACTGTAAGAAATGAGCAGGTTACTCTGCAAGGCTTAGCTCTGTAGGATCAGATAGAATATTTATATGTAACTATTGGGATACTTTGATTTTTTACTGAAAGGCCATTTTCCTATGAGGACCTCTGCCATCACTGTGAGAGGGAGATCACATCAGAGCTGAGAGGGACAGAGGACCCCTCAGAGTAGAAGAGCAGATATCTAGAAAGAGAAATCTGGCCATTTTTACAGGGACTTTGATCTGAGTAGAGGCAGCTGTATTCTGTAAATTGACTCTGAAAAAACATCAGAAGAGTATTCTCCAACTATGCACTGAGCAGGAACTTTTCCTGTTGCAGTAGCTATCATGCCTTTGACATAAAGCTGAGAGAATATCATGTTATAAAGTTCAAGTATCCTATTTATATTAATTTTTTTCAGCTTTGTTTCCTCTACCTTCTGATTAAAATGTGTAGCCACTCTGATAGAGGTGCACTGCTGGAGCTTCTTCTTTCATTTGAAGGTACTGATAATGTCAAGAAAACAAATGGAAGAGAAAAGCTGTCTGATTGAAAGTAAATACTTAGAGCAGTTTCAGCAGTCCTTTGGGCGGGAGCTAATATAAAGTTGCTTAGTAAATCAGTAAACAAGTTAAAATGTGCACAAAAAAGATAAAGAAGTAGAATACCATCTGAAATGAAGAGCTCCCAGGAAATAAATCAAACAATCAAATATGTGAGGAGCTGGGCAGAATCTCAATCCCCTGTGCTGCAGAAGGCAGACACAACTTTCCTCTCACACTTCTGCATCTCTGAAGTTCTTGGTCATAATTGTAACTATTTCGTAGTTCTGTCAAGACTTACTTAACCTTTATGGCCAATGTGCCTTGATGACAGTCTTTTCAGTGGAAGATTGAAGAAATTTGAATCATTGCCATTAGCACTGTACCAGTAACTGCTACGAAGCTCGAACCTAAGTTTGATATTTATAAGTCTATGGCACATGGAGATAATGATAATTATTTCAAGGTTTAAGATAAGAGGTCAACTTGTTCAAGGTTCACAGAATGTATTCATTTCACTAAACAGGTAAAACTGCAATAAAGTTACATCTCTAATAGAACTTGGACTTAAAAAAAGGCAAGAAATCTGTAGCTTAGTTTCTGTGGAAACTGAGCACACAGAAACCCACTGTGCACCTTTGAGAAATCTTTAATAATGCTTAAGCTGCTACTGCCCCATTTTTTGCATCCCTAGCAGAGTTTGGATTGGGCTTATCTTTTGGGTTGTAGGAGGCATGTAGTGAGTCTTATTTCAAGTGTTTGAAGCTAGATGCTATTTTTTTCATATTTATCTTACTAGAAGATTCTCTCATTAATAGTCAAAGCATTATGATGGAAAAATGTTTCACACTCATATGCTTATGCGGTGTTTGCAGATAGGATGATACTCACTTTAAGGATACACATCTTCAGAACCACAGCAAAGTTTTACCTGGCTCCAAAGGATCTATCCAGAACTATGGGAGTTCAGGTTTTAAATAGATGACCTAGGTGTCTTTTTGAAGGCATATAGCCAGTGGTGTTGACCAACAGCTTTTTAAAACACGTGATTTTTCTTAGAAATTAAGACAGATCAAGGGGAAAAAAAAGTTATGAAGAAGAAATTGTCTGTGTGTGTATGGTCTTACCCAGTACATGCTGAGCAGGACAGGCCTTCCTTTGAAATGAGATGAAAAGTCTGGACCAATTTCCAGTCTTCTGGGGCTCACCTGCTTACTAGTAAAAGTTGTGCTGGTGAATGCTCCCGACAGAAATATTGCTGCTCAGAAAGGCTGCTTAGGTGTAGTTTTGCTGATAACATTTGCCCCCATGGTACCTCATTAGACTGGCAAACAGAGTGGCAGCCCTGTGACCATGACCAAACACCAGCTTTGAGGAATGTTGGCAATGTTATAACCTTCCACACAGTCCCACTGCTCCCTTCTCATGGAGGCTGTGCTGTAGCGTGCAGGTACTGTATTTTGGATTTGATCCATGGAAAATCCTTCTCTGTAAAATCATTTTGGGTGTTCATTTCCTCCTTTGTGCCTTGTCAAAATCTGAGTGGTTGTTTGTTTTTCTTTACTGTCAGTGTACTTCATCTGTCTCTCACAGTGCAAGCAAAAGCAGAAGTGTTCAGCAGCTTGTCAAAAAAGGTTTCACTCTGCTCTCTTGCACCCTGACCAACCCAAAGGGGGTATTGCCAGTCCCCCTGTGTGCCGTACCCCCGTCAGCTCTGGATCCAGTCTCGATAGTGATTAGTGACCTCTGCACTCATCATATGCATCGGGAACTTTTTCTAAACCAGAGAATTAAACATCTGTCAAGCACTACGTGAAGCAGTCAGTGTGACTGGACAGTTCTGCCTGGTTAGCCCATAAGTGTAGACAAGAATAAATAATGATTCGAGGCCGTTCAGTCAGCCGTAACCACACTCTGTTAGGGACTCAACAAGACCAGGGACTGTGGCCAAAGCCTTTAACCACTAATCCAAACCAATTTCCTCTCTTTCTCAAATGCTCCATGATTTGAAAGCTTTTTGAACAAAGAATAAAAGTTTATAAAATGCACCCTTTCTAACTGAGTTTAACGAAACTCTCACAGAAAACAGAATTTGTGATGCAGTCACATTTTCTAAGTCAGTATGGCTTTGTACATAAAATTGTATAAGGATTTTAAATCTTCCTCAATTGAGCTGAACTTGAAAATGTTATAAATACCAATGTTCTTTTAGATCCAGAGATGGGGAAAGGAATTCCTTACCACTTGTTCTCCTTTTTATTCTTCTTGTATTTCGAGTATGTAGATTATGTGTCAAAACTATGCTTAGACTATATAGGTGACCTGTATGTTCAACAAATCTTGCTTTCAGAGAAGCAATTGATATGGGACTGTCTTTTGTTTCTTCTATGCTTAATCATAGATCACGAAGTGGTCTGTTTAAGGCCTTGAAAATTTATTCTGAACATTCGTTTATTCTTTAATATAAACAAACTGACTATTGCAGTTTATCTTTCAGTTTTTCATGTCCTTTTTTTTTTTGCTGCACATTACTGTCATTGGGCCACATTGCTTTCTCTTTCATTTTCTTTCCTTTTTTTATTACTCAAAATGAATAGAAAAATTAAATTAAATTAATATTTGTGCTTACTGCAAGGCACATCTTTCCTCCTCTTATCATACAGTTCGCAATTATGTTAATGGCATTTAATGAACTGGAAGTACTCAAGATAAGAATTTGGTTTCTGTTATTAAAGAGAAAATATTTTGTCATAGAATAGCTAATTTGTAGAGAATAGTGGTCATTTTTATAAGTTTTACTTCCTTTATTAATGAAATGTTTGTAAACCAGTTCCACAAGCAAAAAGCTGACAAGCTGTGGATTGTTTATGAAGGAAATTTTGAAATTCTGTTTTCAGGTTGCATGTTGATTCAAGCAAAATAGATCTTTCTTTATTTTTAAAGAGTCAAAGATATCAACTTACCTATTAGGCATAGCTTAACCAACAATCACATAATGAGATAAAATACACTCAGTCAGAGAAATCTGCTTGTGTCTGCTGTTGCTTCTGACAGGAGCTCTGGGCAAGTTATATAGTACACCTGTGTTTCAGTATCACCTGAACATTGAATTGTCTAAATTTTCATCTGATATTAGGCAAAACACTTGCTAAAATCTTGCAAGAGTTTAGTAAACATAAATGGAAAAGGAAAAGAAACTTCTAGATAAGTAATGGTATGTTTAAATGGGCAACAGTTTTCTGGATATATGTTTTTGGGAATGGAAACTATTCTTAAAATAGAAACTTGAGCTTATAGGTACGTAGTGTTTCATGAATTCTCCTGAATTCCTGATTTCTTTGCAGATCTTTTCTGGCATAAAACCTCAGTTTATTAACATGTCCATCTTGTAATGGGAAAGACAGTTCCATTTGATAGTTACTTCTCTATTTTCATCCTATCTGTTTCAGAATTAGTGCCAGTTCCACAAACCTGAGTGCTATGTTCTGACATGCAATGTCCGGGTAATCACCACTCAGAGATAATCCCCTCTGCTTCAGGCCTTCCATTCCATAATGGGCGGGATGACACAGAAATTGGTGGGTTTGCCGTTGTCAGGTTTTTATCCTCTCCTTTCTGATGACACAGTTTAACCCTTGTGTTATTTTAATGAAGTTTTAATTGTGTGTCCTGCCTCGTCCCCCCCTGCCCTCTCTGTGCTGGGCCACAGCTCTGCTTGGCTTCTGGCTGCAGTGCCCAGGAGGTGGGTGGGCTGGGACAGAAGTAGGGCAGAGATTGTCACCTTCTCGTGGGCCAGGCACAACGAGAGCTGCTCTGCCTGTTGCACGTCAGGCTTTTTGTTTGCATGTCACTATAGCTTAGCTTCATGTTTTAGGTCTTTAGAAATGGTGGTGTGTTTAGCACTGATCAGATTAACGTGACAAAATTAATAAAGTACTTTAATACACAGGGTGAAGAGACTGAAGGGAATTGAAATTAGGGAGACGAAAGAACAAAGGCAGTTCTTAAATGAACATTTTTAGCAATAGCTTAACATTATAAAGATTAATAGGAATTAATTTGCATGTATAATGCAATGTACAGAACACAACTCAAACTGACTACGAATTCTACAAATGCTATTATTGTAGAAGAAGAGCTACATAAAATAGGCATATCTGTTTTCTTCCCCTGGCCCAGTAAATGTGCATGACTAAAACTACAGCAAGTGCCAGTCATTCTCAGATGTTCTAATGTCACATGCCTTCATCTTGGACTGTACAAGCACAGCCATCCCACATGTTGATTCTTGTATTCTGATATTATAGTAGATAATATTATAGCAGTATTCTGATTTTATAGCAGATCAAAGCATACTTAATTATACATAATTATAACACCAATAATCAACATTTATGATAATGTTGAGCCAAAACAAATTGATAATCTGCTGGTTGGTTGCTTAGGGAAGTAGGAATAAAAAAGTCTAAGGAAGAACCAAGGAGTAATACAGGAAGAACAGAAATGTTATGCAAGCTGGCTTAACTGAAAGAGTCTCCCAGTACTGAAAGTGTACATTCCCAATGTAAGTTTGAGCCCAAAATATACAGGTCACTGAATAGGTTCAGCCTCTGTTTTCTCTGTTCCTCTGAGTATTCCCTGCTCATCTTTTCTCAATGTAGAGTGCTGTAGGGATATACCCGTTATCTGCCCAGTTGCAATGTGTATTTATAGTGCTATAGGAAGTTCTGGGGAACACAGAGTATAAGTCCAAATTGAAAGCTCTCCTAAAATCCATCAGCTAGGGCTAGGATTACCAAGACTAATATGGGATTTCCTGTATTGTCTGATTGAATCTTAGGTGTTCAAAATCATAATAATAAATAGGATGGTATTTACTGTCTTTCCCTAACATCTGCTATTTCCTTGTGTGTAGACAAGTAGCACATCCTCAAGCTGCAAACTAGGTGTATACACGATAAGAAATGTCACTTTGTGCCTTGTCCACTGTGGATGGTCACTGGGAGAGGGGAGGGAAAAATGTCTGAGAATCAAAGATAAGAATAAGGTCTTTCAAAAGGAGTAATTGCAACAGATAAGCGATGACACCTTTGCTCATCCCTACTCAAGCTGTGTATTGTGGTCATGCATTGCTGTCTCAGAGGGCCCGAGGTACCATGTCATTTAGCCCAGTAGGCTGCACAGTTTTGCAGCAGCTGGAAGCTGCTGTCACTCCAGGAAGGGGAGGCAGGGGTGCTTGGACCACAGTGCTGCTGTTCACAGACAGCAAATCTGGAATTTGCAGGATGGGTGCCCACAGCGTGTCCGTATAAAGCCCGCTGGAGAGCAAGTGGTGGGCCTGCTTTTGTTTGTGTCTGGCCATCTGTGGTTGTGTGCCCTTGCAACAATAGCCCACTTGCAATTTGTCCTTTCCACA
This sequence comes from Pipra filicauda, assembly GCF_003945595.2. NCBI lineage: Eukaryota > Metazoa > Chordata > Aves > Passeriformes > Pipridae > Pipra > Pipra filicauda. Next base: position 219,707 of record NW_024105197.1, read on the forward strand.
CGGCTGCCTAGTGTTTCCAAACACTGCCAGATAATACAGCAGAGGAAGCTGGTCTTTACAACTCACTAAGTCTCCCTCTAAACCCAGGCTTTGTGTGATGTCTGCACTAAAGTCTAAGACCATTGGGAAACCAGGGGAATGAAGATTCTAATTGTGAAATAAAATTTGGGGAGAGGGTATTTTAGAAAGAGAGTAAAATTGAATTTTAGATTTTTCAGAGCTCCTGTTCCTTGTCCTGTCCTGTAACTAGGGTTACTGCCCTGAGTGCAGATCAGCCTGGGAGCTGCTCACCGTCATCAAGTACAGTGGTGGGAGAGTTATAGTGTTTCTCAGGGTGCACTCTGAAGCCCTGCTTTAGTTCTGCACATGGAGATAACAGGACTTACTTCTGCTTCCAGTCTGTACCTTTTCCAAAGGAAAGGTAGAAGAAAGAATATTGTGTGCAGTGCTAGATGCTGTGAAGATGTTTGTTATGTGTGTGCAGGGACAAGTTTATGTAGTGCAACAGGAAGGATCTTTCAACAGCCTCAAGATTTAGTTTCTGTAGTTTCCATATTGAATGAGAGAATGAGAAAATGAGCCAAGGATGGTGCTTCCCTGAGGAATGGTCTGGAAATGAGGTAACATGGATGGTTTTGGCACACGGCAGCTTTTTCCTGCTGGCAGTGCACAGACCTCTGAGTGGAGTAACCATATTCTTTACTATGCTGCAGTTTCCAAAATTAATTTTAGTTGTAGAAATGATGCTGATTGATTCTCATTGCAAGAATTACCTTCAAATTCCAGTTTTGGACAGTGAAGAGGACGCTGAATCTTTCCTGTGGAAATGAACAAGCTCATGTTCACTTTCTGTGTGTTTAGAGATATTTAATTTTTAAGTAAATCTAACAGACAAGTTCATTATCTGAAATACTGGCAGTCTTGGAACAAGTATCTGCCTTCAGTAAATGCCCTTTGTTATTTTGGCTGCCTATATCAGTGTGTGTGGTCTAGATTAGAAAATTGGCTCAATTCAGAATCTGGGTTTTACTGTGCAACCAGCAAAATAATCTAGAAAAATTGCTGGGTTTTAAATAATTCTTTATTGACCTTTTTTCTGTAGTTCAACTATGTCACCAAATATCCCAGTGCACTCTTGATCAAAGACCTACATCCTCCTCCTGCAGGAAGGTGAATTTACTGGCTTGGTGGGTCCATTTCATTTCTAGCTTCTGTAAACCTCTGTCTTCACAGGGTGCTCCAGAGCTTCTGCACTGGCATCATCTGCCTTGTTACCTTGGGTGAAGAGTTGCATAAAGATGTTACATAAAAAGCAGTAGAAGAGAAGCTGGACACACTGTCAGGAAACTTCTAGCTGACAAAACGAGATGGCTTATATGGCAAGAGGTGTGCAGATGTGTCCTAAAGGACAGCTAGTTAGGAGCTAGGCCACAGTAAAGTGCTGGTTGTAGGTGCTCTTTGTGTCAAAAAACGACTGATTTTTGGGGGGGATAGTGAATAGAGTTTATCCTAAGGCTCAGATAACATTCCAGTATCGTGAAGCACCATCCAGTGGCATTGGAGTGTCTACAGAGGCATCTAGTATCACAGTTTAGACAGGTGCAGGCTGCTGCACTTGTTTGCAGTTACTGTGTGTGTTTGCTTGCTTTTCAACTGCATTCATTGTTCTGTGATGCAATTCAGTGTTTATAGATAAAAGCTTCTTTGAGCAAAATTTCCTTTTGTGTCACCAGGATAAACATGTCCACAAGGCCAGGAGTCCCTTGTCTTCAGTCTCTGTGTACAACAGCACTTGGATTGGTGACACTGTCACACTTGGATGGAATAGCTGGGGCTTCAGTTTTAATTTTTTGCATTACTTATCATCTTACAGAACATGTGGATGTTCTGCAGGTAGCATGCTGCCCTCAGCCATTTTCTGCTCTGCAATAAGGAATTCCCCAAATCCAGGCAAATACAGAATCAGTGGATTGATCCAAGTTTGATCACACCATTAAGGGTAGCCTGTCATTTACAAAAAAGGTTTGAGATTGATTTGTTTGCTGCAGCTGGAAACCTTCATTTCATTACGCAAATTATTTCTCTGAAAGCTGCTAAGAAGGATTGTGGTCTATAATTAGAATAATACCCCACAGGATTACGTTCACAAATGTAATTATATAATCATTTAGAACTAAATTGTGCCATGAAACTACAGAGTTTTTCAAAATGGTACTAGCATTCCTGGAGGCTTGTTTTTAAGATTTTCTGTGGTAATGCAGTTGCCACAGGCCGATTAGAAAGATTTTCAGTTCAACTGAGAACTCTTCCTCCTTTCCCTATCGATAGTTTGAGATTAATCAAGATTGGGGTTTATGTTCAGATGTGTGCTGTGACTCAGAACCAGCAAGCGACAGTGAAATCGGATGAAGCTTTCAGTATTGAAGGTGAGGTGCTGTAAATTGGAGCATGTCTGCTGGAAGCCCACAGTGGAAGGCTGCTTTGGTACTTCGGTGTGTCATTCAGAAGTAGACAGTGAGGTGGTGAAGTTGTTCTTTGGGGACTCTCAGAGCTCTGTGGCAGGGAGGCTGTGAGCTGCGTTGGTGTCTACGCTGCTCAGAGCAGAGAGCAGCGAAAGGGGGAGGAATTCCTCTCTGTGTAGAACCAGCCTGGTGGTGCAGCCTCCCTTTGCAGTGTGTTGTTATGGAGTGGTGCAGGGTGTACTGTCCCTGTACTCCCTGCAGCCCCAGGACAGCCTGCCTCTGGTTTCACAGTGATGTGAGTGTGAACGTGTTGAACTCTTTCCATACCTGTGAGAATGTGTTGGTGCCATTCAAGGATGAACGTTGTCACAAAAATATTTTGCACTAAATTAAATTTACTGGCTCTTCTGCCCAAAATGATGAATCGTAAATATGAAATAGAGCCGTTTTGCTTTTCTTCTTTAGGTCTGCAAAGCCCTTTTTATTGGCTTTACATTGTTGATATGATATCGAGTTGCATCCTCTTTTACTGTTTCCCATGGTGCCTGGTCTCTTGCACAAACAAAACTGTTCCAGAGGGTTTGTTTAGTGTACTAAAACTCCAGAAATAAGAGCAGTACATTTCCTTGTTTTATTAAGAATTCATCCACTGTCCTTTCAGGTTGCAACCCCCTGGTTAGCAAGTCAATGGGCAATAGCAGGGTAAACTAATGAGGTACTGTGATATTTGCAACGTGAGAAAGGCAAATATTTCACCAAGCTCTCCAATTATCTCTGGTAGCCTCGTACACTTCTAATGAGCACAGGGTAATCAGCCTATCTCTTCCAGTGTATTAATGAGAGCCACTTAAAATTCTCCAGGATTCCTGTGGAGAACTGATGTATAGACCCAAAAGGATAAATAAAGAGGTAGTGCAATTGCTGCTTCAAGGGCTGCCATACTATCCCCAGGGCTGTCTGTGTCTCTGCCTGTGGTGTGTTTTGTTGCTGCCTTTATTGTATGTAAACTACAGAGACAGTAATTTTGGAATTGCAAGGGTGCTTGAGCAGCAGCATAATCTGGCTGCTGGGAGACTACAAAATCATTCTCCTCAAAGACAGCATCTCCTAACAAGGTGTTCAGTTGCTAGCTCACATCTCAAGCAGTGCAACTGGGCAAGAAATAGGATGTCAGAAAATGCAAACCTGCAAACACCAGCAGTTACTGGCTGGGCTTTTAGCATCCCAGCCCATGTCAAGGAGAACAGGAGGATCTCAGGAAGCAAGCATGGCACAATGACATCTGGTTTGGGAGGCAGTATCCTTTCCTATAACCTCCCATGTAAAGGAATGTCCAGGACAAGACCTAGAGCTGTAGAAATAGGAAGCACAGGAGCAGGGTGATAGGAAAAGCTAAATGTGTTCTGTTTTACCACATGCCTTAACACTCTGTTAAGACTTTTTTTTTTTTTTTTGCTTTGAAATTGTTTGCTTCTGATCAGCAACAGCAGCTGTATTTACTTGAGATTTTTTAAAAAAGGGCAGGAAAAATTGTTACTCAGATAGATTTTGCCTGTGAAGTTGGAATGTACGGAGATTTGTTATTACTCAACAGAAACTTGGAAAGGAAAGAGAATTTGAGAACATTCTCCAATGCAAAAGTCTGTGTCATAATGAAACCCATTTACAAGCAGATGTTTACAGGGAAAAAAACCCCAGTCATTTAAAAAATGTAAACTGACAACCAGTATCCTTTCTAATTCCTTAATCTGCAGCTGTGCTGAATTCAAACGTGCACTTTTGGGTGCTCAGGAGATCCCTACTGAGGGATGGATGGTCTTCCCCTTGTAATACCTCCTTGCCTTAAAGTTACACCACAGGGTTGTATCTGCTTACAACTCATACTATGAGGTTTTGTAGCACAGATCTAATTAGTATTTTTCTAATCACACTAACACAGTTCAGCTGGGTGACAAAGCACTGCAAGTCTCTTGTTCCTGTATGAGAATCAAAATTGCACAGCTGAGTTTTTAACTAGTTCTTTGTCTTGTATGTAATTAGCAACAACTGCCCTGAACCAGGAGGCTGAACTGACCCATCACTCCTGTTTCACAGTCAGTAAGTGGCTGGTGTGAGGTTTGGGTGCCATTGGAGCTTTCACTGGGCAAACACCTGCACAGCAATACCAGCCCAATCCCCTCCTCTCTGTCCCTGCTGGCTGAGTGGAGCCCTGGGAATTTCAGTTCTCACAAAGCACCAAGAATATAAAAATTCTGTCTAGTGTACAAGTAAAAAGCTTTATCCAGGAATGCAGCAGGTCCAGGATTTGCTGCTGAGGGAGTTGAAAGCTGAGAAGCAGTCAGAGAGAGCTGGGAGTACCATGAGGCACCAGCTCAGAGGGCTGGCATTGGACCCAGCAAGGGCAGCAAACTGGGGAGAGTAAGGAGAAAAATAAATATTAATATGAGTGAAGTGTTGTGCCTGTGTATAAAACCTCAGTTGTAATCTTGTGATACCTTTTCTTGTAGCTTATGATGACATTAGACTCTCTAAAGGTTTATTATGTGCAGCTGGATGTACATTAGTCCATTTATTAGTCATCACAAGGTTGTTGACATTATTTCCACAGTGCTTTTACATTAAGAGCTTACTGAAATGCTAGATTTATGTTAGGCTACCGAAGTAATTTCCTCATATCAAGACAGCTTAGAAATACTGGGACCTAATCTGTTGCTGTAATGAATTTTCTGCCTCTCACAGGGATATTTATCCAATCTGTTCTGTAAACAGAGAAATTAGTTCAGACTTGTGCAAATGCTTTAATTACACTTAACTGGATTAATGGCTGAACTCTGAGGAAATGTTGTTTCTTTAGGCAAAACAGTTTGACCAGGTCAAAAATGTATTTTTAAATTCAGCCTGGTGCCTCTGGAAGGCAGGCCTGTATTAACTGGGCTGCTGGTGAAACAGTTGCTGGCCCTGGGCAATTGGGTTGGGACGTGAGGATCTGTGACATGAAGGGCTGTTTGGATTTAGGGTTCGTGCCATCTCCTGTCTTCGAGCTGACTTCTCTTGGACAGAAGTTAGTCCTTGGAACCTGATCCAAAGTGTGGCAGTTTCACAGGCTCTTTCTTACCACGTGAGCGAACGATTGGCTCCAAAGGCTTTTATTGGTGAATATTTGCCAGTCGGTTATCTAAAGGTGAATGCAGCAAATCATGTTGAAGGCTTCAGGTCTGGTTTCCTTGATTGTATTTTGTTAGCTTTAGCAGCTTGCTCACAAATTTGATAACTTTTGGAGGAATGCCCGATTCTTTGTTTCTTCGGTAGCTTTTGCATGCTGTTCCCCTTAGAGCAACGTCAGCCGTGTCCTGAGTGAATTATGTCTCCCTCCACACTGGGGATGGACTCCAGGCAGCCCATCTCAGGCACAGCTCCCTGCATCTTCCAAAAACACTCTTTGGCCCTGAGAAAGATTGGATTTCTATTCCCACCTTGTTCTAAGCTCCTCATTAAATTGCTACAGCCCGGCTTCCTGCTCAGCGTGCTCCTTTCAGTGTTGTGGTGAAGCATTTCTGTTTCATTTTTCCCCTTATTGAAACTAAGGACATTATAAGACAGGGGTGCAGGTCCCACTGTGGAGCCAGGACCAAACAGCAACAGCTCTAAATGCTTCTTGATTCTGTTTAGTCCCCCAGGAGCTCAGCACCCTCCTGCTCTCCCTGTGCCCTCAAGTGCTCACTGTCTCAGTGAGCACCTGTGTAAGCCCCGGGCAGAAACTTGTTCATTGATGCTGACAGTAAACCCTTGGTGTAAAGGAGCCACCTCCTTTCTTATTGCATGAAAGCTAAACTTGCTGATTATGGTCCAGGGATTCATGGACATAAGGCAAAACAACACCTCGAAATTGTGCTCTTTCTCACCTTCTCAGGGTTCTTTGCAGAGGAGGTTTCTGTGCTTTCCACAGATATGCAAAATGTCAGCACTGTCACCTCTGTTATTTCTATATGCTCTAAAAATTGTTTGTCAAATGATAATGCTCAGTTTCCTTTTCTTCTCCACTTCTACACCACTGCAGCTCTCCCTCTTTCAGCCCTTTAGCCATTTAAAGGTAATAGCTCAGCTTCCACTTTTAGTTGCCACTGTTTGAATCAGAAATCCTGGAAAGCTGTGCAGTTTCTCTGGTTTGCTGGAGTTCCTGAGACCAGATTACCTTCTAAGCCACAGCTGCAGCATGAAAGTCTTCACGGCATATTTCAGCAGTGTCTTTGAAATGAATTCTAATTAACTGTCTCTGATAAAAATATGTTTGTTATAAATATGCACACAGGTACATTTCAGACATAGAAAACTGGAAGAACTAGGAAAGTGGATGTATGATTGAGGATGAAAAAAATGTGCACATATATGGACAGACCTATTTCTGCAGACAGTGTCTGCAAAGCTGTGCTCAGTACAGTACACGAACATACCCACTTCCATACAAAGATGAATGTTGACTTTGACCGTTAAAAAGAAAATAAAAAATTAAACTTTTCTTTTTCTCAGTATGGTAAAGATACTGTTGCTACAAGAACATCTGTGTTTAAGGCTTGAAGTAGCTCAATGCACAGAACAGGGAAAGGCCAGGATTGCCAGAACCTTCCAGAAGGGAATTTGGCCATAACCAAAGTGTGGCATGCTATTGAATACCTCACCCCACCCCGCAGATAGAGCCAGGCTAAACGGAATCCCCAAATTCCACATATGCCAATTCCGTGTAATGTAGAGTTCACTGCAAGTTGGCCTCAAGTCTCTTTTGATTTAAAATATTCCTGATTTGCTGTGGTTCACCTCAGGAGAGGGAGTCTTCCCCAGCTTTTTAATATTAACAGTGAGTGGAAATGCCATCAGCATTTATCATTCAAACTTTGCTGAATACATTACCCTGCAGATTTCATTGCTCCTTCTGCAGAACGGGAGAGAGGGGATTGTGTTAAATCCTCCACAGTTGCACCAGGAGGCTCCTACTGCTCCTGCTACCAGGAGCAGTTCTCCCCAGGAGCGAAAGTCCATTCCATTGCCCCTGCAGTGTCCTGCATGGCTGGAGAGCCTGGCCTGCTGCTGGGAAGATGCCCAGGGTCACCTCTGTGTGTGACCTGTGTCCCCGAGCAGGGGTTTGGGAAACAGGCTCAGGCCTGTGTTTCCTAGAGCTCCTCTTTTAGTATTTTGAACAGTATTGTAGTGTTGGGGGCGGGGGTCAGCAGGGGGAACAGTAGCAGAATTTGGCTCTTTCTACAGTCAGCACACAAGCACAGCCCTGCCACTGTGGTGCACAGGGAGAGCAGGTTTGTCCATCATATAATTCATTGAAAGGGGGGCTCATTTTCCTTTCTTTTATGTCCCCAGAAACAGGAGCAAGTCAAAGGAACTGCACTGGCACTGACCGGTCAGAACAGAGAACTGTTTGAAAGTCATCTGCTTTGCTTCTTGTCCCTGAGCTGGTGATGGGGAAAGGCTTACTAGTAAAATCTCATTTTAGACAAGTAGAGAATTTCCCAGCACTTGTTTGGGTTTAGAAAGTGTAATCACTTGTGTTATTACCATAAAACAAATACCTTGAAGGTTTTGCCAGTTTTTAATAAGCTACTGATAGCTATACCAGAAAATGGTGTTAGTGAGAAATAACACACGAAAAAATAAAAGTCACTGGTCCCCATTTGCACAGAGGCAGCAACAGAAAAAGCTAAGTATCAGTTTTGAGAGCAAAATTGCTATTTGTTGGTGAATCAGTTTTATGCATATAAACAGTGCTTGGGGATTTTGCTCCCATGCATGTTTATTTATGAAATGGAAAGCAAGCAGAAATTTTGAGTAGTCCCATGGTACAACCCAGAACTGAAATGTAAAGATAGAATGAAAAAGCCAGTGATGCTAATAATAGAAATGCAAGGTCTCTGAGAGTGCACACTATCAGTGAGGAATGCCAGGGCTGTTGTAATCAAGAAAGAAAGGATTCTTCTGCTTCATTTCTCCCTAAAAATTCAGGAAAGCTTTTAGTTTGTTTTAAACTTGTGCTTCACAAAATCTGGTGGCAGTCGTGACCTGAAGGAGCAGTGCAGAAACAAACCACAAACACAGCAGCTCTGTATGTTTGGGGGCAGGGTGAACAGGCTGAATTTGGCTTGATGACATCCAGGGGCAGCTGGCAAATTTATTCCTTCTAGGTTGGCTTTGGCAGTTCCAGCCTGCAAAAGGCTGAGGGGTAGCCTACCTAAGATAGAATACTATGACTTCCCCTAACAGATGACATGAACAGTGAAAGAGTCCTGCATCTCAGCAGCAAACTAGCATGAATTCAATGAAGCTCCCCTGAGAGGTGCATTTTACCTTCCCTTGTCCCCTCACTGTTGGGTTAAGATCCTTTGGTGATATTTATTTCAAATTCCAGTGGCTTGTGTGTACTTTCACATCATACAGCTTTGCCACTGGAATTGTTTCTGTGTTTGTTTGTCTCTCTGGCAGTGTTTAATGCCTTTTTAAGCTTAGTTTCCTCTCCTTTCCCCTCTGTTCTGTTAGTTCTTCAAGCAGTCTGCCATGTGTCCCCTCCAAAACTGACATAAGCGCCTTAGCACACTAAGCCTGCATGGATGGTTGCTCCTGCTTCACCGAGTGGAGGTGGAGATGATAGAGCTCCTCTTTGCAATCCTATTACCTCCTCATGCTTTTCTTGTAAAAAGCAGCCGATGGTGGTGAGTTGGCCACAAACAGTGTTGTGCAGGACATCTCCACAGTCACGATTTAACACTATCCTTCAGCAAATATAAGCCACTAAAGCTTTCAGCAAAGTTGTAAGGCTTAACCCAAAGCACTTGGAAACAAGATAAAAGCTTAAGCATTTCCTCATCTCCCATTCGAACCTGGAGATATGTGTGTGCTGACCTTTCATATTGCTGGAATCAGTGTGTAGTGAGAATCCCTCTGTAATTTAGTGCTACAAGGAGTGCAGTCTGACTCATCTCAGAGAGAACATTCTGTCTGCCACTCAGGGTCCAGAGCAGCTAAGTGTATTATTTGTCTATAGATGAAAACACCTAATGAAAATGGCATTCTGGTCAGGGAAAGCAGGCATATTTGATCCACGTGGCTGTTTCGTCCACAAAATACAGAAACTGAGGAACTGTGAAGTGGCTCTGGGTTATCCAGGTCTACCATTCACCAACTCCTGCCGGGTCCTGCACTTTGGCCACAACAACCCCCTGCAGGCTGGGGGCAGAGTGGCTGGAGAGCAGCCAGGCAGGAAAGGACCTGGGAGTTTGGATTGACAGGAAGCTGAACATGAGCCAGAGTGTGCCCAGGTGGCCAAGAAGGCCAATGGATCCTGGCCTGGATCAGGAACAGTGTGGCCAACAGGACCAGGGAAGTGATTCTTGCCCTGTACTCAGCACTGGTGAGGCCACACCTTGAGTGCTGTGTCCAGTTCTGGGCCCCTCAGTTCAGGAAGGACATTGAGGGGCTGGAGCAGGTCCAGGGAAGAGTAACAAGGCTGGGGAAGGGACTTGAGGAGAGGCTGAGGGAGCTGGGGTTGTTCAACCTGGAGAAGAGGAGGCTCAGGGGAGACCTTCTCACTCTCTACAACTCCCTGACAGGAGGGTGTAGCAGGTGGGGGTTGGTCTCTTCTCCCAGGCAGTTATCAGTAAGACAAGAGGGCATGGTCTTAAGCTCTGCCAGGGGAAGTTTAGGTTGGATATTAGGAAGAAATTCTTTACAGAGAGGGTAATCAGCCATCGGAATGGGCTGCCCAGGGAAGTGGTGGATTCCCTGCCCCTGGAGGTTTTTAAGATGAGACTGGATGTGGCACTTAGTGCCATGGTCTAGTTAGTAACCATGGTGGTGCTGGATCAAGGGTTGGTCTTGATGATCTCAGAGGTCCTTTCCAACCCATCTGATTCTATGATTCTATTCTCTGACTCTATGATTCTGTGTCCCATTAGGTAGGTAGTGGCAGGCTCAGCAGCCAGCTCTGGTGTCATTTGCACTCTATACCTAGAACTTTTATTTATTCTCTAGGTTAAGTAACTTTTGGTAGCAGCATTCATGATAATCTGTTGCCTGGAAGTCCTTGGCTTTTCCAGCAGGGGAAATATATTGGACTAGTCAGGTTGTCTTCTGTGATACCTGTCAGTTTAAATTGTATGACCTTTTAGTGAGCTCTGAACCTCACCTGTCAAAGCCAATTTAATCATGTGTCTTTGTAAGGCTTCCCAATTCCAGAGTTCTTTCAGCTGAGGAAACTAATTGAAAAAAGTTGGCAAATGCTTCACTTAAGAGTTAGTAAACCTGGAGGAGAAATAGATCTTCTTCTGCATGGATTTTCCTATATTGTTCAACTTAACTTCCTTCAGAGGACTTCTGCTGAAAATGTTCGCTCCTAAAGCAGCCCTTTATCTTTTCTAGCTCTGCATTTGACTGGTTCTCAGAGGCTAAGACCTGTGGAAAGTAATTAAATTAAATCTTTTTTCCTAATGGGATTGAGTCAGTGCAGTTGTTATCCATTTACTTCAGACTTCTCAACAGAGTCAACTATTTCCTCTTGGATTTCGAGTTTCCTGTTTCAATCACAGCACCAATATGCTACATTTCACCTTCTCATCCGGGCAGTTCCTGTTTACTTTTTCCAAATTATGACAGGATCCATATTTCTCATACTGATGAGAGATGATCCCTCCTATTGTCTCTTGTTTAAGAACTTCATAAAACCTCCCCGGCTCTGGTTTTACTTACCATAACCATATCTCACTCTTCTCTGGGGCATTTGGCTTGATACATACTGTAGTGCTGGCACAGAGGGAGGCTACAACCTCCTTTCAGACAGTTGTAAAGTTCTTTTGCCCCCTTCCATCACTTCAGCTTTCCCAGGGAATCCTCCTGCCCTACCTCCAGAGTCGCCAGTCCCAGTACAGGTCATTTAGAGTCACTGCACATTTATCAAAGGTAAATGGTACAATTTAAGTTTAACATAATTGAGACAAGAAAGGGCTATTCATCAACTGCTAATGGTATCACCAGGCCAACAAGTGCCCCTGGAAATGCTTATGAAATCATTTGCCACCCTCAGGAGCCAGAAAATTTCCAACTCTGAATAAAAATCCTATATTATGTCTTAGGAGCATGTGTTGCTCATCCCCTGCCTCTGTTACAGGCCAGGAACACTTTGTTGTTAAAGAAAAAGTGTTCAGAAAACACATATTAAAACCAGAGCAGAAATATCCCTATTTTAGCTGACCTTTTAAGAAAAATGAAGATTTCCATGCGCAAGAATTCTAAAATCTAGGGACCCAAATGTGTGTGGTGGAGGAAAAATAGGGAAGAGAGGCAATCAACAAAGATCTTAAAATTCTTTTTTAAAGTGAAGAAAAAAGCTGTTCTCAGCATCTACTGCAGAGTGGCCTTGTTATCTTCAGGGCTGGGCACTTCAGGGGGGAAGAGGCTTATCCATCCTGGTCTGCATTCACAGTGTTACTGGTATTCCTGCCCAAAGCATCAGTTCTCAGTTATGGGATGGAGTTATCAACAGTGCCCGAAGCAGGAGGTAACTAGAGACAAGGCCAGGCTGGAACACACTTGTCCACAATGAGTTTTCCTACGTTTTGAATCTTCTTTTTCCATTGCAGAGCAGAGATGAGCCTGGTAATTCAGAGAACAGTGCACAGGAACACATCAGAGGAAGGCAGTGGCACCTCTTCTAGCAGGGGAAATAGATTCAATGTGCATCATCCAACCTAAATTTTCCAACTTGTCTCTGCACAGCAGAAAGAACCCAAGCATGTAAATCCCCTCATAATGCAACCTGAATCTTGGAGTCCTTGTTTCATAATTTATCAGATCACATTTTGACTTGCAAGAAGTGTCCAAATTGTGGGACTGGTAGAGCTGCAGCTGCCTTGGCGTGCAGCACTTGTGATTTCACTCCATCAGCGATCACTCAGGAGCCACTCAGCAAAGTGAATAAGAAAAGGTCTAGTGTAATTGACAGTAAAAGGCCTCTGAATTGAGTTACTCCTGCTTTTCCTTTTGAGGTTTCTGATTAGAGTGCAACTGCTGCTCAGTAGCAGTCTTTAACAAAACTACTATTTTTCCTCATACGTGTATTTTTGGTTTTCTTATGCCAACTTTAGCCAGGAGCAGCTCAGTGATTTCATGGACTCGGTGCTGCATAGGCCCCTCCTGTTTGTAATTAAGCTGTTATTTCACAATTCCTAGTGCTCATCTGGCTTTACTTTAGCAGAAAATATGGCTGTTGACTTAGAATTCATTGATAGCAACAAATAGGATAAGGTTTTAATTTGTCAACTGGTGTTCACTGGGCACAGGAATTGTTTCAACTGTCTGAGAGATTTCACACAAAGTTCAGGAGCCAAATGCACGATGGGCAGTGCCCCAGACAGGCAGCACATCACTGTGCCAGTGCAAGTGCCCCAGCAAAAAGCTCAGATGCAATTAAAGAAGGGGCTGTGTCACAACAGAGTGACAGTGAAGGACGAAGACATGTCAGGCTGGGAGAGACACTGAAACTCTGGCACTTCACCTGCACTTACAGCATATTCCTTTATGTGGATTTCAGGCAAAGCACAGTAAAAGTTTCCTTTTCAGCAGAGGCATTCAAGTAGAATGAATAAAGAAGATAAATTGTCTTTTAGAAGGATGGGAGGGTTTCCAATATGCATAACAACCTTTATGGTTTTATGTCAAGCAGTAGTGGGGTGGGGGGGAGAGTTCTCTGCTACGGGATCTTTCCTGAAAGGATATGATAGATGATTAGGTGCACAGAAAGCTTCAATAGTATATATGTGAAAAGTTCTCCCTGCAAGGGTTCATTGTAAAACAAATGTGCTGCTTTAAGGATAATGGCATGGTATTATTTATGTAGACAGTTCCAGCAGTTCCCAAAGAGAAGTAAATGCTGTAATCATACCCATAAAGGCCTGCCTGCTTGCTTGCACATTATTTGGCATTAATTTTAGTACAGAATAATTATCAAAGGAACATTTGGATTTATTATCTGTAAAGGCAATTTTAAATGAGGTATGAATTCAATACAGTAAGTGTTCTCTCAGCAGTGTGAATCCAAAATAGAGTCGTTGTCTTTCACCCGCTAAGTCAAGCTGTGCTTGGGCATATGGAGATTTTCATAATATATTCCATTCAAGAATTAGAAAGCTGTAAATATTTGTGAAAGCAATAATCAGCAACTGCTTCTGAGGGCAGCAGCAATGTACTGAAGGATTTTGAAATGAATCCCTAAAGTTAGTGCTCCTGCTTTGGATGCTGAAGCCTTGGCTTGGCTTAAGGTCTTTTTGGGGAGAGAGTGAGGCAGGAGAGCGAGGTGTTAAAACGCTGAGAATGTGGCTGTGAGACAAGAGCCTGAGTTAACACTTCTCAGTACCATGATCACCTGCAGTGAAATGTTCACCTAAAGTTCCAACGCTTCCATTTCTCAGCTTCTAAAAGTAAATGGCTTAGGAGATGGTACAAGCCATCTGTAATGCTGCAGACCGTGGGTTTTATTGGGCTATTTTTGTTCTCACTGGACTAAACTCTGCTCCTGGTTTGCTAGATGGCAGAGAAAAGAAGTGTCCTTTTCCATCTGCCCAAGACAAGTAATTTGTTTTGCTCTTCAGGATTGAAATGTGCTTTATGCCCTCATCACGTCAAGGCTTGACAGTGCTGTAATGGGCATTATACAGTGCTAACCAGAAAAGCCACGTTCAAGAATCAAGTCAGATCATCCCCTTTTTTGATTCTTTTTGATTAGAATAAGCCAGCAGAAGCATAACTTACCTTTGCTTTGTACTCTAATGCTTGCACAGGAATCCATGTCATTAAGTAAATACTGCAGGTATTTCCAAGTATTTCCTTTTAGGTGAGTTTTCAGCAATTGCTTCTCTTTCAGTGATCCCCTGGAAGTGGGAAGAGCTCTTAGAGAGAGCCAATGGAGCCTGCTCTGGTCTTTCTCCTGTCACTGTCTTTCAGTTTGTGAGGCTGGCTGGTTTTGAAGACCTGATAGTCTTCTGTCTGTACAACTGTTTCATTTATTTAGTTCTCTATATATTTATTTAATAGGGATGGTAGATAGTCTGGGCTGGCAAACCTTACCCCATAAGGGTGAAAAGGGCCAGAGGGCAGTTTGCAGAGAGGATAAGGGAAATTGATACTTAGAGAGCTTCTGGGATGGAAATATAAGAGCAATAGAAAAGCTTAAGAGAGACAGATTAGGCAGAGAAAGAATGAGAATGGCACTGTGTCAGGAAGGAGTACAGGATTCATGGCACCATAAAAAAAAAAAGGAAAGTAGTAGAGCAGATTTTCATGTGGTGTAACATGGGGCTGTGACTGTTCTGATTTTCACCAGGTCAGGATCCCTCTCACTCCTTGCACAGGGGCTGGTGGGCTTGTGTAGCTGAAAAATGTCCTGCTGCTCAGTGAGCAGCACTGGCACCGATGCAGGAGTTACAGGGGGGTGTCCAGTCACCAGCACTGTGCTGGAGGTCAAAATTAGATGATCATAATTTTCCCCTCTGGCTTTAAAATCTATTAACAGCTATTTTACGATGCTGATCATTTATCACCGCACCGCAGACTCCAAGACCAGGACCACCATGATATACTTCATAGTTAATTTATTTCCATTAGTTCACAGCTAAACTTCATTTAAAAGAATTTCTAGAAGTTGGATTATAAAAGAGAAACCCTAGAGATTTTCCAGTGTAGAACTGTTGGGGGGGGGGAGAAAAAAAGGAATTTCTAAAGCTGTAAGTTAGTGTGGGGTCTCGGACACAGATATTTGGGACTTGGTGGTGGCACCCATACCCTGTTTCTCAGGAAATTATAAGGAAGATTAACATTTGTAGGCAGACATCTGCTCAAGGCTGGTTCATTATGGCTCCCTTCATGGCTGAAGCTTTGCTAATGAAACACCTTTTACAGCAAGGACTGAGATACACTGTAATTATTTTCTATTTGTCCTTCTAATGGGTAATAGTAACTGTTCCTGAAAACAAAGCATGTCCTGCTGCTTCTGCAAACCTGTCAGAGCTGACACACACCCTGTCCCTCAGTCTGCATCATCCCAGGTGAATGGTGACAGAAATGGGCTCTGCTGATGAAAATAGGAGAAAAGTGACTTGGTCTGCACCTGGTGCAGAGAGGGAATGGAGGCAGAGGTGGTGGAGGACAAAAGGAGCAACTGCTTGCACCATTTTTCCTGTTTTAAAAATTGCTCCCTTTCTTCTCTTTTTACCTTTTTTCCTGTCTTGACCTTGCCACAACATGGGGAAAAAGGGATCCTTGGGAAAGTGGCCTGGTCTTCTCCAAGGGCTGCTTCAAGCACATGTGCTTCCAGAAACCAGATGGGTTTAGTTGAAGCTTAAATCTCACCATACATTCCCAGGACACAACTGTCCCACAGAAGGATGGGGAAGTTCTTCTGATGATATAGGAAAAGGTTAACATTGTTTTTGCACTTTTGTACATTACAGTAATTTTTTTTGTCCTGAGAACTTAATCTTCTATATTAAATTAAGACAAATAATCCTCTTGTCACTATAAAAATAATTACCGTAACTTTTTGAAAAGAACATAGGAAATAAAAGGTTTTTTTAACCCCCAAAACCAACATCTTTTCTTTCCAGCATTATTTTAATGATTAAAACCATGTTAGATTTAAAGTTGCAATTAAGATGAAAGTACAGGAATGACCAGATTTATATTTTTGACATATCTGCTGTTGTTGGTGCTGCTAATAGGTTCCACAGACACTAGTACTAATTGGCCTAAGACCAGATAAAACTAGATTTTCTTTCAAGCAGACATTAAAGAGAAAAAGAGAAAAGGAAAAAAGAAATATGTAGAGAGTAAAATCACCTTGGTTTTCAAGCGTAACAACTCCAGAGACAAGGAATCAACTCCTCCAGGTCTCATCTCACTATTGAATGTTCTCTCCTGATTTCTGTCATCCATCCAAGCTCTGCCTCCTCCAGCCCAGTCTGGTGCACCAAGCACTGAAAGAGTCCCAGTGGGAGAGGAAGCAATGACCCTTAATCAGTAATATCCCTTTGCATCTCTAAGAATTAGCACTATTTTTAGTAGTTTTCCTTGCAAGAATTACTTATATTCCTGTGCTTTTTGGCAGAGATCCATTAACAAAATGTATTTTGATGTCAGATGTATGATCACTACAAAATACAGCTGAACTAACATGACAAGGTTGCTGATTGCTAAGACACACAGGGCCAGGGTTTTAATCCCTGCTGGAGGAAACTCTACTCCCTGTGCATTTTTTGTATTGGGACCATAAGTCCTTAATGGAGCTTCCCAGTGCAATTCCCAAAGAGGACCAAAGCTGAAATCTCTGTGGCTGGCTCCAGCCCTGGCTATAAACAGGGCTACTCTCAGATTAGCCACGGCCTGAGTGCTTGTGTAAATCAGGACAGCAGGAATTGACCCAGTATTTGTAGAGTGCCTTTTCAACTGTAAAGTTTATTTTCTCCTATAAACTCTCCTGTTTTCCACTGTTAAACTACAAGGATTTTATTTCACTGCTACTAATCATAGCAACAATTTCTCATTGGTCCTGAAAAGCATCCCGAGATCAGTTTGCTTTGCTCACACAGTCCTTGCTGCCTTGCCTTGTGAAATGGCTGAAGGGAACAGATTTGCACAGCGACTCAACACGTGTGTTCCTTTCCAGTGTCAGGATGCCTTGGTTTATTCCCCAGCCGTGGCTAATGATGTCTCCAACATCATCTGCACAGCTCTGGGATTTGTTTGTTTGCTTGTTTGTTTACAGCAGCAGCTTCAACAACAGGCGGGAGCTGAAGCATCACACAGCTGATGTAAAGAGAGCAAGAGTCTTTTGTAATTCCTTGTAGCTCTTTCAAGTACATCCATTTGTTTGACACTGATGCTGTTGTATGTTTTAACCAAACACACAGGAACAAAGAAGCCAGTCCTGAAGCCTTTGCTTATTCAGTGTCTGAGAAAGGACTTTCAGGCATTCCTTATAGATGTTTAAACTCTTTTAATGTAAATTTGAATTTGAAACCTCAAATCAGTGGGTGTAACTCCCAACCAGAATCTGAAGCCCGACCTGGAGGAGAAAGTTAAATCATCATACTGATGTCTGCTAGTGGAAAGCTCTCCTGAGATATTTTGACACCCAGGAGAGGATGCCAGCTTTGTACTCCAGTTTGAAGATATTCCTAAGCCTTGTCCTGCAAATTTAGTAAAATGAAGGATTGAGTGCCAATATTCACATTGCTATTGTGGAGAAAAGTCTCTATATGTAGAAGTAAATTTCCCTCCCTCTCATGCCATCATCTAGTATCTCCCACGGTTTTCTGTTCATGTGATACCACTAATTTACTGAGCTGACATCCTTTGATATAATTTCAATCCATCATAGACTCTAAACATCATGGGTTTGCATGTGTTCTGCTCCTTTGTTTTTTAACTAGATGTACACAAATGAATACTGACTTCAGGCCTAATACCCGATTTACACAGATGCAGATGGGTTATTATGCCTTTAATTTGCAAGCATGGTTGATATAATTAAAGACATTTGTGCTTTTTAGCCACACAATTGCATATGGCTTTTTAAAAAGAATGATCCTCCTGAAGGATTTTTCCCCACTAATGAACATAATGATTGAACATCAGGTACAGAGCCATTCTGCAGGCAAGAGTATGATATTATAGTAAAATGAAGTATCTCATATGGGTTGGTAGTTGCATGGTTTGAATATAGCATTACTACCAAACAGACTTGATTTTTGCTGACCATTCTGACATACTGTCCTTTCTTTTGAGTGATGGAGGGGAATGTACAGGAGGACAAATATATAATAGTCCATAAATATTACATTCCTCACTTAAGTGATCCTTCCAAAAAGTAAAAACTTTCCTAAAAATGCTTTAATACCATATAATATATTCCACTTCCTGGGTAAAAGCAGAAACAGTTTAAAAGTTCCAATAATTTTATGTAGAATATTCCTGAGCAAGTCATTTGTATGCTGGATTTCCACTTGATGCAATATGAAACCACAGAGATACCTTATCATACTCTGAAAGCTGACATTATTAGGCACTACTGGAAATATTGCAGAGCTTTGCATAGTAAAGAACATTCAGCCAAGTAGCTGGTGAGTGTCCTGTGTTTTTCAACACAGACACCTTTGCCACTTCAATATTATTAGAAGTTCAGGAGACAAGAATCTAGCCCATAATATTTATATCATTTTTAAGTGTCGTGGGGACAAAAAATCCAAAATGGAAAGGAAAAAAAGAAGCAATCTAGCTAGGAAAGCTCCAGGGCCTCAGTACTTGCATGCTGTCATTTTTACAACAGTCAGAGTTTCTTTTAATGAGGGGCTGAGCAGACAGACAGAGGGGTGTCTCTGCTTTGGAGAAATTACAGGCTAATCTGATCTACCAGGTGTCATCTGTCCCCACACAGCAGAGCACTTGCACGGGGTGACAGCACAGGCAGTGACCCCAGCACAGGGATGCTGCTAAATACCAGAAAGGCACCTGCCAGTACCTTGGTTAACACAGAGGACTCATTTCTCACCATATCCACTGCTGTCAAAACACACCGTAATAAAAAAATTAGGGATAATCTTTAAACCAGCTGGTTTTCATGCAAGATGTGGGTTGGTTTTGAGGTTTTGTCTTCCTGCTTTGTGTAAAACTTAGTATTTAAGTTGTAGCTTCATTAGGGAAGGCTGTACTTTCAGACACCTCTTGTTTTCAAATAAGATCTCAAGCTTTTCTGCCTGATTTTCCCGAAGCCTTTGGAATGGGATATGATTTTCATGTGGAATCAGAAATAGTGTTTACGTAGATTTTAAAATAATTGGTTTTAAAACATCTCCCAGTTGCTGAATCCTTTGCTTGCAGGTGACACTTCTTTGCTGGCAGTTTACTGCTGTTTTCATGGCTTTGTGAATCTAAGCTTTAATTTTTCTTCCCATTTGTGCTTATGTCCAAAGGCGTTGAAGTTGAACTATTGTAAAATTAATTGCATCGGGAAACACAATGTTATTTTTCTCCCATCTCTGATGTTCATATTGTAACTGAGGGAGAGAAAGAGATGGAAGGGGAGGTTTTCTGAATGTTGTAGTAGACAAGCTGCTTGTTTCCTTCACTGATAAAGAGAGGGATTTCTTCAAAGTGGAGTAGAAAGATGTCTTGGTGCTTTGGCTGTGAATAACATCACACACAGCTGCACCAGGAGCAGAGTCAATATCATGCTTTGTGGCCACTGAGTGCCTGGGAATGAATGCTCTATGATCACGTTTAGAGGGGGCTGAACCACGTCTAAACAAGCAAAGGAGTTTTATAATCTGAAAACTCTAACCTTTGCAGAATGTCTTATATATTCTGCACTAATAAGAGCTGCAGTAAAAAAAGGCTTTGAAGATTTACACTGACATATAAACACATACAGATGCAAATGTGTACAAAGCGCAGTGGAAGAGGGGAGGTAGATTTAGATGTGAATGCAAGAAGGAAAAACTAAACACAGTTGGACTGTTGTAGCCAGAAAATGAATTAGTACTGCATTTTTCTGCCAAACACAGAACATGCTCCTCATTTTTAATTGTCTCCTGAGCTGCGGATATAGAGCTAAATAGATGTGATAAAAGGTCAGTGGTTTCAAGCTCCACACTGAAACAATAAAAAAAGACAGAACTAATTGTTCTGAGACCTTTTGCAGTTCATAAGAAGGACAAAGAAGACAATTTTGGTGTGGTAATTCAGACTTGCTCCTGCCTCATGGAGTTTGAGGATGTATTGCCCTTTTTCTGTCCCACAGAGGAGTAGATTTCTTCCTCACCTAAAAATTTATGAACTCTTTGCTCAAACACTTTCCAGGCAGGACAGGAGGTTACAACAATACTTCTAAACTTCAGGTGATTTGCAAATTTACCCATTTTAATTATTGGATTCTCCAAACTTTCATTTCTCTCTTGGGACTTGCTGTTACCTCAAAGTCTAATAAGTCCCATTCCTCTGCCAGCAATGAAGTAATGACAAAACTACAAGGGGAAAAAACAGAAAAAAAAGCAATGCTGTGAAAACAGTGAAGGGGCAAGGTCCACTGAAGTTTCTGAGGCTATAAACTATAAATACAAATATAAATATTAGAATTTACCCTCTCTGCAGACAGATTTACCCCCACTGCAGAGGTGATCTGGGAAAACCATAATCTCATTCTTCCACTTCCTTCTTGAGGGCCCAAATGTCCTTTCCTTGATGACCTTCTCAGAGGGTCAGTCTCAGGGCTGGCTGCCTCGTGCCAGCCTGTGCAGTGGCCTCCTCACTGCCCCATGACCTCCCTCCCTGACATTAAGCTTTCCCCTTTCTGCTGCCTCCCCACAGGGGCTTTCTGTCTTCCCCTTCCCTCCTCCAGCTTGTGCCCGTCCTTCCCTAGGCACAAGTGATTAGTGTTTTGATCTTTGGCAGGAGTGCTGATGACAAATATCTCGCTCTGTTTCACCTTCCTGGCACTGGCGGGAGCTCCCTGATGTCCTGCTGGGCTGCAGCTCCTCTTGGTGAGCTGCCAAGGAAGAGTAAGCTTTGGTAGACTCTGTGTCAGCTCCACAGCAGCACTCTGGGCTTGTTCTGCTCCAGACTACTCCTAATAAATATGATTTATGAGGGCATCTTTTCCAGGATGGCTTTGAAGAAATGTTGCTGATGTCTATATCTATCACATATAATGTGGGTTGGATTCTTTTGGCTTTTCTGTCTTTTTGTTTTTGTTTTTTTTTAATATTAGACTTCTTTGTGGAACAAATACACAATTTTCCTCTTCTTTCTTTTTTAAAGTGTGGTCAGATTCCCTGGATTAAATTTCAACATTACCATAAGGTATTTCACATATGCTGTGTAGTGTTGCAGTGATGTCATACTGAGATAAAGTTACAGAAATCTGAAATCAAGAAGTTTTTTATTTCTTTTAAGAGCTCCTCAAAGTCATCCTAAAGTTAGGAATCAGGCAGAAGGTATATCCTCAGGAAAAGGAGCAGACATTTCACTGCAGTCTGTTTATTCCTATTTTTTTGCAAAATAGTCCTCTTTTCACCTTAATAAATAGAAGAATTAATGAAAGCTTTTTTTGACACCCTGGCTATTACTTTTATATAGCCATCAAAAGGAAATGTGAACAGGATTGACAATTTCATTTATCTTTGTGATAGAAATGCAAAGTAAAGAATTTGTAGCAAGTTGTGTGCGCATCATAATAAAAGGGCAGCAAGAAACCCTTTTCCAGCCAGTGCAATTTATTTACCTCTTTTCAAAATCAGCTTCTTATTGTGTGCCTACAAATCTGCCTGCTCTGAATACGCATTCAGAGAGAAAGAAAACAGGACAACTCTGAAAGGATATTACATAGGAAATTGCAAAAAGTACTTCGTAATTAGTTGGAAAGTTTTGTCAAATTGGACAGTACATTTTTGTGCATTTCAATAAGGTATAAAAATGCACTGGGCTGATGACCATGGAAAAGGGAAGCCAGCATGAGACTAGTGAGGTCCACTCCTGCTTTCAGCAGCACCTGTGAGCAGCTGTCCACCCCCAGGGAAGGTGTGACTGCCTGCAAAGGCTCTCGTCTGCAGAGGGTCAAAGAACAGAGGAAATGATGACCCTGAGGCAAAACTGGTTCATATGTGCTCTGATTAGATACTGTTATGTGAAAAGGAGAATAAGATGAAGGAGCTGAAATTCAGTCTTTGAAGTCCACCTTCTGCTTCTCCTTCTCCATCACAGGAGCTTCTCCATTGTGCCCTGAGGATGGAGATTATAAACCAATGTGTGTGATCCCACAGAGTCTAAACCACTGTTTTAAAATATACAATTTTAGTATAGCAATTTGGAATAAATGACCCAAACCTGTCTGCCCCACCCTGCTGTGTCCCACCCAGCCAGGTACACTGGGTGTGTTGGCCCTCACTGCTGCAGGCAGGGGCTACAGCTTCACACGTGTGACACTCCTGGCTCATCCCACCTTGGAAGGAGGCCCTAGTGGGAATTCAACAATATCAAGTGCCCTGAAAGCCTTTTCCTGATAAGATGGTTGGGTAAAGAGGCCATTCAATTCCATGAGAAGGCCTCATGCCCTCTGCACTTACCAATCATAACAAATGTCAATAATAACATTTACACAAAAAGTATAAAAGGCAGAATTTGTTACAGGAATGGAAGAAAAATTTACTTCTTGGGTTGAGGGGAGAAGCATCACCAAAGGTTTAGAAATAATTGATTGTGGGCACAAGCAAGGCAAGTTTTTCAAACACAAATGCTATAGTGCCCATCGAGCACCTGCCAGAGAATTTCAGATAATCAGCCATGAGAGGTGAATCATGACAGTGAGCAGCTGGGGGAAAATAACAGACTCTCTGTGCCACTCCAAGCTGGTGTTTCCATAATGTCCTAATCAAGGAACGGATCCCCATTACTGTTTAATTAAACCAAAGGTTTATGGGGTTCTTTGTCCTGAAGATATGATACACTCTCTACACAGAACAGTGTTAAACTAGACTCACAAAACCTCCATTCCAAAGGCAGGGATAGACCCCAAAACATAGTTGAATCCAAGAAAAAGTGGCTTCTTGGCGTTCAGTTTGGCAGCATTAGCATGTGGTATCAGGAACACCTTCTTCCTTCCCTCTGAACACCAGCACAAGTCAAATGTGGAAAAAATAATTCTTCAGTAGAAACAATGCTGCGTTTTATGTGCTTTCTCAGTCTGGCATTTCCCTGAATTTGCAAAAATCTGACAAATCTAACCAACCGTTAAAATGTGTAATAACAATGGTAGCAAAAAAGCCTGCTTTGAGGGAGCATACACAAGCAAATGCAGATGATGAAGAAATGTAAGTAGAATTTCTGACTCCTGATGAAGAGATTGAATAATTTGGTCAGACAGTTTTAGTAATTCATCATTTATTCATTAACTTGTACTGTAGCATACTCCTATTTATTTGGAGTGCAATGGCAAAGTACAGCTGCACAGAATGTAGGCAGAGAGCTAGATAAAGGATAGTTTTAGGACAGGTGGTATCCTAGATTTGTAAACAGATATTTCTATAATTAACAGTGGATTCACCACATCCAAAACATTCATTTGTGTAAAGTACCCTCATATATTATCTGTATTATACTAAAACCTATACTAAACTTTGGAAAAGTCATAAATAACATGGACATCTAATATATTTGGAGAATAAAAGATGCATCATTAGCTGAATTTTTGTTTTAACAGCTATGGTATCAACATTTCATGAACTACAAAGGTGGTTTTCAGTTTGTGTGGAATATTGTGTAAAATTTTCTGTGCGATACAACTCAGTAGCACAGAAAGTTGTAGCCCAAACACTTGCTCAGTATTTTTGGAAGCAGCTCTGTGTCAAAAGTGCAGTGGTTTTTTCTACCTGAGTAAGCCACAAGTTCAAGTGCAATCAGGTGAACATTTTAGTCTTAGCTTAACCTCTACCATTAGACAAAGAGTCTGGAAAGCTATCAGCTATTGCTCAGGAAAAGGTCAAAAATAAGTGCCATAACTGCCAGCAGCTGTTGCTGGATATATGGGTTGATCCAAGTACAGCCAAAACAACAAAAGATATCTTGCAAGAAAAAATAAGTAGACATGACATCATCTTAAAAACTTAAATCGTTGTAGTAGTTACATTGGAGGAGAAGTCTACCTGCTTTTTTAATCATCTCTGGTATAATTAACTTTATACATGAAAAGCTGAGATGTTTTGGAGGCTTTATGAGAGTAGTGCCCATGGGCTGCAGCAACCCAGCCCTGGGGAGGCCAACCTGGCCTCACTGCCCTTGTGTCCCATTTTAGCCATGATGACCACCACCAACTTCAGGCCTCTGGTTCCCAGAGATCTGCTTTTGGCTTCATAGTATCACATTAACAGAGAAACTATAGAAAACAGAAGAGCTTCATGATACAAAAAAAATGTTGCTTGTTCTTATCAGGATTTTCAATAATTATTAGCTAGTGTTATTCACTGCACCAGAGTCTCATTAGCCAACCAGTCCTGCCTACTTGACTTGGCATTTCTCATCCACAAAACAAGGCCATGAAGTTGGACTTTAAGAGACACCTTTAAGAGACAGCAGAAAATGTTTGGTACAAAATCATAAGCAGCAGTGAGGAATCATCACCCATAAGATAAAATGATACTTTGTCAAGCAGATAATATAATCCTGGTAATCAGGTTAAGATGAAGCATGGAAAGGTTTTTATTTGAAAGCCAAGTAGGAGTTTCCCATTCAAAGCTTTCTTTGAAATACTGGGGGTATTTCTTCCAGGAAGAAAACACAGAAAACATTTTGGTGAGGTTTTGGTCTCAGAGACACATCTGGGTAGTCCAGGCAGTGCAGAGGAGCCCTTTTCCAATGCAGTGACTGTCCCCAGAGGGTTGTTCTTTGTGCCCATGCCTGTTCCCTCGTGCCAGGAAGGCAAGGTGTGCTCAGTCCCGTGTGCCGTGGCCGGTGCTGGCACCGAGGAGCGGGACTGGTGCGCCTCACTGCCCAGGTATGCAAGAGTGCTTCTGACAGTTCTCTCCATTTGTCAGAACAACCATCTGGCCAACGGGCTTGTCCTGAGGTGTAAAACACAGCTCAGAGAGGCTTCATTGCCAAGGAAGATGCAGTAAAAGTAGATAAGCAGAAAACGTTACACGTAGAGCTTCCATACACAGAATGGTAATGGTGGGAAAACAGGCTGAACTTCCACACGCGGTGGCTTAAGTTGGAAGCAGTGGAATAGACTGTAAATGCACACACAGCTCTGGGAAAAATACTGATTTTGCTGGGGTAGAAAACCCTAATCAGTGCTTGGAGTTTCCCTCTCTGTGTTCACCTGCTAACAGTATTGTGGCTGAATTCATCCTGGTTATCACAGCAGTTAACACCTTCATAACTTCTTCCCAATTTCCTCCTGAAAACCTGAACTCCACAGTACCCAAAACTAGTGAGTGGTAGCAGGATTGCTGCTGCATGCAAAGAGCTCTAAGAGAGAACAGATATTATAGTCAACTTTATACAGGATTATCAGGATTATCTCCTAAAACAGATCAAAATAAGGCAGACCTTCTGAACAATGGAAATCTCTATCTCTAACTAGCAGTGTAGTCAATTTATTTAAACAAACATCTATTTTTACATAGCAGATTAATCTCAGATTATTGAAGTAAAAGCCTTAATATTTAAGCTTCTGTAAACATCTGAATTCTAGAACATTTATAGAGTTGTTACCATTTACTTCAAATACCTTTCTGCTTATGATTTATTCTGTGGCTAATCAAATACATACCTTTATCTTCTTCCTGTCACTGCAATATGCTGAAGGCAGGTGCTGATCTGAGAAGGCTGCAGGTCCCTGGGGCTGGGGCAGGACATGCCTGGGCACAGCTGGGCTGGAGCTGCAGTCCCCCAGCACCGTGACCACTGCCCGCCAGGCAACTGCCCTGAAATGCCTCACAAATGTCAGCCCTACAGCCCGAGTCCCAGAGACCAAATTAATTCCGAGCATGCTATGAAGCCTGTCCCTTCCAATTCACCTGGATACCTGCCTCTGCCTTTGAATGACTGCCTGCAGTGAACTGGACACGACTGAATTACAGCTTGAGAAATAATCATCCTGCTCAACATTCTTCACCGTGTAGAAGGTCTAAATCAGAGAAAAATCACATCTGAACATCAGGACTCTCACCCAGATAACAGACAAGACAGGGTGAAACATATTTATGTGTCTGAATTTTGTTATCTATGTGTTATTACCTAACTTTGCCTCCCAACAGTCATTAGAGCTTTCATAGAGGAGCACCTGAAGTCAGACATGTGCTTCTCCCTGACAGGAGCCACTTTGAACAAATGTGTGTTGCAGTTTTATTCTAAAACTCTCCAAATAGAACTATTTGTCCATGAAACACTTTGTTAGAATTATTTGCTCACCTCTAAAGATTCATTCAATGAAGATATTTTGTCTCAGATTCTTCCAGGACGCTTTTGCAGATTAATTGCTGGGACTTGTGTGTTTCTGCTGTGGTCATTATCATTATTTTAAACTAGCAAAACCTTATTGAAATTTTTGTAAAAGTTAAACTCTCCAGAGCGTTTCTGTGAACCCGTCTTACCAGACTTCCCATCGGCAATACCTCTTCTGAATGCTGGGCTTTGTCTACAGCCAGTATTTTCTGCCCACTCTCTTTACATCTGACAAACTCCTGTCTGCTGAAAATTATTAGTTACCACTCTGTAATGCACAACTTCTAATCCACACCTACCAAATGCTGCTGAGGTTGGGTTTTGGTGTTCCTTATTAGAATCTGTACAAAGGGATGACCTGTCAGAAGTTAACCAGTTCAGATCTTGGGATAAGGGAGGTGAGAAATGTTTATTTTTAATCTCATTTCCCTGAGAATACAAAGAAAAAAACATCGTAGTCTGCACATGAAGGATGTGGAATCAAGAAAAATCTGCCTTTTAGTTCTCATCTTCTTTCTTTTGCTTGTGGCAGC
The DNA here is from genome assembly GCF_003945595.2 of Pipra filicauda. Classification (NCBI taxonomy): domain Eukaryota; kingdom Metazoa; phylum Chordata; class Aves; order Passeriformes; family Pipridae; genus Pipra; species Pipra filicauda. Next base: position 246,738 of record NW_024105197.1, read on the forward strand.
GTCTCCCCAGGTCTTCTGATGCCACAATCTCTTTGGAGAATGCGGAGAGGCTCCGGTTCCTGCATATTCTTGGTCCTCTGGGGCTGTGCAACTCCCTCTCCTCTGAGATAAATTGCTTTAGATCTGTGGGCTGCAGGAAAGTTACCCAAGAGAAAATTCAGCACGGCCAGGAGCTGGCTCCAACCTTGCCAGCCAGAAGTCAAGAAGCAGAGAGAGGAATCACTCCCATCCATCAGTTTCTCAGGTCGCTGCCTGGAGCGGTCCCTGTTTCCAAGCTCTGAACACAACCCTTCACAGCCGGCTGCCAGCATCTGCCTGATACACCCACTGGCTGGTTCCTTTCATCTGGGGGGGATAAGCATCAGTTTTCTGGATGGATTTTTCTTCAGTCTGAGTCCTTCCTACCACATCCATAAAATGTTAATGTGTCAACATGCCATAGCCAAACTTCCACAGTGTCACCCCCCAGTCCAGCACTTACTCCTTACTTACCCACCCATCAGCTGTGCAGCTTTCTAACTCCCACGAGCACCGAGGAAACACCAGCAGGTAATTGATCCTGCTTGAACCAAGTAGTCATTTCAACTCTAATTTAGGAGCCATAGTCTCTAACAGTCCTTCTGAAACAGTGAGTAACAGGTTGATTCACCAACAGGATGGAGAGGTGCATTGTTAATGAAGGGGTTGTCTGCAAACCAAAAATACATATCCTTTCACATTCCCTTCTCCATTCCACAAAAGCCAGCTGTGATGGGAGGGGTGTGGAGGTGACCCCCTCTCAGTCAGACTGCTGCAGGCTGCCGAGATGCTCTGCTGGCAGCTCCATCCAGGCTGCTTTCTCCCAGTGCCAGGAATGCTGAGAGGAATGGGAACAGAACAGGGAATCTGGCCCAAAGTTTCTTTTTGTTTCATACAAAGAAAAGTAATATAAATGATTAAGTCAGAGTATCTAATTCATCTGTACAGCATGAGGTCAGGTGTTTCACTTGATAAACGAAGACATCGACTTATTAGCCTCGTTTTTGGCAGAATTATTAAGAGCATGTTTACATTCAAACTCATTAAGACAGACATCTAAAACCAGAAGCATTCAAAATTAATGGATGCTTCTTGAAACTGTTGGCTTCAATGAGTTGTGTTCCATTCTTTTATTAAGTGGATAGGTTTTTGTGGTTTAGGCAGAGAGCAGATGAAGACAGTTCCTTAAAAAATAAAAATACAGTCTTGATCTGTAAAGGAAAATTAATTGAATACTTAGAAGCCTTTCTGTGCATCAGCCCACACATAGTGTGCTTAATACAAGATATTTGTACCCAATATGATCTTCCATGTTGTATGTGTTTTATATTTACCATAAATTCTTGTTCTACTTGAACTTTTCTTTTCCTTGCACTCTGATCTTTTATGCCCTAGAATTAAATGGAAGGATGGGATTTCTGTACATTTCCTGATTGCACTGGTTTAACAAAGGTCATGATTTTGGCTTTAACAGCTAGCCAGATTCACACTGTCAACATCTTTTCTCTTGCTGTCTCACTCACCCATGATTCAAAGACATGGTATATTGACATGCTATGGACTCAAACCCTGAACTGCCAGCTGCAGTAACTCACATCCATTTGGAGTATTCCCTTATGTTCTCACAGCTTCAGTGGTATTTATAAAGGTATTTAATATAGAAAGTCTTATAAATAATTTAAAGCTCAACCACTCTGAATACCATGTACCTGTATATATATACTATGTATATGTAGAGAAATATAGATCTGTATAAAATAAAATGTATTGCATGTTAAACAGTTTTTAAAACAGTTGGTCCTGGAAAAGGCCCATAGGTGAGCACAAGAAGGTTACCCCTGTACCTGGGTAATCATTGTGGTGAGGCCAGGAAACAGAGGCCATCATGCTGCAGAGGATGCTGCAGGTCCTGCTGACTCAGCTCCCTCCCTCACTTCTGCAGGAGCATGCCATGGTGGCTCATTTCCGAGCTGCCTAACAGCCAAATCAGGAAAACTAATGCAACCACATTCAATCAAAAAATTTTCTAGTACCTTTAGCTTCAACTCTTCACCAGGGGGATGCAAAACATGATTTTTTAAGAGCAACTTTTTTTTCTTCCAATAGTTTATGACATATTTATTATTAAAAAAAAAAAAAAAAAGGATAGTAGAATAAATCAGTGCATCCTGAGCAAATAAAACTCACTTCCACACCTCTAGTTAATCAGGCTTTATTTGCTTACTATCTGTGATGTTACAGTAATTATACTAATTCTCCAGTCATTCATTGAATCTCTCTAAAAGAACTGGATAGATGTGACTTAAATTTCTAATTATTTAGATTTTTCTAGCTTTGAACTGGTGGAGAGCCTAACATGATGTGATCCTGGCAATGCAAATAATGTAAAGGAAAGGAGAAAGAGTCAGCTTTTTTACAAAGTTAAGCAATTACACATGGAAAACGTAGTTTTCTTTATAATATTGCACATATATCTCCTCACCCTTTACATTTGGAGATTGTTGAGACATTTATATTGCATCTCACAAAGAAACATTTGGAGAACTGTGGCCTAAACGTTTAAGAGTTCACTGCAGATCTTGTCTGATCTGCTGGTTTCTTACATGGATTTCTTTCCATATGAGGTACTGAGAGTTCTTTGAGGTCAAACATGTCAGTTTTCTACATGGGAGATGTTACTAATTTCTGTGAGCCCAGTGGAAAATATAAGGTATTGCTTAACTCAGTGGTGTTCTCTCCTGGACTTAATGTTGGTTTTTAGTAATATTTTTTGTAGCACTCTTTTTTCAGTCTTTGTTAATAGTATTTTGGATTCAATTCCCCAGTAATTATACTGCTTTCAGAATGTGAGGAATCAGGATGTTGATAAACAATTGTTAGAATTATTTTGTAGACCCAAATATGGTGTGTATTGAGTTTTGCCAATGTGTTCATCTCTTTCAAAAGATGATTATATTACTTTTTACCCAGAAGAGGGATGAACGTTAACTTATAATCTATAAAATATTATTTTATAATAATACAAGGTATTACAATATGGTGATTTAATATACTTTATACAGATTCTGGTGTAAGTTAAACATAAACACATCACTCAAAGGGAGTAACCACAGTGTGTAGGTAGAGACACTTCAGAGGCAAACAGTACTCACCTCCAGACTGTCAGGCACTTCTGGGACACCTTGGAGTTAAAGTTTCTCATGGTAATGTCGAATTTTGGCTGCTTCTCCTTATTTAGCATACTTCTGCAAAGCAGGGTATTTTTTATAATTCCCAAGACTGAGCTGAGTTGGCTTTTACTCTGCTCTCTGCCTCCAGGTGATCCATCTCATTCAAGCTCTTCCCAGTAAATTTACCAGATCCCTTTCGTATGCAGGGGTTGCACTGAGCAGTGGAGGATCAGCAGCTCCCATCTGCTGCAGGATGAGCTGCCAAATGGCAACCTCACATGCTGATGGACCTGACAGATTTTTACATGTTGTCTTCTCATGCCATCTTATACTCCTGCCTGTTAGGCAGCCAGCAACATGTCTTTTATTAAAACAGACTATATACCATAAATTTCAGATAAATTTTACAGTTTGGAATAATCTGATTTTCTGACTGCCCTTGGTTTTATGGAAAGCATGATGTACTAGAACGTGAGGTTTCGTTGCATTATTATGAATATATGTTGCCTTCTCTTTCCATATGTTCTTGCATAAGTGTCTCATCCTGCTAGATCGTTCAACAAAGAATATAAGATAAAAAACGAAAGTAGAAACTGAAGACAGTGAAAAATGCATTTGGTGCATAAAGTGAGAGCTGTGCCTGGCCAGAATGCAGAAACATGTTTTCTATCTTAATCAGTTTCATGGAAAGTAAAATGAAGCTTTTTGGTGGAAATGTCGCTTGTCCAGAGTAAGGATGAATAAACCAAAAAGATAGCACAGTCTGACAGTTTTAACCCAGAAATTCCTCATATGAGACCAATCAGTTCTTTCTCAAACACTGTGTTAGACTTCTGCATATCACCTGGATCCTGGAATAACTTCAAGGCAGTGCAGATGGGAAATAGGAGAGTTATCGTGTATATTGAAAACAATCCAGCCCTTTGAACTTGCAGGTTTTGTGACCTTTTGAAGACTTCTTACGGGAACACAAATACGCTGTTAGTTTGGTTTGGGCCTGATCAGGACTGGAATTTGTGGGTTGGGGAGAAGGAAGAAAAAATGCAATTATACCTCTTGATTTGATGTTAAACCAGTGACATTTTAGAGACAATGAGGCTGGTAGTTGCCAGCCTGTTGTTATGAGCTACCCTGAGACAGAAGCTCCACAGTGAAGGTCACTGTGCTAGAAGCAGAGATGTGAACATTTTACGCCTCTCTTTTCTTGCTTTTTCAGGTTTCTTTACATTCAGTATTCACTTCTGCCCCTCGCCTATTTTGTAAAGATATACAGTAATACAGTTTGCAGAAGCCACTCAGCAAGCCACCAGCACTTTCAGGTTCCTGGGGACATACCCTGAGCCCCAGAGCCTGCTGGAGCCCTGCCTGTGAGCTGAGAGTGGCAGCACTGCCAGATCCACCACAGGAGGGGAGGGCCAGGACTGCCCTCCATGTCCACAGCAGGCGTGTGCAAAAACATTTACTTGCTGTCACTAGAAGCAAAACTGGCCCCCTGTGACTATGAAAATATGTCAGCCTAATGAGAAAAATGAGAAGAAAAAAACCCTGACAAAAATCTAAGCACAGAGTGTTGAACAGGACTTGTTTTTGCCAGAGGATTTAGGGCACAGATGAATGTTGCTTAAATGTGGTAGGAATACCATGTCACATCAAGTAGGTTACTGTGCTTTTGCACCAACTCAAAGTATATCCCATCATATATGCTTTGTGTGTGTAAAATTGGATTTTTTGCAGCTCGCTCCTTTCCAAAGATGACCTGCACTGTTTTAATTTCTGAATGGATTAACTCCAAACAGTGGGGTATGAATTAAAGGCTCCTCAAGCAGCCATTAGAAAGTATTTTGGCTATTCAAATAATGGAGCTGCTAGTGATTTAAAAAAATTCCAGGGAGAAATGTTCTTAAATGTCATCAGCTACACAGTGCTGGAATCACTTCAGGGATTTCATGAGTTGCTATAAAACATGGTCCAGCAACATCAAAAGAGGTCTGCCACTACCAATCCTGTGAGTCTCAGTGTCTGCCTAAAGTGCCAGACACTCATCCACTGCTAATTATCCATCTCCTCCTGAGGTCAGTGGTGCTCCTGCATCTCCTATCAAAGGAGGATTTGGGCTGTCAGTGGAGTATAAGAATGGGATCAGAGATGACAAAGATGCCTGTCCCTTCAGGAGAAATTCTCCTGGTTTTGTCCAATGGTCCCTTCAGACTCCTTCTGGCTTCCCTGGAAAGGTGCTTAGGAGCCAGGAAGGGAACTTCAGAGCTTCTCCCTGCCACCATCTCCTCGGGAAGGGTTGAGGGATGAAGTCACATGGATTACGTGAGGAAGTGTCCTGTTACCAGAACAGTGTTTTGGCTTATCCTACAGCAGAGAGAATCTTCTCTACTACAATCAGATTTGGAAGGTGAAAGCTATGGAAATGCCGTAGGATTTCTCCATGAAAACAACCAACTTCATTTTGCACAAGTCTAAAATATTGTTGCCTATCTGCTATCTGACTGACAGCTGCAGCAAAAAAATACGGTCATCAGCAAAACACAGCTTTGCTTTAAGCACCTGAATAGTTTCCCTGATTTCACTGAGAATTGCTGGTGTGGATGATGCTGCAGGATCAGCAACTGCAAAGGGAGATTTCTACCTGTGATACTCCTGCCATTCATCCCCTGTTAGGGGTATGAGTGCAGCCAGGTGAGAGCTTCTGCACTGCCAAAGCCCCTTTTGTTGGCAGGATTGAATCAATAAATGACTTCAAATGTTGTTATGATCCTAAGAGCAAGATGATTTGCACAGAGTACTTGCTAGTGAGTGTAGAGCACAGTAGTCCCCCATTATAGTTTTAGTAGAACAGGAGAACATAAAAAGAGTCTTGAATTACTCTAACTTAAGATTGTGAAAAACACGCTTGAGTTCCTAATTCCTTACTTTAATTGAACACAAAGATATGAGCACTTCAATGTTCAGCTGCTACATATAAAATCAAATTTGGAGGGTAGTAAATACTGAAGGCTTAGTGTTATAAATTAAGAGACCCGTTCAAGATAGTACTGTCTTCAATTCAGCAACACTATTGCTAGAATAACAACCTTAGATTTATTAAAATGGAACTAAGTTTAGATGCATATGCCTTCCCTTTCATTTTTATTACTTATTTTTATCTCTAAGAAACAAAATCCAACATACAAAGAGTATTTTTACTTTCCCAGCTGTTATAAATTTTCACAATGTTGCAATTTCCAAAGAAATTTTTAAACATCAATTTTAATAAAAACTGGAGTAAAAGTGTTTAAAACATGATTTTTCCACTACTAATTTTACATAAAAATTGCTTCTGTTTTGATTCTCTTTATCTAATAGGAGTTTTCTAAACAATCCTAGTGCAGAGGTCAACACAGTCATGGAATTGCCTCACTAGCAGAGGACCCACCTAACCCATTCTTGGGATTTGACTGAAAGCCTTGTGCTGCTGAGTGGAGTGGCTGCTGGATTTACTTCCTCAGGTATGTCTGTCCTAATGGCCTTTCCCTGCCTTCATGTGGCCTGGTAGGTGAAGAACTACAGGGGGACTCTGCGGTGCTACATGGCTTGAGGCCACATGTGAAAAGAAGGAATGATTCTTACTGCATGGAGCACACTGAGCTTTTGGGTGCAAAAGCAAAGTGTAAGTGATTATTAGACTATTTCATTTTAATGGTGTTTATTAGTGTTTACAATAAAAGTTTTTATGATTGGCAGGGACTGACTCCACCTGCCTGGGGGACCGGGCCCTGCCTGGGGGCAGGATTTAGGCTCCCAGTAACCAACATGGAGAAAGGCAAGGAAAGTTGTCATAGACCTGCCAGGGTGCTGTCGCAGGATTCAGGTCATGGTATGATCAGTAGGAATGGCTGAAAAATGCTCTGAAGAAAAAAGTCTACAGCAGGAAATATTGATTTGATGCAGTTTCAGTATTCTTCAGGATTGTGTGAGTTTTACTGAAACTTCCTGATGGAAACCTTGCAGGAGGGTTTTCCTAGCAGGAAGCCAGCAGCCAGCAGTGCCCAACTGCTTAAGCCTCCAGCAGTGTGTCTGATCAGACAGGGAGTCAGTTAGCTGGGGAGATAAGAGACTAGCACCCATTTAAAAACTGGTCTGATTTAGTTATTCAAAAAGTGAATATTTCTAAATAATTTGTTCCATAGAAATCTTCATGTATCCAGCTAGCACATTCAACATTTTTTTTTATGCTACAGAACGAAACCATTAAAAAGATAAAGTAAATTTTCTGCAGCACACTTCCCAGGCCATCTCAGTGATTAAATGAAGTTGTGGCTGAACAAAGTGGTAACTTCTAATGGAATTCCAGGGCAGGGAAAGGGCAAATATTTTAGAAAGGCACTTGAAATTTACTAAAATACAGCTCCCTTGCATTACTTACTGCAAAAATCAAGCTCTGTTTGTGTTTGCTACTCACTGTAAATGACTTTACTGATGACTTTTGAGCAGTGCTATTTTTTAATTGGGGACATTTTGCCTGAGAAACAGCTGATCCACTGAAACATTTTCTTTTTATGATAACTGTTTTCCAAGTCGATAGTTGTGGTGTTTCAGTGGTTTGTTTTTTTTTTTTCCTTAATGTGTTTTAACAAGTAATAAACCCAGCGAGTGTGGAAGCCCTGACAGCAACCGAGCCATCAGCTGAGGACCCCCAGACGTGGATGGGGATGCCGCAGACAGCAGCATCCCGCTTATTGCTCTGCGTTCAGGTGCCTCGCAGGTACTTGCGGAGGGGGCCGGGGAGCTCGAGCGAAGCGGGCGGGACGGCGAGTCCCGGTGAGCCCGAGCGGCACCGCGGGCGGTGCGGGGGCTGCGGGGCGGTGCCTGCCGCGGTGGGCGGTGCGGGGCGCGGCCGCGGGGCGGGGGCCGGGCCCGCGGGGCAGCTGCGGCCGGGGCCGCCGCGCATCGCCCGTGCGGGGAGAGGCGGGCCCGGGGCTGCCGCCGCCCCCGCCGCGCAGGGGCTGAGCCTGAGCCCGCGCCGCGACGGGCGCTGCCCGGGCGGAGGGAGCGGAGCTTCGTCCGTGTCTCCCCGCGGGATCCCCGAGCGCGGGCCGGGCACGGGGATGGGGCTCGGAGGGGCGCCCGGCGCCGCCTCCTCGCTTGCGGGCTGCGGGAGCCCCCACGCAGCGCAGGGCAGTTGAATCCCGCCCGCGGCGGAGCGAAGGACCGGGACGCGATTTATTTGCTGCATTCCCAGGGACGTCGCTTCCACCTGCGAGCGAGTTTGAGCGGTCGGCTGTGGATTTTATGGTTGCTTCTCCGCAAACCAAGGGTTAGCCGGGTGGCTTTGGCTTTTTGGGAAGGAGCCCTGCCCCGGCCCGCTGTGTGCGATGGATTGAGGCGTGCCCGGCTGCGCCCCGAGCCCGGCCGCCGCCCGCAGCCCACATCGATGCGATGGAAAGTCGGGGGCTGTTCTGCACCCTCTGTTACCTGATGTTCAACGCGCCTCTGCTGTTCATTGTCACCGGTGAGTAGGGAACTTTCGCCTCTCCCCGCGGCGATCCGCCGCTCCGGGCACCGCTTGCTAGCGGGGGGCTGCGGGGCCGTCGGGGCTGAGCTCCGGCCGCGCCGCTCCCGCCGGCAGGTGCTGAGGGGCCCGTCGTCCCCGGCTCGTTCCCAGCGGCAGTGCTGGGGGCTGGGGGCAGGGAGCTGCCCGGGCGGGCTCTGGCAGAACAAGGTGGCACTGTTGGGTCGCAGCTGCCGGCAGCGCGGAGCGGAACGGAGCGGGGCGCGGCGGGCTCGCAGCCCGGGACAGTCCCCGCGCCCGTCTGCGGGAGGGGGCAGTGGGACACCGGTAGCTCTGAAAGCCGAGGGCTTTCTTGGGAGGACGAGGGGGTTTAAGATGCTCTTCAAACTTTCCCGTTGGAGCCGCGGCTGCAGGGTGGCGGGGACCAGCTTGGCCCTGCCCTGCCCCGGGTGTGCGCAGTGCTGGACGCTCCGTTTGCTCTGCGGTCGCTGGGCTACATGAAGCCCGTGTCTCGGTGAGCGCGTAGCCCTTGAGCTGAAGCAGCTCACGTTACGCTGAAAAGGACTGATCTTGTCTTTTAATGTCTCCCGTTAACCAGCCCTTGTAACTCTATCTTCCCCTCCCAGCTACCTTTACTGAAGTTCCCAAAGATGTGACTGTTAGGGAGGGAGATGATATTGAGATGCCTTGTGCTTTCCGAGCCAGCGGATCCACCTCTTACTCCTTGGAAATCCAGTGGTGGTACCTTAAAGAACCAGCCAGAGAACTTGCACACGAATTAGCCATCAGTGTCCCTGGCAGCAGGAGCAAGGTAATACATTGCTATGGAGATATATCTCTTCATTGATTGCAACGTGCTTAGAGGTGATCAAAATAAACTCAGCAGCCCCAGAGAGGAGACCGCTTCCTCTATCCAGTGCCAGCAACTGGTAGGAAGCACTGGTGTGCCCAGGCCCTCCGTGGGGTGCAGGACTACAGGGTATGCACCATGGGGGACTTTCATCTCGGGAAAAAAAACATCAGTGCTTAAAGGATTGTAAATAGAAAGTGATAAACGTCCCACCACAAAATCATGAGTGAGGTCCCAAGAAAGCCAGTGAAAATAGCTTTAGTATGAAGTGTGGACAAGCAAAAACCTTGTGCTTCTGTAGACTGAGATAGGAATCATTGTAAAAGGTGGGAGAGCCTCTGCTCTCTGATAGTGCAGAGAAAGGCATGAGGGATACACCTCTCTCTGTTGGTATGTTAAGCTGATAGCAGTCTGCATATACAAAGGTACAATTTCTTGTGGTACTTGTACAATATCTGTCTATATCTGGAGCTCAGCAAGACGTTTCCAGTCAGATGTAGTAATTAAAATGCATGAAGCAGAGTTAAATCTTGCATCTCCTTTCCCCTCCCCCTAGCAAGTCACTTGGCATGAGGGCAGGCTTTAGTCTAAATTTTTCAGCTGCATTTCCCCAGCATAAGCCAGTTCATTCTATAGCCTCCCCTCAGTGCAAGACACCTTCCTGGTGCCAAACGGGGCTGTACAAGGAGTGGGGTAAAGCAGGACTTGCAGGATGTGTTGCCTACTGTGCAGGGCACGTCATCCTCTCCAGCCTCCGTCCCCTGTGCCAGCAGGGTGGCCCGCGGCAGCCTCTGTGCCTGTGCCAGCTCCCCTCTCTGTGGCACGCTTGTTTTCCTGCAGAGCTCAAATAGAGATGCAAAGCATATAGACACTGAGCTAATGCGATGCCGCCTAGCTGGGGAAAGTGTAAGTCACTTGTCAGACTGGGAAATGAATTGCTTGGATTTAAATGTCTTCTTTAACCTTATATAAAAACTGTGAATTGCTTTTGCAACAAATGATGACAGAGCGTGCCTGGAGAATGATGACCATCTCCCCGAGAGGCACATCGGTGAGGTCTGAGGCATCACTTAGGTTTACAGTAGTTGGCTGGAGACAAAAAAATAGCCAAATACAAAACCTGCTGAGTGGTACCTCTTCCCAGGGTGTCTCTGGACCGAAGCTCTGCCCTGAGCAATGCGGGATCCAGCTTGCCCAAGCACTTCACTGCGGTGCTGCTGGTAAAGCATCTTCCCCGGTGTTTGTCAGCAGCTGTGAGCAGCACAGCATGCAACAAGCGTTTCTTTGGCTGCTGTTCGCACCCTGGGTGAAGGCAGCACTTCTGTGGGCACCACGGGAGCTGTACCAAAACAATCTCTCCAGCTGAGCACTGTTTTGCTGCCCTACCCATAATCTGGGGAACTCCCCCAGGCCACACACGGGCTGTGTGATTGGCAAGTGGAGAAAGTTGTATCTGTCCGTTTCCTGTCCTTGCACTGGGGTGGGAATATGAGCATCTTGTTGAGGTACTGGCAGCACTGAGTCTAATCTCCCTTTTTTCTGTTCTTTTAGGTAACAAATAAGGATGCAACCAAAATCAGTGTAAGTGCAGCTCGAGATGGGTGTCACCCCTCCTCCCATGCACGTGGGATTTACTGCATGCCCCCCTCCTTTCCTGACACACGAATGCAGCTGGTCTCACTGCAGCCCCGCTCCTGCAGCACGGCAGGACTGTGGCACGTTTCCCCTCCTCAGTGTGTCACGGCTCGATCAACGCGATACCATCTGTTGCTGGTTTTGCAGTCACGTCTCATTCCTTGCAAATCCAGAGGAAGTGATGCTTACCTTACAGCTCTTCCTTAGCCACGTTTGGAAAAGACTGTGGGCCAGATTAGGAGAAAATGTCGCAAAGCGCCCCCCTTCTCTGCCTGTCCTGCAGGAAATACGCCCCTTTATTTGATGCGGGCCCGGGGCGCCGCTGCCCCTCTCCGCGGTGCTGAGCCGCTCCGGCGGAGCCGGACTCAGGTCACCTGCTCGGCCCCGGCGGGGTGTCACCGAGCCCAGCCAGGCTTGTCCCTCTGCAGCAGGCGCGGGGCGACCCCCGAGGGGCTGCGCGTTCCCCACGGGGCGGTTCGTGCGGGCTGGAGGCTGCCCGGCACCGGGCACTGCGCGGGGGGCGAGGGGAGCCCCGCGGGGGCGTTGGTGGTGAGGGAGGTGTGCGGCCTTGGGACCGCGAGGTGGGGCTTTAACAGCTCGGTGTCCGGTGATCTGGGGGGGAATTCGCCCCGTGGCTGGGGCCAGGGCAGGGTCGCTGCCCGGGGCTGAGGCGCTGCCGGCGGTGCGCTCTCTCTTGCAGACGGTCCGCGTCCAGGGCAACGACATCTCGCACCGGCTGCGGCTCTCGGGCGTGCGGCGGCAGGACGAGGGCGTGTACCAGTGCCGCGTGTCGGACTACAGCGACGACGAGACGCAGGAGCACAAGGCTCAGGCGCTGCTGCGCGTCCTGTCCCGCTTCGCGCCGCCCGACGTGCAGGCGGCCGAGGCGGTGTCGCACATCCAGAGCGGGGCTGCCCCGCGCCGCCACGGCCCCGCCGCCCGCCCCACGCCGCCGCCCGGCCCCGGCAAGCGCCCGCCGCCGCCCTCGCCGCCGGCCCCGGCACAGGGGGGCACCGCCGCCAGCGCCACCGCCGCCACTGTCACCGCCTCGACGGCCGCCGCTGCCGCCTCCTCGGCCTCGCCGCCGCCCGGGCAGACAGCCATCCTCCGCCAGCAGCACGGGTCAGGTAGGGCGCGGGGGCGGGAGGGGGACCCCCACTCGCGGGTCAGCCACCGTGACCCCTCCTTTGCTATGGGTGGGGCTGTCGCTGCGATGCTAAAGCTAAATAATCGCACCCAAATCTGTAGGCAAGTGCGCTTAAGTTGTCTCAAAAGCCGGGGCTGGTGCGTTGGCCCAGCCCAGGCGAGGGCTGGGGAGGTGGGTCTGAGCGCAAGGCAGGGACCTGCATCCTTTCCTAGGTGCTATGGGAGGCCCAGCCTCCAGAACCACCTTGCAGCTTTTAGGATGAGGTTTTAGGAGGCCCCGCTTTCAGAACCTCCTTTCAGCTTCTTGGATGAGGCTTTTGAAACAGTAGTTGCAGCCACAGGTGAGCACAATGCCGTGGATGTTCTGCAGAGAATTTAGATCAGCAAGTGGTTGCAGGGCTGGTTGTCCCCGACAGCTGCAGGGCCCATGCAGAGTAGGGTGCGGGTTCGGAAGGGAAATGTCAATTGCTGTGTAATAAGGTCCACATCTGAATTAATGGTAGGATAAGAATTGGAGATACAGCACTGTATAATGGTTTTCAAATGTAAACATCATTCTAATACTGATTGTCTATCAGTTAATACTGTATTAAGTTATTAATGCCACATTACCAAATTACAGTTTGACAGAGAAGGCCATTATAAACCTTTAACTAATGACAGGAAAGTCTAGGACAAAGAACATAATCTTAAATCTGCATTGCAAAAGTGTTTCAAGCTTCAGAGGTGTGCTGCTGCTCTGGCTGGGCTTCAGCTCCTCTCTCAGCCACTGTCACTTAGCTAATGTTGAACAAATGTTCCTGCCAAGTTGTCTGTGCAAGAAGGAAAACAATTTTATGCCACTGACTGTGCAGGGAAGGCCCTGAGCTCCCCTCTCTGCTGAGTCTCTTCTGACGCAGATTCATAATCTTCATGCAGAGATGTTCACACTTCTTCCTGATGCCTCTTCACACTCTCGGGGCAAACAGTTGCAGGTTTTGGCTCACAGTAATGGAAATAATTTGTATATGGGTCACCATGACCTGCTGGTGCTTTACAGGTGCTGTGTTTTATCTGGCTACTACCTTTTGTTGTTTTCTGAATAATTAGGTTTTTTTCTCATGTAGAAATACACATGAAAGTTGGGTTTTACTCCTTGTCATTCCCAAGACTAAGCTGGCTGTTCACTGATGTCTGGTGGAAGATAAGATGATAACTACAGGTGCTTGCAGGCATTTTAAAAAGTTCAGTTTGCTTTTCCTGAATTCAGGGACCACAAGAAATTGAAGTCAACACTAATGCTCACGATGTGTTGTTTTTCTGTTGGAAAGATCCGCTTTCCTCCTAGGACCCCAGGGCTGGGGGTTGTTTTCATGTTTCCTCTCCACTCAATGACTCTGAGAATTCCTGCAGTGTTTTCCATGCTGACAGTAGAAGTTGGGTTTGGGACTCACAGCCCTATGCATCCTGCCTACTGAACCCAGAGCTTAAGTGGTGCATGCAAACTGAAAACAGGGCAGTGGAAGCGCAGTGGGCTCAGTTCCATGTCAACAGATGGATGTGAGCGTGTGCCGCCAAGACAGCATGTCACATATGTCTGTTAGGGCAAGACCTCCTGCCCAGATCATCTAAACTGCTGTCTGTCCCAATTTTGTACATGTCTGTGGTTTGGGGATGTGGCACTACTGCATCATTTCTAGGCTGGATTAAATTCTGAAAATAAACTGTGGCCAGCAATGGAGGTAATGGAATGATTTGAATTAGTGAAAAGGGTAGTAGAACACAGAAAAATATTTAGTGGGGATCTCTAGATGGAGGCTGATGCTGAGGGCTACAAAATTGGCTAAACCAAAATTTCGTGCTGTGAGCTCTCTCCTGGGCATGCTGGTGTCTGTGAACAGTGCCACTCTGTGGCAGCTCCTGTGCCAGAGAAGCTGAAGTCAGTGCAGAGAGCACAAGATCACTGCTCCTAGTACTGACTTAATAAGGTGTAAACCAGCACCTGCTTTTTTCTCTGTAAGAGGGAGGCAACTAATTTTGTATTTTGGTATGGTCCTCTGTAGAAATAATGGCTTTTTACTCTGCTTGAATCGAAGACCTCCCTGAATAACAGGCTTCTACTTGGTTTGTTGTAATTTCCATACCTGTGGCAGTTTGGAGCTGCCTGTAATTACTTATGAATAGTACATCAACCACAGCATGGCTTTTAGATTAGAAGCTGAGGGATTTGGCCCTCAAAGTTCCTAATTCAGGTGCCTTCTAGACCAGAACCATCTGAGTCTTGTAACTACGAGAGATCTCTTCAGTTGCTTTTGTGAAGCAGATTGCTGCCATCTCAGTCCCCATCACTCATGTGTCTTAGAAGGACTGTCTGTGCCAGGGTCCTGGTTTGAAGCAGAGAGAGACAGCTTGATGTAGAGGCAAGAAATCTTCCCTAGACGTGAAGTGTTGCATAAAGACATGTGGATAAAATACTAACTTAGCAGTCAGTGTGATGAGGACTTGCAGGGACGTCACCTGCTTTTGTGAGGAAATGGAAGACTCGGGTCTCCAGTGCCGCCAACTCAGGTTGGATAAGCACTAAACTAGCTTCAAAATGTCTTAAAAGAAAATGACATTTTGACCTTCAGAGTTTCCCATTTGTATGTTAAAGTGGTGTTCTTTAGAGCTATTTTAGGTACAGTAATTATTGTTCACTGTAAAGAATGCAGTTGCTTTATAGAAAATGCCTTTTTTCCTCCTTTTTTTTTTTTTTACCTCTGGGAACTAGAAGCCGTGTTTCAAGTCCACTCCCTCAAGGCAGTGTTGTAACTGGTTTTCCACACAGTAGGGCCAAAAATCAAACTAAATCTTTGCTCACATGGTGTGTAATTCTGCAGGACCTAACCTTGTGCTGCTATATGAATTATATCTGCATAGTAGCATAATACATGTGCTTCATTATCCTATTTTGAGCCCTGTAACATGTACAGATAAGTAGTTGCACAAAATCTGTGTGTAGTAATTGAATCATCTAATCATTTACTCTCAAAAGTCTTTAGCATTTCTAAGTCTTTTTCATTGTATACAGGGATATTTCCTCTGTATAAAAGCAGAAATGTGCTAGAACACTGGATTTGCCATCAGCGATTAAGAAACACCCTCATTTAAGACACCAGCGAGCTCTGCATAAGAGCTGATGGCATGGCACTAGCTAGAGTGTCCTGCATGAATTGGGTTCTAATCCTATTTTCCTTGCAATAGAAATCTTCCCAATGTGTTCAGTGTAGTAAGATAGGGCCTCTATGTGCTTGTATTCCAATAAATGTGATTATAGATCAAATGCTGCATTGAGATGTGCCTGCAGGGCTCTTGTTGACTTCAGTTGCTGTCCCAGTCACGTACTGTGGAAAACTGTGATTCTTTACATCTTCTACTTGAACTGAAACATGAACTTATTAGAATAAATGTGTCCCTTACTGAGATTCTCTAAAGAGCAGAGAGTCTCAAACTGGATATCCATAGAAAATCCATTGTTTCGGGCATGTCATCAGAATGGTATTTGGTTGAAATTCAGCATTGTGGTATTTAAGGAAATAGATCGAACCTAACAGAAAAACTGACCAAATGCCAGAAACATTAGCTACTCACACAGAATTTTATCTGTAATTTTTAAACAACCATGTAAAAATTTCGTGCTGTGGTCTCCTGAGTCAAAAAGGTCACTGCTTGAAAGGTTACTGCTGGAAAGGTGGACTGAAGTAGGAATCTAGGACATGGGACTTGGGCTGTGAGGAGGCAGAGATCTGCTTGTAAGATCACTGCTTTTAATACTATGAGGGAAGCAGTTGTTGTCTGTGTGGTTCTTAATATTTGGCTTTCAGTTTAAATACTTCTACACAAGTGTAATCTGCTTAGGAAAAAAATTGGGGTGAGCAAGTGAAAGTGTGCATATAGTGTAACTGTTTGGAAGTGTTCCTAGTTTTTCCTAGGTAGAGCTGGGGGGATATAGGAGAATCACTGAGTGAAACACAGTGTCTCTGTCTTAGAAAGTTTGTCGTCCAAAGGGATGAGATGGACAAATGGCAGGAAGAACAATAACTGGCTTTGTTTAGTCCTGTGACAGCTGAGAAATTAAATATGGAAACTTAATTTCAGATCTCTTAAATGCAAGTTCTCTGCCTTAGTCATGAGACTTCGTCATCTGATGGTGAAGTAATAAACAAGGATCTTCATACTGACCTTCTGGGGGGGGAAACTGGCTGTGTTATATCCTACAAAACAGTCTCCAAAATGAGTGTATTGGCTTGGGGGCAATTTATAGTTTAACTTCTGAGCAGAATGCAGATCAGACACTGCAGCTTCCAAATTCCCTTTTATTTGTTTGATCTCTAGCCTCAAAGCTCAGAAGTGAAAGCTTTAAATAAAATAAACAAAGATGGAAGTGTGAAACAAGAAGCTGTGCTTCGTTGTGCTTAGAGTGCTCCAGGAAGGACACAGAGCCATGTGTTATGCAGAGATGAAGTGTTCATAGCAAGGAAGAACAGAAGTCTTCACTTCATGCCTATCCCTCCCCTCCTCTAAGCCTTTTATGTCTGGGGCAGAAGAAACTGCTCATAGACTACATGGCCCAAGATAGTAAAGCACCAGGTCCCAGTTCTGCAGCCTCTGTGCATGTGCAGCTCCCAGTGGTGCTCATGAGAGCAACACAGGCACAGTCAAGCTGTGGCAACCCACCTTGAGGCAGGAGATCGTGTCAGAGACACGATCTGAGTTGTGCATTGGGAAGAAAAGGGTATGTCTTTCTAGCTTAGAGACAGCAAAGTAAATGAACACACTGTTTTGTTGAGGGTGACGAGCTGTGGCTGGTTAGAGGGTCTCTGTTTGGAGGGGCTGCGGGTGGGTTTGGATTAACTTTGGGTAAGGGTTTGAGTTTAGAGCTCTCCTGGCTTTGCCAGAGCTTCAATGACTGTGTGCTAGTTTGAGAGACAGCCTGTGGAGCTTGTTTATGTTTGATAGATGAACATTACACGAAATAGCAAGAAAGGAGAGCCTATGTGGCTGTTCAGCTTGGGCTCCCTGCCTTTCCCACTCAGTAATGTCTGGGTCTGCTCCACTCCTCCTGCGCTTTTTATGAGCCCATGTATGAGCTCACATTCTGTTGTTACTTGTAGTTAAATGCAACCTGGGTCACATCACATTTTCCTTTACATTAAATAAAGTAGCAAGACAGAGGCCATAACCGAATTATCAGGCTGACCTCCTAAATGTCACTGGATAATAAACATGCAAAGAGAGTTCTCATTAAGTACACATCACTAGCACTGTAATATCTAGGCAAATTAGACTGCTTTGGGGACAAGTGAGGTCAAATATCTTCTTTTGTGTCTGTGTAATATGGATTAATTCTCGAACTGGACAAAAGCACAAACTGCTGTACAGTGTCACCTCATTATCTAGGGCAGAAACAAGCTGTGCCAGGATGTTTTTGTACTGTGGAAATGCAATTTATTTGAGTAACCTCCTTTCAGCGGTTCTTGCTTATTCCGTGGAGGACAGACAAAACTGTACCAACCTATTCTACTATAGCCTGTACAGTGCCCTTGAAGAAATCTGAATAGTATTTGAACTTCTTTGGTATCTTCAAGTTATAGATGAAAAAATATTTTTAAAAATATTACTAAACACAATGAAAGGGGTATTCCAGGTCTTCTTAATGAAAGTGGAAGCTGTACCTAACGTTGGTCTAGATTTCTGTATGAGATTGATTCATTAGTGAGCGACAACTGGAAAGTTTTATGAAGAAAGGATCAGTGATATTTTCATGCAAATACACCCACATGTGTATTTGCACTAAAACCCATCATTTTACTGCTAATTCTAATACATACTGCTAGTTCCTTAAATACAGCTTCAATAGATAGTTTGCAAAATGGCATCTTAGTTTGTAGAACCAGCTAACTTTGTATGCTTTACAAGAGGCAATAATTGTTAAGCACTCCCCACCTCCACTATACTAATGCAGCTTTACTGATGTATAAAATAACACTTGAACTGTGTTGTCAATTATATAGGTCCCTAATACTTTAACTGGCAAACTTAGCAGTCATGGCAGAAAGAAATGTCCAGACAGTCTTACTGGTGCTGATTTTGAGAATGCTTTTAATACTGGTGATCTGTAGTTGCAAAGCAAATATAAAGTAGGCTCTGCCAGGAAACGAATCTTGCAGTAGTCCTGTGAAGGTGTTCCTTCTTTGCTTAAGAGAGCCTGACAGGACTGTGCTGGTAATAAAAGGGGTTTGCTTTGGGTTTTGATTTAGCTTTGCTAAAGCAGTAAGAATGCTGGCAGGTTCGCTATTGCTGTTTACTATGTGTTTTTTAAGATTAGATAATGGTGGCGCAGCCCCATATGTCAATAATAAACAGTTCAAGTAGGTTTGTATTGGAAAAAATGGGGTTGTCAGCAGAATGGTATTATTTGTCACAACAGCGGCTAACAACCAAGTACTTTATATTGCTAGGCTGTTATCAGCTGGGAGGCAATTTTATTAGCTGGAAAGAGGAGCAGTTTGGCGGAGCAGCAGCCGTGCTCCGTGGAGGAGCCTGTGTGAGCGAGCGCGGGGTCGTTGTGCCGCGGCTGGAGGAGGGAGCTGTGCTGACTGAGCTCACGCAGGATGCTGAGCAAGTGCCAATGGAAACTGCCGAACTGGAAAGCAGGGAAGGGACCTGGGGGTCCTGGTTGATGGCTAGTTGAATATGAGTCAGCAGTGCCCTGGCAGCCGGGAGGGCCAACCCTGTCCTGGGGGGCATCAGGCAAAGCATCACCAGCTGGGCAAGGGAGGGGATTGTCCTGCTCTGCTCTGCACTGGGGCAGCCTCACCTGCAATATCGGGGCAGTTTTGGGCACCACAATAGAGAAAGATGTTAAGCTATTGGAGAGTGTCCAGAGGAGGGCAACTAAGGTAGGTGGTGAAGGGTCTTGAGGGGAAGCCGTGTGAGGAGCAGCTGAGGGCACTTGGTGTGTTCAGCTGGAGAAGAGGAGACTGAGGGGAGACCTCACCGCAGTTACAGCTTCCTTGTGAGGGGCAAAGGAGGGGCAGGCACTGAGCTCTGCTCTGTGGTGACCAGTGACAGGACCCAAGGGAATGGCCTAAAGTTGTGTCAGGGAAGGTTTAGGTTGGATATTAGAAAAAGATTCTTCACTCAGAGCGTGTTTGGGCACTGGGACAGGCTCCCCAGGGCAGTGGGCACAGCACCAAGCCTGACAGAGCTCAAGGAGCATTTGGATAATGCTCTCAGGCACATGGTGGGATCGTTGGGGTGTCCTGTGCAGGACCAGGAGCTGACTCAGTGATCCTTATGGGTCCCTTCCAATTCAGCATATTCTGTGATAATTTCTGTTCTTACCCTGCCCTTGCATGGCTGTGGCTGGGAAGCAGGACATTGCTGTGTGTGCTGGGAGCAGCTGCTTCAAAGGAGGCAGAGCACAGTAAGGTCTCTAATGGACATCATCTTCTATGTCTATCATTTTATTGTTATATTCCTGGAAGTGTTCACAAAATATATGGATGTGGCATTTGAGGACATGGTTTAGTGGGGAACATTGTGGTGGTGCTGAGTTGATGGCTGGACTTGATGGGTAAAACTCACCAAACTGGCATAATTAGAAATACTTTACTGCTTTATAAATTTTAAAATTGGCATTCTAATCTGAATCCCTCTCACACCAGGGAGCTGGAGATTTCACATGCAAAGAGGGCAGTGAGGAATATCCCATGTCCACAGTTTTGCCAAATAACCCTTTACTGGCTTATTCTGTAAAGCTTGGCCTCCCTTAGACCTAGGGCATAGCAATGTCTTTAGTTAGCTAGTATCTAGCAAGTATCAATCACTGGAAAGGTTTGGAGAGTCTGTGTATTGTGGGTCAATCCCAAAATGCTACTGTTTGTTTACAGCAAAAAGGTGATCCCTTCTTTATGGAAATCATAGAATCAGCCAGGTTGGAAAGGACCTCTGAGATCATCAAGTCCAACCCTTGATCCACTTCCATTATGATTACTAGACCATGGCACTAAGTGCCACATCCAGTCTCATCTTAAAAACCTCCAGGGACAGAGAATCCACCACTTCCCTGGGCAGCTCATTCCAATGTCTGATTATCCTCTCTGTAAAGAATTTCTTCCTAATATCCAACCTAAACCTCCCCAGATCACAAGCTCTGCTTTTTTTTTTTTTGGACACATGCTCTCAATACAGCCATTTTTCATGTGTCATCATGATTCTGCTAATGCACTTAGTTAGCTCTGTTCTTTAAGTACGAACAGGAGAGGGTTATTTTTCAAAAAAAAAAGTCCTTAAATAATCTGCATTTGAATCTGCTTAAGTTTAGTAATTCTGATTGGAGTGATAATTACAACTACATTGGCAGCTTGCTCCTAATCCTGATCAAGTAAAAAATACTGTAGAAGACAGTGAAGTCAGTACTGCACGGAACTGCAAAACTGGATTGCAAATATTTGCAGCTTGCATCAATTGCAGAATGTGAAATCTGTGGTCCAGTCCAGTGTGACTCTTATTACAAATCTTTTTCATAAGGTGTCAACCTATGAAATTGTGTGACCATATCTAGCTTGCCTGCTTTTTTGCAACATGGCTTTTAAAGCCTGGTAATATGGCCCAGGCTCACTCCAAAGCTCAGCAACTGAAACCAGCTTCCAGTATCCTTCATTGCCTCATGATCTGGGTAGTCTGAGTTGTGCTTTTTGCTATTTGTGTGTATTGATATGCTCTGGAGTTGCCCGCACAGTAGTACAGGAGAAGGATGTGTAGGGCTGGGTGCTCATTTACAACCTGAACTACCCTAATTTAGTTAGTCAGTTTTCTATATGCCTTTAGTTTAAAATTCATTTTCCGCCAAATCACATTGCACAGAATTTTGTATCTCTCATTATTCAACTTTCAAGGGATGAATTAATGGTCCTTGATTTTGTTAAGTTAATTTTAGATCATGGAACTGCAGAAAATTCTGGAAATTAAACAAACCCATAGTTGCATGGTTTGAGTCTCTTAATAAGATATTTGGTGAGGAGAGATCATCTCACAGATGCCAAAGCAGAAATCTGTTTATGTGAGGGTAATACAGAGTAGAGACCAGCTGCAGATCTCAAAAGAGGAAAGTTACTGGCTTTTTTAAATGCAGACCAATAGAAAGTATTTATGCTGTATAATCTATATAGAATGAATTACTCTTTTCAAGTATTCAGGACACGTTCCTATTCTCCATTGACTCTATCTATAGCAGTGCTTGCTTCTGGAGCTTGTTGTAAATTACTCCTGGTGTTTTCTTGAAGTTATTACTTAATTTCTCCAAGAGTGGATATTTAGGGTGGTTGAGTGGTTTATTTGGCTGTTTGCAGTGTAGAACAGATCCCAAGAGCAGCCCCTCAAGGGCCTGGCTCCATCAGCTCAGCTGCTGCTCTGCTGGGCTTTGCAGGGCCCTGCCTGCTCTCAGCACAGTGGTGTTCATAGGCAGATGCAACATTTGAAGAAGCAGAGTCAGGCTTTTGGTAAGACTACTCTGTACATCTTTGGCCACCACAGAAGGGAAGTGGGGATATTGAGGGCAAATGTACCAACTGTTTCCCATATTGTGTGTCCCCATTTCTTGTAACTTCAGTAGGAGGTGATTTTTTGCCACTCTGTTGACAATGAAACTGAATATTTCTCTTTTAACTTAAGAAATAGAAATTTTTTTATAAAGGTAGAAGTATTTCTTGCTCCTTAGCTGATATTGCACTTCCATACACTCATCAAATCCACTGGTTCAACCACCCCTCTTTCTGTTTGTTAGCGGCTGTATTTAGTACAAAAGTGTTGTGCCATGCAGACCTGCAGCAGCTGTTGAGCTGGGTCAGATCAATTGTCCATTTAATCCTGTACCTTATGTCTAATAATGTCCTTACAATCTAGGAGAAGGGAAGAACCTCCCGAGGGGATAACTCAGCACTTGACTGGTTTGTGTACCATGAGCTTGTTCAGAAGGGATTGTCAGCAATAATATTTTGAGAACAATTTGGCCTTAATGAGTCTCAGTTAAAATAACCTCTACTGTGATCCAAAATGCACCTCAATAATTGCAGGTGCCTTAAGAAACACATCCCCTGCTCCTCTGCCAATGCCTGCATCTGTCCTGTCCCACAGGCACTCACACAGATTGACTTCCAGCAAGGCACTGCAGTACTTCAGAAAATCGATACTGCAGAAGGACTCTTTTTCTTTTCTTAGCTTCTTATCAGAACCAACCTTTTATTTCTGCATCATTTCTTTGCATGACTACAGCCCCCTCTCATTGCCATCCAATTTATTTGTTTACTAATCTGTAGCCTTCTGCTACTATGCTGTGATTTGCCACTAAAATACTGAAATCTTCTGTCCTAGGTGGACTTTTTGAGATGTCACATCAAGAATAATCAAAATTAAGAACCAGGCTTCTACAAAAAATTGGTGGTTTTTTTTCAAATACATTTTTTTTTAATCTATGCTGAAAATTTGCATTGTGCTGCCCTGTATGGAGCCTCTGTAGAGTTACCAAGCTTTACATTCTACCTCATCTCTGTTTGTCAGGTCAGCTCAGCCCAGCACATAAATAAAATATGGTCATTTCAAGAGTGCTAAATACTCTAAATGGAATCTTATTGGAAATAACAAAACCTGTTGATTTTCTGAAATTAAGACAGGAGTGCTTTCAGTTACTCCTGTTACACGGTGTTTTGGCAATTCACCTCTAAATACAGGCTGGAACACAGCAGTGGATATCTTGAGAGAAGGCAGGCAGATGGTGAAACTTGGATGTATTTGAGAAGACCTCAAATGATGACACAGTTTTACAAAACTTTGGTCAGTCTTCTGGCCAGTAAAATTGGCTTCAGCTTCCTGGAGAGTTGAGGCTGCAGTGTGGTTAAGGAAAGTGAAATGTGGGCATTTTCAAGGAGAAGAGTGTGGAAGGCAATGCTGGTAGTTTCATCCAGCTGCATGAGAAGATTTGCTCTTGACCCTAAAAACCTCTGTGGCATGGATGAAGGAAAAAAGCAGGATCACAAGCTCCTACCTGCATGGCTGTGTACAAATAAAAACATGTGCTGACTTCTACAAGGCATTTTTTTTGAGATGAGCTATGGAAAGCTGTTCCAAAATTCAGTGAATCATAAATACAAATGTGTAGTGGATAGAAAACTAATTTTGTCATCATGCCTTCTGGGCAAGTTCAGTGGCAAGCAGATCCCATGCTGTTGCTCATAAATATGTGGGAAGTCACCATGGCTGAAATTACCAACAGCAACAGGCAGCTCAGGAGCTGTTTCTAGGGGTGCCTGGGTGTGATGATCTGCAGCCAGCTGAAAGCCAGAGGCACTGAAGACCCTGTAGTTTGGTATTTTTTTCTATAGTACCAGTACTTCTTTTAACAAGAACACCTCCTGTTACATGCAGTGCTCTAGGGTTGAGCTGGGAGCGTGTGCTAAAGTTAGCACAGGCTCTGGATTCACTTCTGCACAGCCTCCTGGAGAATTAGTTCTTGGTGAGAAGTGGGAAGTTTAAGGCACCAGGTACAAGCCTTTAAAAAAAAGGTATCAAAAATGCAGTGTGTAGATTGTACTGAGAGTATTTCAGAGTGGGAGAAGGAAACAGCTTACAAGATGTTGTCTCAAGCTGTGGAGTAATTCTAATGGGGTGTAGCATGTCATATCTTTGGTTCAGTAAGTCTATAGTAATGGTGTCTTTTTAATTAAAAACTTCTGAGAAACCCCTTAGATCTGAAGTTTGGTAAATTCCCTTCAATTCAGTGTAAGTGCTCCAAATGTGTGTCAGTGAATGAGAATTTGTTTTATCTAGGAGGTTATTGCTTGTAATGATCCTTGACCAACAACCCATGTAAAACTCCGTTTTTCCATAGATACCAAGTAGTAGGAACAGTTTCTCCAAGAACACGTCTCAAGCACAGTCTAAAGTTTCTGGACTGAGAGAATAGATCAATCTATATGGTCAGCTTCATCCCTCACCTCTTAATGAAATGCCAGGTTTGAGGGCTTTAATTGGGCATTGTTCTGTAAGGAAATAGGCTGAGGCTGACAGGTCACTGCATAAAAGCCACTACAGAGAAATGTCTTGTGACACTGCCAGCCAGGGCCCCAGCTCCATCATCAATAGGCAGTCTGATTTTAGGTGTTATCATCTCATCTTTCAAGGAAAATAGGCTACTGATGTCTTTCAGCTTTTTATTATATGGGCCACTGCATTTTACTACCATCTCGGAAAGAGACATCAAAGTACTTTTCAGATTCTTTCTAGGAAGAAAAATAGGTAACTGCTGGAAACTGTGGGTTTTGACCATTTGTTAAATATAGCTTGTAAAAGACTCATCCCATTTTTTCCATGTGTCGCAAGTCACTTGGTTAATTAATGTTTGGTTTTGATTGAACTGTTTTAAGTCCAACTTTGATTAATTCTGGCATAAAAATAATTATTAAATAGAAAATTACAGTAAAACACCATTATGTCATAAATTGAAAAGAAGGTTGAGTGATGCCAGAGAGCAATTCAACGTACACAAAGAGAACAATTTGTTCTTGCTCTGCATGGTGGTAGACTTTCCCTTTTAGCCATGTTCCTATAAATAATTTAAAAGCAAAATTCTAAGCCCGAGTAGGGATAAATAAGTTTGCAATAACAAATCATCAAATGAATACTCAAAGTATCAATGAAATGTTTTCTCGTAAGTATCTGTAGTTTGCAAGTAGCTGTGCACTCCTGATTTAAAGTGTCTGGATAGAAACTCTCTGTTCTCACATCTGGGACCACTGTGTGTCCAGATCCTTGTGCTCAGGCACACATTGTTTGTTTACATCTACAGATGTAGCAATTTATTAACTAAAAGTCAAGACTTTTACTGCAGTAACAGTGGAATTGAGCAGACTAAGTTTAGTTTGTTTATAAACAATAGTACCTATAATGGAAAGAGTTCAGGTTAACTAAATAGGTAGAAAATATTGGAAATTATATTTCTGGTCTGCTTATGTTCAGAGGGAGGAGAATTCTGAAGTTCTGTGTACTTCCTATTGCCTGAAGTCTTAGAGCAGAACAACACTGAATCAGTATGAAAAAAGAAGCCTTGCATTTGGTGTTCAGTAAGAATAGTTGCTTTCAAATAATTTGTAAAAAATACATTTTATTTAACGGCTGAGATTCTGTTAACAGACTCTGAACTCACATTCTGCTGTCAAATTAAGAAGATGAAGAATGTAGGTTAAAAACAACAGCCGTTTCAACAAAACGAAAAAACAACATTTGGACTGTTGAATTCACAGTTCTGTATTGAAATTTAAACTAAAATTAGTACATAAAGGTAAAACTGACATAGGAATGGTTTCAGTGAGCAGGCACACAGCTGCTGCAAGGAGCTGGGACTAACACTGCTTTGCATTCAAAGCAGAAACAATCCTAACCTGGTGTCCCTGGCAGCCCTTCAGTATCACGGTTGTAAGAGCACTTGAGCTACAAGAGCCTGCTCCTCCAGGTTGAGCTTTCTCAGCGTTTCCAGGGGAATTCCCCCTCACAAAAGCACACCTTGCCTTCCGAGTAACTGGCAGCATCTCATCAGACTCAAGTCCTCTTCATTGAAAGACCAAGTTCAGCCCTGGCAGGGAAAACATGAGTTCTCACCACCCTCAGGTTTCAGCATAATAAATACCCAGGGCCAGATCTTCCCTGCAGTGGTGGGCAGGTGTGGAATTGGCACCAATTTGGCACCAGTGAGCTGCCTGCAGCTGCTAGGAGAGTCAAATGATGCCAGGATGCCCCTGCCATCCACAAGCACAGGGGACAGTGATAGCACGTGGGGACTGTCCTGGGCTGGCAGCTGTGCCATGTGCCAGAAGGGAGGACAGCCATCTGACAGCTTGGAAACGGGGATGTGCTGACTGGAAGTGTGGGTCTGTTGGGCCCAGGACTGCAGTTTTTGAATAAGGATCTTCAGGTCTTCAGGTACCACATGGCACATCAGGCTCAGAGGCAGACAACAGGGCTCGCCTCCAGCCTTCCCAGTCAGCAAGCTCTTTTCTCTCCCTGGTGTAGGTAGATTGGAGTTTTATCCTTGCCAAAACCATAAGATATAATGTACTTGTGCATTGGCTGTATATTTGTAAGGGAAGGGGGGACCTGCTGAAGGAGAGAGGTCCCTGAGGCTGGGGAATGGTTGTCACAGCCCTGTGTGCTGTTGCTCCCAGGCTGGCCCAGGGAAATTTGGCAGGGTTGGCATACACACAGGCAGGGCTCCTGCTGCCCACACCCTCTGAGCATAGGAAAGGAGGATCACTTACCTTGCCTGCAGGTCTCCAGGGGCAGGACCTCCTTGCCCCTCAGCTCTGCAAGGCTGGATCCTGGGGCAGGGAACTCTGAGCTTATGAGCTTCTGCATTACTGCATTTATGGTTGATGACTGTCTGTCCATGTGCTGGCTGGGAACCTGAGCTTTGGCAGCTGTTGTGCCCTTTCCTGCACACACCTTTAGTGTCTTTTTTGTGCGAATTTGAGTTACTCCTTTGGTCGCCAAAGTTAATTGTGTTTGCTAATCATTTTTCAGCTTTCAAAACAAAAATCCTGTATTCATCTTAATGCCTTGCTGTTGCTACATAGGCAGTCCTTAGCATGTGTTTGTGCATGCAAGGATTTAATTAAAACCTTAATAACTAAATAATCACCACACAGTCTGAGAGTCTGTGAGATAGCACTGTGGGGACATTTCTTGAGTTTCTCAATTGCACACCACATTACTGTGTACTATTTTTGATGCTGGGTAACAATACTCCAGCTTTGCTGGTGAGGTGTGTATAGATTATGAGGCAGCTGGAACAGTGAGCCCAAGAGCAGTGGTTTACTCAGATCTGTCTGAGGCATTTCCTTTGATCATGCCACAGCTGAGAGACACTCACATCTCCTAGAGACCAAGACTAAAGTATTTGCATTAGGGTGCCTGAAGTGAATATCCTAAATAGAAATGCCCTGATTCCTTTATCAGAGGTACTGAACACAGAAAACTTTTTTTTAAAGTTGTCATGCTTTGCAAAGTGGCTCTGACAGTCATGTTTCTGGGTAATGGTCAGTATTTTGGGCATTGATTACTCCCACAGATCAGGGTTCAGCACTGATGAAGCCTCTCCCTAGGTGCATCTCTGCCCTCCAGCTGCAGGGCAAACCCCAGCTGGGCTCCTGCTTTTGCATCCAGCCCTGAGGAAATGTCCCATGGCCCTGTGAGACATCAGTCACAGCCCTGCACTGTCATGTTACCTTGTTGGTGACAATGCATGGCTTTGGAAGGTGTCACCTGTGGGCACTTGGTGCTGCTGTGGCCCAGCCCTGCGTGGGCTCTGCAGGGGTCAGGGAGCTCCAGGCAGTGATCTCCTGTCCCACAGCAACAGTGTGAGCTGCACCAGGGCAGCAGAGCTGCTCCGTGGGAAGGGGCTGTTCTGCCCTTGCCTGGCAGCTCAGCAGTGACTTGTTTCAGAGATGGAGCAGCCCCTCACCTCACGCAATGTCTGTGTGTCCTGCTCTCCTGGCCAACAGACCTCAGCTCCACAGCCCTCAGCACACAAGGGAGAGGGGCCAGACCACAGTGCACACAGTGAATATCTGTCTTTTTGGCACATGTAACTAGGAAATAAAAGAACTGAACAAGTATCTTGGTGTAAGCGGATACGAGGCAGGGACAGCCTTGTTAGCTGCAGCATGGACGTGGCTGAGAGCAAAAGCCCTGGTGCCTGTCCCTGCCCAGGGGGAGCTGTGTCCTCCCTCAGCAGCTGCAGGAGCACAGGCACCTCTTTCCTGCCCCAGCACGTGCCTCAGTGCCCCACAGCCCTGTCCTACCCCATGAGGTCCCTCCTCAGAGCAGGAGCCGTCTTGGCCTCCTCCCTTGTTTGGACAGAATGACTGTAACAGACGTGTTCCACATCTGACCTCTGTCTTTCTATAGCTCCTGTGCACGTTTTTAATTTAAAATTCCACTCTTTCCTATAAAAGGTAAAGAAGATGTCAAGGTCTTGCTGTTCCCATTCCAAATGAAATGGGTTCATGTCCTGCTAATCAAGGAGTACAGCTGCAGCATTTGTCATTTCCCTTTAAAGTAATGGGTGGTTGATACCTGTCATTTCTCAAGAAACTATATACCAGATTAAGGTGTATTTATAGAAATCTGAATTGCTGGTAACTTGGCTGAAGCCAAGTTTAGGCATACCATTAGTAACACATAATGAAATGACCTAAGTGCAGTTAGATTTGGGAGGGGGAAGAGAAAGCTCTTTGAGTTGGATAGCTTGAGGATGCTGTTTTACTATTAAAATTAAGCTTCTGACCCCTGGCACTGAAGTGATAAAAATAAATCTTCCTATATTTCTCTTCTGCATTTAATCTTCTATATTGGAAAAGATAAAAAAATCAAATCTCCTTCTCTCCCTTGTCTCTTTCTTTTCTAGGTACAGGACCTATTTATGCTACAGACCCACTCCTATATGTGTCCCTGTTAATACTGCATAAGCTTGTACATTTATTAGTAAACCACTGACGGACTACTCCCTCCACTCCTCCTCTGCCAAACAGAAAGGAACCTATTTAATAACAAACAAAATCCCTGACAAAAAAAAATACCTACAGTTTTAAAGATGGACAGAAAGAAACTGAAAGAAGCATGATAAATTCTACATGGGGGGAAAAACATATTTTTTGGGATGCCACAGAAAAGTAAATCACATAGAATAATGCATCTAGTTTCCAGACTCTATGGTGTAAAGCCCTGCTCTGTGCATGGCACTTATGATTTCTCTATTTTAATGTAATATTTTTTCTTTTCTAAACCTTTCCTCTGACTCTTCATTTTGCACGAACTGTTGAGCAGTTATCTTTATGACAATATGTAAAGATGTTGGGTCAAACCCTTCCTAAGAAAGGAAATATTTTTAGTAGATTATTGTGTTTAGGTTTTTTGGATTTCCTTTTTCTTTTTTAATTAAATTATTTCTTTTGGAGACATAAAAAAAGGTACATCTTACCATAATTAATATTCACTGTCAATAATATTTATTTTTAAATGAAGATTGGAAACAAGGTAAGACATTTGTTTATAAACTGTATTGTATATTGCTGAATAACAGTTGAATAAAAAGATTTTGAAATAAAGTTTTTACAGATGTGTGTGCCTTTCCTTCTGTTCTGAAGGTCCCTGAGAAAGCTTCATGGCTGGGTGTGTTCCCTACCTTGTTATAACTCAGAGACTTGAGGAACAAAGCAGCACAAACAAAATAAAATCAAAACCAGTTATTTTTCAGACACCCTCACCTAATGCCAAACCCTGCAGCAGAATGTGTTGGCAGCTACTCATAGGCTGTAGCTGTGTTTTCCTGTGGTGACACCAGTTAACTCTGGGCAGTTAATCCAAGATCCATCAGATGGGCAGTGAGACTGTGCAGCATTTGAGGTAAGTTGCTTTGGTTTGCTCCAGACTTCTCTGAAAAAAAGATGAATCTCAAGTGGTGGAAAATGAAAATAAAAATAAATCAACGTGGAATGTTGTATTCCCTAGACCTGGTTCCAAGATTTGTTTAAAATGTATTCAGATTTCTAAAAATATATAGTTGTGTCCCTTTTCTTACCCAAGTGAACTTCTTCTAATGAAGCTTTTTTACAGTAAATGCAGCAGTTATTTTTCTGTTCCAAAATACTTGTTTTTCAAGGGAGGTAATAGGATGACTTAGTAAAGAAACACAACCTTCTTTAGCTGAATTTAGTGAAGTACCTTGAAATCTCCTATGTCTGACTGTGACTCTTGTCCTTTCATTTGAGTGGCATTTTAGAGAGGACCTTCATTGTGGAAAAGGTAAAGTGACGGCTCCAGTGCCAGCAGGACTCTGCCTGCAGGAGCTGGGGAGCAAAAGCAGGACATGGCACTGCCTCACCTCATACCTGAGTCCTCTTCTAGAATGTTCTCAGATGATCAGAATTTCCTTTTTCTAGGACTGCCAGTGAGAGTGAGGCATTTGTGCTGCTCACACTCACTAGGTTTGAGACCAAAGCACATCTGTGTTTCATACGTGTTACTACCTTGCAAAATCCCTCTTGTACTGGGGCAAACCTAATATGGGAATCCAAAGGTGGTAAAATCTTTGCAAGAAGGTTCGTCCCATTAATGCCAGCTGTAAAATCCCGTGGATTGGGGAATAATCCATAATCATCCCACAAGAAGCAGAAGTGCTCTCTGGAAGAACTCAGAGGAGGTGGTTGTTGCAAGCCTGGAAGTGCATCAGAGCATGAGACACTGAAGAACACAGTCCTTGGCTTCCATATGAACACAGGAGGGCCAGGCTTTCATAAACTGCAAGGAAAAGATAGATGGAAAAAAAGATTTACATGTTGGACCACATCTAGCCCATCTCTAATGCCAGCATTCGTGTCTGGGAACTTGTTCAAGGACAGTTACTTCAGCAGAGGAATGTGTGGAGTCTGCAGTGTCAGGAGAGCTCTAACCCTTCAAGCAAGGGCTGGTCGTGCAAGTGAAAGTCACCTGGGTTTGGACTGGGGCTCCTCTGCCCAGCTCATCATCACTGCTGCTGTTTCCTCAAGGGCAGGGAATATTTCTCAGGGCCTCTTCTTCCTTCTGAGGGAGAGGACTAAAATTTTTTTCACAAGCTGAAGAAGAAAACTGCCTAGAAATTGATCTAAATAAATGGTGGGTACTTGGAGCAGTGGAGCGTGTCTATCCAGAAGTGGTTATGCTGCTCTTTCAACTTCAGCCACACCTCAGCTGGTCTCCTAGTAAACAGGTATCTGCTTTGCTCTGATACTTTTCTTTTGTCACTTATGGAGTACATTGTATCTCAAATTGAATACTGTGTGGTTTGGAGGAAATACATCATCCTGAGCTTGCCCTTCCCTTCCTTTTGTGGCCTGTTACCTGCACAGGGATGTGGCAGAAACTTCAAGTTTTGTGTGCAGTGACAGGAGTAGAATTATCAAGGTCTTTTAGACTTTAATCACATTAAAGGTGAAAAAATATTAAACCTGTGACTAAAAATAACTTTTTTTCTCCCTTCTGGGATCAGAAGTAAGTGTGCCACAGTAGGAATAACAATTCTTATATTCCAATTCACCATAAAACCTCAGAACTACTAAACAATAACCTGAGGATTTGATGAAAAATCTCATCTAGCAAGAGTAATAGGCATCTCTTCTTTCCAGTGAAGACCTGCACACATGCAAAGATAACTCACTACCAGCACACAGGATAACTTCAACAAGGGAGCAGATGGCCAAGATAACCTGGCTCTTCCTTTACCTTCCCTATATTTTTGCCTTCAAAAATGTGCAGAGTGAGTCAGGGAGCTCGGCCCCTGCAGCCCTGTTTTGGGGCCGTGGTTTCCACATTCAAGCCAGCTTTTTTTTTGCAAAATACATAGTCTAAAACTGGCCTTATAGTCCTGTAGTGCAGGGAAAATAACTGTCTACAGGGGAGACTGCAGCTTTCAGTACAGTATTTAGTCTTTAAAAAGCACTTAAAGGAATGAGCAGCATTTTGAAGAAAAATGGTAAAGAATTTGAAGCCTTATTGCTTGTGAGTGTGTTAAGAACTTTTGCTAAAACATCTGTCCTTTGAGAGTGCTCTTTCTTCTGAAAAGGGCAACTGCCTCACTTCTGCTGATTGTATTTACAAAGGGTAAAGAGAGGTTTTGCTGTACCCTTAATGGACAGAGGCTAGTGGCAAATCTTGCTATTTCATAAATCTCAGCATTCCTCACGGTGTCTGCTGTCAGAATCGATTAGGAGTAAGTGCTTGGACTGCAGAGCCGTGGAGAGGCGGTGTGTCTCCTGCAGTGCCATGCAAGGCCAGGCAGAGAGTCCTCCAGCACGGGCGGTGGGGTGGGTGTGTGCCCAAGCACCCGGGAAAGCAGCCCCAGGTCCCTGCCATGGGGGCAGGACAGGCATCGGCTTCTCACACAGCCAGCAAACAGCTGAGCTGGGAAACATGAGTGATGGCTGGTAAGGGCCAGAGCTGAGTCATCTGTAATATAATCATAAGGAAACACACATTTTTCCTGAGAGAAAATCAATAGAACTTTGCACTTTTCCTTGTAATATTTCCAGTCTGCGCCATCAGCCACAGCTCGCTCACAGTTATACTGCCATAAATTCACTGTGAGTTAATGGATTCCTACAAAAATGAATGGATTTAAAGCAGTGTAACAGAGCTGAGGCTAGAGCCATGCACATGTAAAAATACACAGAGCAAAAGTAGTTTCACAGCACACAGGTGACCTTTAATGTGCCACGACCTACCAAGTAAAAACCAAAATTAGGTAGTTCCTGGTGTGTTCCTTTTCTGGCAGAAGTCCCGAGGAAAATGCAGCCTGCAGTGCTGAAAGCCTTGCTGTGCATGGCAAGAGGGCCAGACCCACCGAAGGGAAGATGAGTGAGTGAGCAGCTTCACACTGTGATGGAGAGTGCAAAAGGCTATCTGAACGTGTCATTTGTCATTTCCTGCATAAAACATTTTGGAGCCTAGTCTCACTTAGAATTAGTAAGTAAGTAAATAATGTGCTCCCAAACTGGTGTGTCAAAACTAGGTTGGTTAATGTATGAGCTGCCTCCGTTGCATTTGTTACTCCACAGCAAATTTCATGCTTAGCCAGAGGCTGGCAAAGTTCATTTATTCATTATCCCCAAACTTTGGACAGTTATTATTCAAATTCCCCCAGTACATCTATTTAATAAGAAGAGAACAGAAAATTGATGGGATCAGAAATGTTAAAGTCTTAATTAATGCTTTTAGCAAAGACTGATTGGAGGGGGGTTGTCGTGCGAATATTAATGTGCCGCAAGCGCGTGTGCTGGCTGGCGTCGCTGAGCACGGGGAGGGCTCTGCCAGCCCTGCCAGGGAGCTCAGCCCCTGCACCCCACTGAGCTCAGGGCCCATGGGGACACCACCTGTGTCACCCTGGGGGCTCTGTGCCACCAGAGCAGGGAAAACCAGTGCTGCACACCACGGGAGAGTGCTAAAATACCAGCATACGCTAATTATTGCTGATAATGAAAAAAAGCGGGTGTTTAAATGATAAAACATTGGTTTACAGCAGGAAGAAGATAGGGGATTTTTATTCTTCGCCGTTTTGGGGCTTTTGTGGTGTTTCTGTCTCCCAGCAGCCATGCAGTGCTGCAGGTCACTGAGCTGTGATGGGGGGATGTAGGGCATCCGTGGGCTTCACTCACTGAATGGATGCCCTTAGGGAGCACCCAGGGCTGTGGGCACACGGGGTTTGGGGTCTGTGCACACAGGAGTGGTTACAATTATTCCATCAGAAAATTAACTGGCCTTAAAGGGAATGAGATGAAGGCTGGAAGAATCCCAGCAAGGCAGGAGGGCGTCCTTGAGGGCCCCAGTCGTGCCCCAGAGCAGCATCAGCCATGTGGTTTGACAGGGGGTGGGGAAGAGGAAGGGTGGCCAGGGGGGTTTGTTGCTGGCTTTAGACCATGTTTTTAAAACCCAGCAATCTCTGCTGAGTAAAGATGGATATTGTTATAAATGAAGCCAGTCAGGGAAAATGTGTGCTTCAGATCTGCATCAATGGCAATCCAAAATTTAGCACTGAACAAGGTGGCTTTTTTAAAGGATCTGTGCTAATGCCAATGAATGGATTTAAATCTTCTATTTCTCCTCTGGTGAGTGCCTGCCTTCTAATTATAGCAATTATGGATATTCCAAGCAAAACACAGTTACATTAAGAGTGGAATCGAAGAGGACTTTGATGTAGAGTTATTTAATGGATTTCCCTATTTGTCACCCATAGATTTCCTTTCCTGTTATTGTTGAAATGTATCTTAAATCTCACATCGAAAATCATCTGTAGTGTAATACCAACTAAATTACCAAGATCTTGATAAATAACTCAAAAATGTTTACAGTTCAATTGAGGATTATACTTTTCCAATAGGAAATTTTTGGAATTTACTCTAAGGAAGGTGGGAAAGAGGATGTTAAGCAACTTTTTTTCTGTTGCATGACCAGACCTGTCAAAAACTTTAATTCATCTCTGTGTTAGTATTACCCTTGAAATAGAAGGCAGCAGGTTAAGACTTTGAAAGTGTTATGCAGGATGAAAAAAACAGATGGCCACAAAAATGGGCTCTTATTTTTTAATTTCTTTGTTATTTTCCTTGGAAATCTGAAGTAACTGATTTTTTTTTTAACAAATTAGAATGAGAATTCTTCATTATTAATATTCTTCAGGCTTGTTAGTTGCTCTGACAATCCAGTGAGTATTGTGACTCATTTTGGGGTTTAGGGTGATCAACATAGTATGTAGGCAGGTGTTAATATTAAGGCTGATGGTCAAAGTCAACTGTTTGACAAAAATTAGTAGGTTATTTCTGATTTCCAAGTGTTTTGTTTTTATAGTAGCTTTTAATTTCTTCTTTTTTTTTCTTTTTTTTTTTTAACAGAGTCTTTCTGTATTCACATTCTATGTTAGACAAGAAATTTAGCTCTCAATTCCCATGGCAGAGTCTTTTATTAATGTATATGCTGTAATTTAGTTACTTACTGTTCCAGGCAGTTGCATTTCAGTGCTTCCAGGGTTGTCAGAGTTGATCCAAGTGACTGATATCTGCCAGTATGTCATTAATCAACTGTCTTTGCAGCTTTGCAAATGTGTCATGTCTGTGCTCTTAGGCCAGGTCTGAGGAAGGTCAGTGCCAGGACTGACAGCCCACCTTGGCTCGCCTCATCCTTCCCTCACAAGAGCAACGTGGTGGGTTGCTGTGCCCGAGAGATGAGGAGCTTGGCCAGATGTCAGCAAAGGACCTAAGAACTAAAATTACCCCCTGGGACACGTGCACACTGATGGCATCAGGCAGCCCTGGGCTGGGGGACAGTCTGTGCTCTGAGACCTGCACTCAGAGAATCAGTTCTCTGGAGCCTACAGAGCATCACCAACGTGATGGTGAGGACTTAATTTTTCTCTGCTTTCTGGGATCTCCTCAAAAGCACTGAAAGCAGGATGGCAGGGGCTGTATTGCCTGGCCCCAGTGGCCAGTGCAGCTCAGGAAACCTCTTGCCCTGTGTCCCAGTGTCCCAGCCTGGCACGCCCTGGTCTGGCAGGACAGCCACCACCACTCCCCCAGCTCTGAGCAAGCGAGGACAGTGGGAGCACAAGGAAAGGCCACCCATCAGTTCCTGAAGGGACTCTCAAGTGCCTCAGGATTTAAAAGCCTGCTGTCCCCAGGTAAACCAATCCTGTGTCTCTGACAGGAATTAGGATGTTGTTGAAACCCCCCACATTGCTATACTGAACTTGCACTGCTCTGAGCTCTGGCAGATGGGCAGTACCTGCTCAGTCTGTCTCACTGAGACTAAGCCAAGCAGTACATGAGCTCGGGAGCTGTGCTTGCTTGGGAATGCTGATAAATCTTTGGACAAAAACACAGTGTGCACATCTAAATCCAAGTCAAGCCAAGGAGTAACTGTACTGAATGATGATCTAGACCCAGCTATGTCTGTCAGTGATACCTGTTAGCCTGAGGGGAATGCAGCACTTGAGAAAGTGCACAAGAGAAGGTAAAGGTAACAAAATCAAATGAGACAATGAAAATTTACAGTTTGATAAAGGAAACATCAGTTACTTTATGGTCTTTACCAAATACGCTCATGTTTGTTATTCATTTATGTTAATTCAGTGCAAGACAATAAAAGTACAATCATTCAGTGCTACAAATAATAATAATAGTGTAATCCATTTACAAAGTGCCTGGATATAGTTTCAACTTTTATAGCGCAGTGGTATTAAAGTCTCAAGTTAGTTAAATGCACAGCCAGGTGCTAATTGCAATGCTGGTTAAAATGAACCTCCATTTATGGTTAAGTCACAGATAATGACTTTGCACCCGAGCTATCCACGTCCCACTGAAGTCTGCAGCCAGACTCCTTACATAGTGACATCTTTTAATAATTAATAACCCTGGCATTTCAGTCTCTAGAGAAGAAAGCAGGGTTTGACAAGACATGAAGACCAAAACTGAGTACCTATGAGTGTATTGATCCTGCGAGGGTCTGTTGATGTGGCCACCTTGCAGTTTTCCAGCACACAGGGAGAGATAGAAGGTGGGCTCACCCTTCTGCTGCCAGGGCTGGGGGCTCCAACCCCAGCGAAGAACAGTCAGCCACCACACCAGGCACCTGTCAAAATCAGAACTGTAACATGATTTAGTATCAAGAGTGAGTAAAGGGAACTAAATCCAGCTTGCCATGGTGTCAAATGTGAGTAGCTGAACTTTTTGCAATATTTTTTAAGAATGTAAACTGCCTTTATTAACCAGAGTTAATTATTTTATGACCAGAGAGGTCTTAGGCTACTCCTGTGAGACTAAAGCATTTCACTAAAGCAAACCATCTCAAAAGCAAATACTTGGAGCTTTGCTGGGTTCAAAAAGTGTTTGTCAACCTGTTTGTAAATGAGCATGGAAAAGTCAACCCAGTTTAGGCTCATTACCCCGGGTAATTCAAACATTGCCACTGCAGGTTTTTGAGCAGAGCAGCACCAGAGAAAGCACTGCTCTTGTTCAGGGCCACGAAAATGCCATGTGTTCACCCAGCACGTTTCCCTTCATTCAGTGCTGATCTCTGTTGCTGCTGGCATTTACTGGGCTTGGGGAAATCATCCATCCAGTTTGTTGTTTACAGCTGGGAATGTGACTGCAAATGGCAAGGGAGGAGAGGAGACACCGGGACCATTTACCTGGGGACACTAAATCTGTGGGGTCTCAGGAGTAGGAGACAGATGTGCTCATGGCCTGCTCAGGGAATGGGCTCAGTAAGTTCTGCGGTCATTCTGAAGCCATTTATTTTTATTTTAGCAACACTTAACATTCCCAAAACAGATGGATGGAGCTGATGGACAGGTGAATAAGCAAGAGCAGCACGATTAGCCACAGCTCTAAGTTTCACTCTGCTCCAAAATGAGCTTTCCTCAGTGGAGAAGAAGGGAGGGGTGAGTGTTTTTCCTTCATGTGCTGAATCAAGAAGCAGAATAAGGTGTTTTCCCAAATAAATGCACTGATAATGGTTTTCGTCATGCATCCCTAACTAATTGGGGGGCGATGAAGTGCATAATTCCAATGCTATCAAGCCTGAGGGCTTAAAGAAAAGCTTCACTCTGCCTGCAAAGCAGAGTGAAGATAGCTGGTGTGACAACTGCCTATCAGTGGGCTGCAGGCGTTCAAACCAGCTGCGACATCGGTGCACTATCTGATTGCAGCTCCAGTTCTGCCCACGGTCCTGCCTCCTGGGTTCAGCACTGTTACTCCTTGGCCAATAAGGCCTTAAATAGTCACAATGCACAGCTTATTTCAGGAGGAAATATTTTAACAGCACAGGGGACTGTCATGCATGCATTAAGAAAACCAGGACACAGCACACCAAATTTAGTTTAGCTACAGTAAAATAACTGAAACAGAGCAATGCTGACCCCAGCTAGTGAACGGTGAGACGTGGCTTTTGCTGCATGGGAGAGATTAGGTTCTTCTGATTTGTTTTCCTCCCTGTCTCTCTCCCTATATATTTGAGATATATAGCATATATTCACATAAATATAGCATATATTTAGTGTTCAGATGTTTGAGACAAAACCCCAACATTTTAGAGACAGAAGCGTCCTTCAAGCTCAGCAGCACAAACTGTGGTCTCACAGAAATAACAATTGCAAGTGGAAAATAGCCCCTGCTGTGCAACACCTCTACTTTGATATATTGCAATATATTTTCTTATTTTTCATGTGCCTTGTTCATATGACCCTGCCAGTATGTAAAAATGGTCGTTGACAGTTTCTTTGGTTTGATTTTATTATGATGTAATTTATGAGATGCTGAAAGTCTGCAAGTACTTGTACTTGACTGACATTTCTCTGAGTCAAAAGATTGCTCTTGTATACTTGACTGAGATTAAAATGGGTAGACTGCTTATAGCTGTATCCTGCTTTCAAAGTGCAGGATTGGACAGCTTCCATTAAATTGTTATTTTCAGTTATTATTAGCTTCTAAATCAGTTAATATAATTCCTTTCCCATAATGAATGCACAGCATTGTAAGCCTAAATGCCATATTTTCTATTGATCTATTTCTACAACCTGTTTAGTGAAATAATTAATATGATTTACAAGGCTGACCCAATATCTCAGTGGTTTAGTAAATCACACTGCCATCTCGGAGGCTCAGCTGGTTTTAAGATCCCAGCTCCCAGCAGCAGCAGGACCTGGGAGCAGAGCTGCAGCACGTGCTGTGCTGCTCCTGAAGGTGTGCTGGGCTCTGGAAACACCTCCTCCAATGCTCAGGGAGAACAAGGGCTCCAGCTGCTTTGCTCAGTTATCACCTCTGTTCAAAGTAGGGAAATTTCTTGGTGCTACCCAGCCAGAGCAGAATCTGAGCTGCAATCTTCAGGGAATGTATCTACACTGGCAACTTGAACATCCCCGTTTTCTATCCCCAGAACTGACCCCACATGTCTGTGCGGGCACCAAAAACGTCTCAGCTGTGGAACTTGGTATTTTTACATGCAAGACAATGTGGGAAATTATTATTTCTATCTTTTTTTGTTGTTTTTTAACTCATTAGAAGAGGACAACTATAAATACAGTGTCTGTTTAAACGCCAGGGTTATGGAAGGGCTCAGGTGGATTCAGTACTGCCAGGACAGAGGTGCACTAAGGCATGCCCTGAAGTCTCTTACAGTCTCTGGAAGTCCCTTTGGCAATCTCAGGGGACTCTTCAGGCAAGAGGGAGGGATTCATTACGATGATCTCCGCAACACAGGAGCCCCTCCTGTGGTAATACAGGCTCTCCTGACTCCTCCACGTCTCCCACAGCTCTTACAGACAAACACACAGAGCTGATGCTGGTAGGGCTTAGAGAATATCCCTGCGTTCGTTCCTAGCTCACCTCCCAGTGTTATGGAAACACCAACAGAGAGCCCTTGAAGGGGCAGAAGGACACTACAGCAGTGCCTGGGAGGAGACACAGTAGCCAGACTCTCTGGCAAGAGTGGAAAGAGCAAACTCTACTAAAAATACTGTAATGAAAAGCAGGTAACAACCCTCTTTCTCCTGAAAAGTGTGGATTTAGACAGCTGCAGTCTGGAATAAAAGGGATTGAGGTGACTTCTCTGGGATCAGGGCAATGGCTGCAAAGCAAGGAGTGTGCAGCCAGGGCCAGCCCTCGTGGGGATCTCACCCTTACAGGGTCCTGCCCTGGCCAGCCAAGCAGGGAAGACATCCCTTGGGTACACATGTACGGGCAGGAAAGGCACAGACCTCCATCCAGGAAGGACAGAGCCCATAGCTCTGACATCAGTCAGCATTTGAGAACCACTTATAATGTCTCCACTTGCAACCCCTGAGCAAGCCTTGACTTCACTTTTAGCATCTAGTATATTTATTTTTAGTTCTATTATTTTGCATAATTACACAAAGAAAAGAAAAAAACATCCTAGACAAAACTTTAAAATTTGAAGACAGTTGTTGGATGCACTTTGCAGCAGATGTCATTATCTTCCTTCCCTGACCCTGACCCACAATTATTTCTGTTTTGCTTTAAATGGACCTTTAATTTCACAATAGGTATTCAGCTGGAACTATTCTTTTTGTTAAATAAACTTTACCCTTGTGCTGAATGCTCCAAGCTCTGAAAAGAAACATTCCTTGCTTGTGACTGTTCCAAAATGTAGGTCTGAAATTCATAAAGGAAATGGTGGTAAATGGGCTGTAATCATACTGAAGGGCAAGTGAGTATTCTTCCTCTAAGGGAGAAGAAAATAAAGGAAAATCTGCTTTGCTTCTGCTGCCTCAATGCTGATAATTTTACAGATCAGAGGGCTTTTTTTAGAAAGAAGCCTGCTGTGCTGCAGTGTGTGTTTCAGTGCTGAAATACCTGTAGTCAAGCCTTTAATGCCACAGTTGGACATGTAAATCAGGGCCTCATTTCATGACCTGGCACTGCTGGCAGCAGAGGGTCTGTGCCCTGGCACACACCACCACAGGCAGCAGCACCCTGGGGTTCACCACGGGGCAGAGCACGCACTGGTGACGGTGTGTCTGTCCCCCAACACGGGCAGCTGTGCCCGTGAGAGCTGCAGGGGTGTTCCATGAGAGCTCCATGGCTGGGACAAATAGGATTGAAGTGATACAAGAGTTAAAAATGACCTCAGAGAGGGCCCCACTGCCTGAGTGCACAGTGGGGTCACAGTCCCCTCTTCCCTGCCTTCTGCCTCGGGGGAACATCCCCGCTTTGATGTCTGTCTGGCCTCAGGGTTGGTTTTCTTCCAGAACAGGACAACCACAAACCAGGAGGTGCTGGGCAGCTCTGTGGGTGGTGTGTGCCACGTGGCTAAAGCTGGGGGGTCCTGAGCAGAGACTGGCTCACTGCCCTGAGCCCAGAGGGCACGCACAGCTCTGTTGGTGATTACAAGCCCGCTCTTTCATACAAGTTAGTTCTTTCCTGCAGCTTCTCTCTGCACCTGCCAAAGCATCCTTGAGCTTACTGTAGTCCCAAATAACCTCTGTTCTTCCTGCAGGTGGGATCCACCACTGCAGCACTCCTCATTTCACACACATAACTCTCAGAAATCCTTTAAACCACAGCAACACAGAGCAACTCGAGCTCCCTGCTAACTAGGGCTCTGCACTTACTGAGCTGTGGCAAAGCCAAGGAGCCCCTGGCAGCTGTCTGCAAGTGTGCCTTGGGTCAGGTGTAAGCCTGTGATTAGTTAATTCTATTTAGAGGATCTGATTAAATGAGACATTTTCTCTCTCCCATTTTCACACCCTGTTCTGTTTTTAACAAGTATATATTATATACAAGGTCCTTAATAATCTCTACCACCTGAAATAATCACTGGCAGGATGAAACCTCTCCTCCTCCCACCCTTGCCATTTTGTCCCACTGCAAAACTTATAAATTAATCCCATGTTAAAATTAACATATATTGCTGAGGCAAATTAATTGGCATCTCCATGTATATCTGTTAGTTTCCAGCATTTCCTGAGAGGGCTTTCATTTAATTACCAGTCTGACAGGCTAACTCACTCCTGAACTGCAGCCACATTTATTACTTTTATCTCCTTGGACACCTGCCTCTCTCCATGGTTTATCAGATTCCTACTGAAGAGAGAAACAGAATATTTTCTATTACACCAGGTTATTGTTTCTTTAAAAGGCACTTACCAGAGCACTGACCTCAAACAGGGTGGGTTTTTTTTTTTTTGGTTGGCTTTGGATGGGCTTTTTTCTTTTTCAATTATCGAAGTACTGCAGCAGCATTAACCCCCTCACTGCCCCACCACAGTCCAGCAGTTTAGAAGAAATCATATTACAGATAGGGAGCTGAAAGCCTCACCTCCAGCTCCGTGCAAGCAGCTGACCACCACTCATAAAGACCCTGCCTGCAGTGGGAGCCCAAGCCCTCAAATGCTGTGCCTGCTTTTCACACTCCCATGGATGAAAACTTCAAGTGAAAGAGCCGAGAGATTCCTGAGCATGGCTCAGTGCCCTCCACTGCAGTCCAGTGACAAGGATCTACCTGAATTCCTCTGGATGGTTTGAGTCACACTTTATATAGTCACTGATGCCTCTATAGTTGGTTGACTAAAAGTTAACATAGATACATGGAACATCATAAAAATAATGCTGTCTACATTCATTACCAGCACAGTCACAGGCAGCACTAGGGGTTATCAGTACTCTAGGTGATTACACACCACCCAGGTACAGCTGGATATCACAGCTCTTCTCTTGGATTGCCTCTGGCAGCAGCTCCAGGACCCTGCTAGTTCAGGTGCTGACTGTGGCAACAGGGCTCATTCAGCCCAGTTTCAACAGACAAATAGTTTCCACTTGTTTTTCTCTGGGTCACACTTCCTGAGACACACAGATCCCCTGGGCAGGGCTCTCGTGAGCTGGTGTATTGTGACAGACACACTCAGGTCCCAGTGGGGCCTCGGCAGGTCCCTCGGCAGATGAGCCCTTCCTGTGTGTGGGCTCAGCACTGCATCCCTTTGCAGATGCTCAAGCTGATGTGCCTTGTTAAAAGGAATGGCTCGGTCCTGACAGCCTCAGTGTGCTGCTTCCTAAGAGTCTGGCAGGAGCAGGACCTTGCTGGTAGTGATGCCTTGGAGAAAGGCACCTCATTACAGAGGAAAAATGAGAAATTTGTATCTGTTTCATTAATGAACCTTTTCAACTTTCTTGGGATTTCATGCCAGTTCCTAACTCCAGGCACAGTGGACTTTGGCACAAGCACCTGCTGGCTCTGAGCTGTGCAGGAGGTGGCTGTGCTGGGGATGCTGCCCTGCATGGCTGCAGCCTCCTGCTCCTTCATGGATGGGGTGGCCCCAGCCAGAGCCCCCTGAGCCTGGGGAGTGCCCTCCCCCTGGACTCTGATCCAAGCAGTTTGTGCTTAAGCACCTGCTGGGAAACACAGCTAAAGATGTTCAGTGAAACATGAATTATTTTAATGTACCTTGCCTTGTGCAAAATGTGCCCCTTCCTTCCTGTCACCACAGCCCGAGGGCCTTGAGGCTGAGTTACACCCAGCACGTGTAACACTCCTGTTTATGTCTTGGAGCTCATGGTGTGGGGTCCTTGAGCTCGTGGGTGCTGTGGCAGCACTCAGGGGTTTGAGGTGACCAGAGGAAGCAGCTTGGCTGATATGGACTTGACTTACAATGGGTTAAGAAAAAAGGTCTCTAGAAAAAAGCCCAAACAGTTTTTATTAAAATCCACCATAATTGATTTTTGACTCTAAAGCCTTTTTATTTGTATAATTTTCAAATTTTAATGAATTATGTTAATTTTATGCAGTTTAACCAAAACCAAATGAAATACATTAAACTATTCAATCTGCTACAGCTCCAGTGACTATTATTACTTTATAATTTATTATTTCAAATACTCATTTTTGCATCATACATCCCTATCACATATGAGCCAATGTTAATTACGTTTTAAAATAAAATATTCAACAAGATATAAATGAGACTCAAAGCATAGCAAAAGGAATGACTGGGAGACAGACTGTCATGGAATAATACGTGAATGCCTAATGCTGGTATTAATTAGTAAATACAAGCTGTTCAGGAGCAGCAGTGGTGCCTGTCATGCTGATGTGTGTTTGGATCATACATGATCCCAGCATGCAGGAAAACCAAATATCAGTTGCCAAAGCCTCAGCTTTCTGACTGCTCGCTGGTGTTTTGGGGAGCAAGTGCTGCTATTTTAGCACTGCTCTGCAAGGCAAGGCTGGGTAGTTCTAGTTTGCAGTAGTTATCTCCAGATATTCTAGGGTCACCCATATTTTAAATATTTTAAGACGGATATAGCTTCTTATTATGACATAAGAATATAGTGGTGTTTAAAAAGTGGCCTCCTTAACTCGTGGTGAAATTGAATTCCTTCAAAATCCTCTTTCTGTTGATAATGTTACTGTGATTCAGAAGAGGTTGGTGTATGAGGGAACTGGAGTCCTGTACGCTAAACCGAGCTGCAAACAGGCACGTTTCTTCCAAAAGAGGAAACAATTTGTAAATTTTTTTTTTTTTTTTTTTTTTTTTCACTCGAAGCAGTGAGCTGAATTCTAACAGACAGTCTCGGGCTGCCCTCTAGTGCGAGCAGCCGCAGGGACAGGGCACCAGCCTGCCAAAAACCTGCCTTGTCTCGCGCTTTGCTTTTTAAAACACGGCTTTTAAATCACGGGGATTTTCCGAAAACATTTAGGGATTATTATTTGCTTCTGATTTCTGTGTCACTAAGATCTATTTGGATTATGTTTCCAGGGGGTTTCTTGTTTCTGTCAGGCACAGACAAGCCAGTCTTTTGTCTCTGCCATGAAGTGGCAGCTGCGATTCGAGATGAGAAGGAGCCGGGACTGCAAGGAAATAATGAACCTTCAGCTCAGGGCGGGGGGGAAACACGATGACGCCAGGGACATACATCTCATCCTAAGCCCAGTTAAGGATGAGCTGATAAATCAAAAAAACTTATGGAAAAATATATGGAAAAGAAACATTTGAGGGATACAGGTTACTTCAAAAGACGATGCCATCTAAAATCAGTCAACCCAGCCCATAATGCAAGAGTTTGGGCTTCCACACAACAAAGCTTACAAACCTTCCTCTAGCAAACCTCACTGACATGAGATGAAAATTCAGCACTCCACGTACCCACTGGGCTGGACAACAACTCTCACCCTGCCCACCCACCACCATCCCCATACACAACCCTTTCCTAGACGGGTTTTTCCAGGGAACACTGAGCACTGATTCCCTGGAAAGGT
Source organism: Pipra filicauda (assembly GCF_003945595.2). Lineage (NCBI taxonomy): Eukaryota > Metazoa > Chordata > Aves > Passeriformes > Pipridae > Pipra > Pipra filicauda. The sequence goes on from NW_024105197.1 coordinate 291,415, forward strand.
ACCACTGATGGCCAGGCAGCACTGGCCTGGCTGCCCAGCCAGGGCTGAGAGCAAGCAGGTGTGCCAAGGTGCCCTCAAACTGCTGGCACTGAGCAGCTCCACGCTCCCTCCGGGCCCAAAGGAGGTGTAGGCAGGAGGAGGCCAAGGCCAGGTGCAGGCAGGAGGTGCTGGGGCAGTGGCAGGGCTGGCACAAGCTGACCCCACAGTGCTGCTTCAGTGCAGCCATGGGAGGGGGGTGGGAATTGTATTAGCAGCTTGATATCTGGGCAGAGGAAATCAGATCAGAGGGCTTTAAATGGAAATTATTTTCACGAGTACAGATGTCCCTAAGGAACAAGTTCAGCTGCTAATACAATTTGGCCAAGAGGAATAAACTATATTGATCTTGAGAGCTCAAATGCTTGCTGAGACAGTCTTCTAGAGAATTACAGTATTTATTTCTTGTATCACTGACAATCAGCAAAAGTGTAACAGTGATTATAAGCCCAGTGACTTTTTACACACACCAGATAACTTCACGTTCATCTCTTGCTTCAGTTCATAATTACTCTTCCTTAAAAAAATCACAGATCTGCTATTCTTGTGTTGCACAAATATCTTCAACTACTGCCTCTGGTCACTCTGCATCTCAAGTTTTAGCCTTCTGTCACTATAAAGCTCATTCTGTAATTGCTCCACAGCCACCCAGCTTTCCCAGGACACTGGGAAAGGACACTGCTCCTCAGCCTGGTCTGCACGTGGGTTTTTGCCCATCACTGCAGAGCAACAGCCCTGACAGGTACAGCAATATCCTCCCCTAGGGCACACAGGTAGACTGTGTCCATGGGGGAGGTTTGCATATGTGGGGGTTTTTATTATAATTTTTAGAGAAAAATAAAGAAAGCCATACATATATATTTTATAGGATAAGAAACATCAATGTTGGCACCTATAAATTTGTATTAATAATATATATTAGGGAATTATCAGAACAAATCTATTCCATGGTGATTTCCTTGAAGTAAAAAGCTTCAAAACTCTAAGATAGTAAGACAGGCAGAGCAGGGAGTGCTGCACATTCCAAAACAGGCATTACAGCTATTTTGTTGACATATTTCCACTTCATTTTTTGTTCACATTTTACCCATCTTTCCTCATTTCTCTGAGACTTCTCTTTATTATCTACAAACTGTCTTTGTCTGTTCTCTGGTTTCTCAGTTTCTTCCCCTGTTCTTTTTCATGTTTAATTGATGGGAATCTCAACTCCTGACACGGAGCCTTCTTGCTGGGACACACACACACCGTGATCTCACTGCCTCAGATATTATACCTGAAGATAGATTAGGAAATGAAGATGTAGAGCTGTTGGAAGAGACTGGTTTCCCCAGGCACCAGTTTAGCCTGGATCATTGGATTTACAACACCAGCACCGCCAACACTGATTTGACTATTAATCCCTGAAGTGCCCTAGGAATTGCAGCATAAATCCAGCGAAGGAGCACTCATATGGCCCTAAAGACCCATAGCGCTTATCCTGGTACTCCATTCATGAAAATTGATCCTCTCTTAGTAGCAATGACAACTCAAGGAGTCCATGCTTTGTGAAACCCAGAGATCCACTTGCTGTGGTAATGCACTGCCAGGAGGTCTGTGATACAAACCAGCCAGTGCTCACGCTTAGTACTCTGCAGAGAGCAGCCCTTTCTCCTTTACACACACACACACACACACAGATCTACTATTTCATTCCCTGACAGGAATCATTTTAGTACCTTTGTGCCCCACAGCAGCACTCAACAAAATCACCATGTCTCCTATAGGCTGCCTCAGTAACTCCCTTCCTACGCATCCTTTACCAAGTGGAGCTTAATTAAGTGCTAAGCCAATATCCCCACGTGACAAGAATATAAACCTCATCTGTATTTGGAGAACAGTCTTGTCTGAGCAGAGAAACACATGAGTTGGGACTGGGCTGGTGAGGAAAAGGAATTGGCTTCTCTGGTTGTCCTATCCCAGGAGGAAAGAGGAGGTAAACCTCATAGAGAGTAGCATCTTCCTGATTTTTTGACCTTGATTTTTTAGAGACATGAGGACAAACTTTAAACAAAGATCTCACGTTGCTGGATATGTGATTCCAGGCACGGACTTGACACACTACTGAGAACAGAGCCAGACACTGCCTGCAGCAGCAGCGAGGGCTGTGGCTGGAGATGCCTTGAAGGACAGGCTGGAACTAGGGAAAAACCTCTCTCCTACCAAGAGAAGTGGGATGGGAGGAACTTTGGCAGTGAGCAGAGAGGTGCCCATGGCCCAGGGAGATTGGGCAGTGGCTGACTCCAGCACATTTGTAAATCCTGGATGGGGGAAATCTACAGAACAAATGAGGCAACAAAAAGTGGAAGGTGAGAGGACTGTAGGATGGGAGGGTGGAAATGGGTGTCCCAGCATCTCTGGTGGGAGTGATTGCAGGATTAGAGAGAAGTGAGGGTTGACATGTCCAGGCTGCCCATCATGAGTGTCCAGACTCTGAAGCAGTGCTGTTATTATGGGAAGGACACTAACAAATACAGTACTCAAACAACAGTGTCCATGACCGTACTGAAGTGGTGGATGACTACAGAAAATGAGGTGGCCCATGTTATATAAGGTATGATTGACAAGACAATAAGACTTTTTTTAAAAAAGGCATTTCCCTATGATAGTAATGAACTTCCTCTCCCAATTCAGAGACTTTATTAGTGTAAAAGCAATAAATAATAGCCAGATTTGTAGGACTGTTTCTTTGGTTAGAAATAAAGTTAATTTTGCATCCCAATCTCTGCTCAGATAAAACCTTGACTTGAGTAATAGTAGTAATATGACTGTTCAGACACCCAGCAGCAGTTTAAGGTATTAAATTATCCCCACCTAAATTAATTGATTGAAATTAATTAATCTAAAAATCTGACCACAGACCCCCTCTTTGTAGAACCTCATGGCTGCGATAACCAAGGTCACTCCCCTGGTTTACATTCTTTCCTTTGGATTTTGGACTTAGCAATGTGAACCAGCATCCGGCACAGTTTGTGTTTTATGAGGGACACAGCTCTTGAGGACCCCAGTGCCAGCCATGTTAGGGAATAACCCAGGAATGCTGGCGTACGCAGGGAGGCTCCTCTTCCTGGGACACAAACTCTTGGTTACCTCTAGCAACCTCCGAAACTGGAGGTTAAGGCAGGGATTTGCTTCTCTAACCAGATGATAACAAGATATTTCTTTTGATATGCTGAGTAGCATGAACTCTCTATAAAAAGCTTTTTAGGAAGTAGAATGAGATTGATCGACCACCAATCCTGGATCAAGCGTTGGGCCACCCAAAGGGGGTGTTCGGTGTGTCGGGAGCGCTGTCCTGAAATCCCACCTGATAGCACACCGTGCCCTCTTTTATCTTGCTGTCCTAGAGTGGGAAACCCCTTCCAGGAAGTTCTCCAAGGTTTCAGGACCTTTACATGGGTGGATGTCTGAGACATCTCTCACAGCGCCCGGGGGTCTCCCCGTGCCCCCCTTCGCAGCCACGTTGTGTCTCATCATCTCATACATGAACTACCAACAGAGCCCCAGTTCGGGTGTGTTTTTCTGCTTGGTCTCCTACACACACACACACACAGACACACACATACACACACGCTTTTTCTGGCTCCCGTTAACTGGAAAACTTTTGGGTGTGTTTTTTCCCGTCCCCTCTGTCCCTGATGGCTTTGTCGCGCAGGCAGGGCTGGAGGGCGAGGGCTGGGCTCCCCCTTGCCTCCGCACCTCCGCGCGTCCCTGCGGGCTCTGCCGGGAGGTCCTTCATCCCACAATAAGCGCCGTTCTGTGTGTGTTCCCGGTGCGTTCCCGGTGTATTCCAGGTTTATTCCCATTCCCAGACCCATCACTGTCCCGAACTCCGGCGGGTCTCACGGGTGGTGGCGCCGCCTGGCGGCCGGCACGGGCAGCGGCGCTGTGCGCAGGCGCCGCCGCACCCGCCGTCATCGCCCCGCGCCGGCAGCGCCGCGGCCGCCATGGAGGGTGAGGGACGGCGGGACAGGGAGGGAGAGCGGCGAGAAGTGAGGGGTGAAGGGAGAGGGACGAGGGCAGCGGAGCGGGGAGCGATGGAGGGTGAGGGATGGAGGAGTGAGGGATGGAGGAGTGAGGGATGGAGGGGTGAGGGATGGAGGGAGAAGGACAGAGGGAGAAGGACGGAGGGAGAAGGACGCGGGGTGATGCAGAGCCATGGATGGAGTGCGAGCGGTGGAGGGAGAGGGACAGGGGTTGAGGAACGGGGGGCGATGGGAGGAGAGAAACGGAGGTTGTGAGGGATGGGGGGAGAGGGGTAGAGGAGTGGGGGACGCGGGGTGATGGAGGGCGAGCGGTGGAGGATGAGGGAGTGAAGAGGGATCAGGGGTGAGCGGTGGAGGGTGAGGGACGGTGGGTGATGGAGGGTGAGCGGAGCCCGCCCCGCTGACCCCGCTCGGCCGTGCCCTGCAGAGCAGCTGTACTGCCGGCTGCCGCCCGAGGACTCCGGGGACCTGCGGATACAGGTACCGAGGGGCCCGGGAGCACCACGCCGGGAGTTCTAACTTAATTGAAATGTGCTGGTTTAAAGTCTCCTTTAACATATCTCTAGCCTCAGGGCTCAGAAGAGGCCAAGGTGTTTGTACATGCCCTCCTGAAGCGTAGCATGCCCCAGATGAAGGATGAAGCCATCCAGGATATGTTAACTCGGAAAGCTGTGGTTCTTGAGCATTATCCCAAAAAAAAGATCAAGCAAAAGAGGAAGAAGGCAAAAGGTTTTACTGCCAAGCAGAGGCGGGAGCTGCGCCTGTTTGAAATTGAACCCGAACAGCAAAGGTAAGACCTCGAATGTCTTCTTTCCCTAGTAAAAGTGGAAGTACGTCAAAAGTATGGAAAAGCAGCAGCATGTGCACGTGGATATGAACCCTTCAGTATGTAACGTCAGTTTGAGATGCTGCTTGTGGCATTTCACCGTGAGAAAACAGTTCTCTTGTCTGTACGGCTGGGAAGTTCATTTCTGTTCATTGCTAGTTCTTTTTCCTTTTGTATACCTATCATGAAACCAAACCCAAATACAATCACCTCTGATTTCACTTTTTAAAGTGGGACTGCCTGTGACCGGAGAGTCAAAATTCTGCATAAGGTCCCTCGATGCATGTTGAATGAAGCCCCTGCTGTTGGTAACAGGGAGTTAGTGGGGAGATAAAACAGTAGAAATCTCTTCAGTCTTAGGTGGTCTGATCCTCTGAAACATAGTGCTTTGGGTTGGTATAGAGGAGCATGCTTGTTTTATGAAGTAAACCAGCTGTTTGGAGCGGGTCACCTTGCAGGGTAAATGGAGAGCAGATTGTGTATATCTTATAAATGTCAGTCTCAGCTCTCTTGGAAATACAATCTGTTGACTCCTTCTATAAACAAACAATACTTTTCTTATAACTTATGTTTTGTGTATTATTTTATGTCTTTTTTACTGCAGGTATGCCATCTTCCTACCACTCCATGAACTCTGGAAACAGTACATCAGAGACCTGTGCCACGGACTCAAACCAGACGCGTAAGTTGAGTTACTTAAAGATTTACGTGGTTTTCATTTAGTAGATACTTCCAGGTTTACTGAGTTACTGCTTGAAACACTGTGGTTAGTTGATAAGGATATGTACTGTTTCTGGAAGCTTTGACCATGATTACAATAGTCATGGTCTCATTCTGTTAACCTGACTTGCTGTATGATTTTTTTTTCCCTTCTGTCTGATCCCCCTCTCTTCTTCAAGGCAACCCTTTATGATTCAGAGCAAACTGCTAAAAGCTGATCTCCATGGAGCTATTGTTACAGGTATTCTGTTTGTTTGCTTTTATATCATCTGAAGGTAAGCTCCTGTAGTTCAGGTGCTTACTTTTAAATTCCTTTCAGTATCATGAACTCTAAAATCACATAGTTAAGATCATACATTGATGGATTATTTCTCTCCTTAAAATGCTAATGATCTTCAGCTGCTCTTGAAAATCACGTTGTTAGTTGCAAAGTAAAACTGCATGTTTTACTAGTGATGACTGTAAGTGCATTATTTCATAATGCTGCAAACTAATTTTTAAGATCATGAGGCAACAGGAGAAGAGCAAATAAACTGCATCTGAAATTTTCTAATACATATTTCTGTTCTTTCAGTCACAAAATCAAAGTGTCCCTCTTATGTTGGGATAACAGGAATCATTCTACAGGAGTTTAAACATGTCTTCAAAATTATCACTAAAGAGGACAAATTAAAAGGTATATAAGACATTTTTTTCGGTGCTTTTACAACTTTAATTATCAAAAGTTTCTTAAACACACTATTCATCTTGCATCTCTGAGTACATTGGTTTATGTGCATAGAATTGGAGAAGACAGTGTCTTTACTGACCACCCAACAGCCCAATACCTTACCAAAAAGGCATCTCATTTTTTAAAAAAAGGCATTTTCAGTGAACCCAGCATGATTATGCCCATGACTCATTCATCTGGTTCACATTAGATGTTCTCTGCAACACTTAACTGCATGCTCCTGAAAGAGGACTAACTTTGGTAATTCCAGTTAAATTTGGGTTATTTTTCTTCTCTTGCTGAAGTATAAAAACCTTGAAATGTGGCAAACCTCAAGTCTATGGGTGAATAACATTCCCTGGTACATCAGTATATTTTTATAACAGGGATTCACATTCGCCCACTTTGGTCAGTTTGTTTCCTTTTGCATTTTCAGTTGTTCCCAAACTCAACAACGTATTTAGCTTGGAGATTGATGGATTCATTTCCTACATCTATGGAAGCAAGTTCCTGCTGAGAGCCAGTGAGCGATCTGCAAAAAAATTCAAGCTGAAAGGAACCATTGACCTATGATTTCATGGAAAAGTATTAATAGAAATATTTGCTGTTTTCCTGCCATTTAAAGAGATGGAAAATGGAACAGCCATGTGAAATGTTTTTAAAGCATTTTGTTCTCATTCTTAAAGAATGAGCAGTATCCATTGTCTTTAAGCAAGACTCTCAGACTGTTGGAGTTGGTGTATTTGTTTTGTTACTTGTATATAATATTCTGGCTGTAATGAAACTTATATTAGTGTTGGTTACCTGTCTTCTGTTTCGATTTATAATTGTAAATTTGCACAATAAAAATTATACCTTGTAACTCTGATAAATGTTTGTCCTAGTTAGGACAACTGAGACCAGTTCATCAGGGTATGGGTGTAACCCAAAACTGTGTATTCTATAGCCTTCCATGCCATTTCCCAGAAACTGTTATCAATGAACCATTTACACCATCTGCCCATAGAGCCTGACTCCTCAGGTTACAAACTAGGTGTTAAGAGGCCTGTGAGATAGGAGGATGCTCCTGTCCTCACACCCTTTGTGGAACTCCCCGCCCTGAGGGAAGTGCTGAGCATTCCTGCCTGAACTGCAGGATATATAATCTTGGAGTCTTGGAACATTTTTAACCACTCTGTGGGATCCAGAGAAGGACTGCGGCTCATCGCTCTCAAACAGACTTGGCTCACCACCCTATACTGGACTCCAATCACCACTTTGACCAGACTGCAACAGCTCTTCCCCCAGCATCTCACTGCAATCACCACTTTTGACCAGACTGCAACAGCTCTCCCACCAGCAGGTTCTTCCCCTCTCCCTTTACTTTGGACTCAAGCGGGGCCCAAGGAACACCACGTTGTTCATGCCCCAGGGTACTGGGTTATACATTCGGGTTTTGTGGGTTATGACCAATTGTTTGTTTGTATGATTGTACTTACTGTATTATTTTAGTAAATTGTTATTCTGACTTATAATCTCTCCTTTGAGTTGAGTTCATTTCCCCTGCTGGTTAACTCTTAAACCGCACATTTTTTGGCCGCCCAACGTGGGGCAGAGAGAGAGAAGTCAGAATCACAATTTCACTTTAAGCATTTGTTTATTTGGATATAGAAACTCCCTGATCACCATGTTGTTTGATGCAGTCACATGGATGTTGTATTTGAGCCTGTTCATATTTCCACAGATGGGGAACTATTTGCCTGTTTTGATGCTCTCTTTAAGACCAGGGAGAGGGATCCAAATTGCTTTATTAGTATATTATGTTTATGTCATTCTAACATCAGAAGCAATGAGTTTCATTGTAAATGTGTATTCAGTCCTGTTTGCCTGTCCTGGTTTGGGTTGCTACCTCCGGGGTTTCATTAAAAATCGTACCCAGCCCTTCAGACCTGCTACAACAGTTTTTGAAAATATTGAGTTCCCTTTTGATGTTAAGGACAGTATAATGTTATTGTTAGTGTTGCTCTGTCTGCTCTGTACTGTGTACACCATGTTTAGGGTCAGAACAGGGCCTTCTAGGGAGGTTGTCTGGACACCTGCCCTGGGAGCAGATAATGCTGAGTGGCACGGGAAGTGGGAGGACATCAGCCAGTATTTGGAGAAGTTTTCTCCTCCAATGATCTGGAAATTCACCCCTGAACAACTGCAGGATCCTGTTAGCATGATAAGACTGGTGAAGGAAAAATGCTCTGGCAGCTCCAGAGATGGCCAGCTCACAGCAACCTGCTGGGCCCTGGCCACTGCCTACCGGACACTACTTGACATGGTACAGCACTGTCAGGGGGAGGAGAGAAGGACCAAATCCGCAGGCACCACGTCCACCCAAACCACAGCTGAGTCAGAGGGAGAAAGAAATAAACCAACCGGCACCGTGTCCACACAAACCATCGAGGAGCCAGAAGAACAACCAAAACCAATAGCAGTCGCCCCTGTCCAGAAAAGGAAATCAAAGACTAAATCAGTCCGTATAGCAAATGATGACGAAGAGGCAGGACCTTCACATCCACTGGAGGAGACAGAGCCAGAAATAATCACTCGGTCCCTATCCCTGGGTGAGCTACGCGAGCTCCGGAGAGAGTTCACACGACAGGCGAACGAGTCCATTCTGACCTGGCTGCTCCGAATCTGGGATGCCGCAGCTAACGATACAATCCTAGATGGGAGTGAAGCCAGACAGCTGGGGTCCCTGTCTCGAGATGTAGTCATTGATCAGGGGATTGGAAGGAGGCAGGAAACTCTCAGCCTCTGGCGGCGACTGTTGTGCAGTGTGAGGGAGAGATACCTTTGCAAGGAGGACCTCCACGTACAGCAAGGACAGTGGAACACGATGGAACAAGGTATCCGGTGCTTAAGGGAGTTAGCTGTACTGGAGATAATCTTTTCAGACGATGAAAGATTCCCTAAAAGTCCAGATGGCGTACAGTGCACCTCCCAGATGTGGTTAAAGTTTGCACGACTCGGGCCAGAAATGTATTCCCGCTACTTAGCAACGCTGCAATGGAGGGAGGGAGAGGACAAGGTGGGAGCATTGGTTAGTAAACTCAGGATGTATGAAGACACTGTCACCGCCCCATTACGAGCCCACGTCTCATCTGTGGAAACCAAACTGGCTGAACACGTCCGAAGCCTGGAAGAGAAAATTGAAGAGGGACACCAGAAGCTAAGAGAGGAAATTAAGGAAGGGATCTTCCATATCTCACCAGGACAAACAAGAGTCTCTGCTATTAGGAGCCAGCGTTCCCCAGCTAAGGAGAGAAGGTACACTCCACGTGGCGATCTATGGTTTTACCTCCGTGAGCACGGAGAAGATATGAGGAAGTGGGATGGGAAACCCACCCCTTCCTTAGCAGCCCGGGTACGTGAACTGAAAAGAGGAACAAGTACCACAAGGAACTCTTCAAGGGTAAACGTTGCTCCAGTCTCTCGTGGGCAAGACTCCAGACGGTACAGGAATGATGATACGTCTGATCCTCTTGAAGGGACCTCCAGGTCATACCCACAAGAAGAGCACAATGAGTACCATGACCAGGACTAGGGGTGCCCTGCCTCTAGCCAGGTAGAGGAGAGGGACAATCGAGTTTATTGGACAGTGTGGATTCGGTGGCCTGGCACATCAGAGCCACAAAGGTATAAGGCCTTAGTGGACACCGGCGCACAATGTACTTTAATGCCATCAAGCTACGTAGGGGCAGAATCCATCTCCATTTCTGGGGTGACAGGGGGATCCCAACAGCTGACTGTACTGGAAGCTGAAGTGAGCCTGACTGGGAAGGAATGGCACAGACACCCCATCGTGACTGGCCCAGAGGCCCCGTGCATCCTTGGCATAGATTACCTGAGGAGCGGGTATTTCAAAGACCCAAAAGGACTTCGTTGGGCTTTTGGCATAGCTGCTGTGGAGACGGAGGAAATTAGACAGTTGAACACCTTGCCTGGTCTCTCAGAGGACCCCTCTGCTGTGGGACTGCTGAAGGTTGAAGAACAATTGGTACCGATAGCCACAGCAACAGTGCACCGTCGGCAATACCGCACCGACCGAGACTCTGTGACCCCTATACATAAGATGATCCGTGAACTGGAGACCCAGGGGGTGGTCAGCAAGACTCGCTCACCCTTTAATAGCCCTATATGGCCAGTGCGTAAGTCCAGGGGAGAGTGGAGGCTGACGGTGGATTACCGTGGACTCAATGAAGTCACACCACCCCTGAGTGCTGCTGTGCCGGACATGCTGGAGCTCCAGTACGAGCTGGAGTCCAAGGAAGCCAAGTGGTATGCCACCATTGACATTGCCAATGCCTTTTTCTCCATTCCTTTGGCAGCTGAGTGCAGGCCACAATTTGCTTTCACTTGGAGAGGTGTGCAGTACACCTGGAATCGACTGCCTCAGGGGTGGAAACACAGTCCCAGCATTTGCCATGGACTGATCCAGACTGCACTGGAAAAGGGTGAGGCTCCAGAGCACCTACAGTACATTGACGACATCATTGTATGGGGAAACACGGCGGGCGAAGTCTTCGAGAAAGGAGAGAAGATAATCCAGATTCTCCTAAGAGCCGGTTTTGCCATTAAACGGAGTAAGGTCAAGGGACCTGCTCAGGAAATTCAGTTCCTAGGAGTGAAGTGGCAAGATGGACGCCGCCTAATTCCCATGGAGGTGATTAACAAAATAGCAGCCATGTCCCCACCAACCAGCAAGAAGGAAACACAGGCTTTCCTAGGCGCTGTGGGCTTTTGGAGGATGCATATCCCCGAGTATAGTCAGATTGTAAGCCCTCTCTACCTTGTGACACGGAAGAAAAATGATTTCCAGTGGGGCCCCGAACAACAACAAGCCTTTGAACAAATTAAACAGGAGATTGCCCATGCGGTAGCCCTTGGGCCAGTAAGGACAGGACAGGACGTGAAGAACGTGCTCTACACCGCAGCCGGGGAGAATGGCCCTTCTTGGAGCCTCTGGCAGAAAGTGCCTGGGGAGACCCGAGGACGACCGCTGGGATTCTGGAGTCGGGGATACAAAGGATCTGAAGCCAGCTATACACCAACTGAGAAAGAGATCCTGGCTGCCTATGAAGGAGTTCGAGCTGCCTCAGAAGTAATCGGCACCGAAGCGCAGCTCCTCCTGGCACCCCGACTACCAGTGCTGGGCTGGATGTTCAAGGGAAGAGTTCCTTCCACACATCACGCCACCGATGCCACGGGGAGTAAGTGGATCGCTCTGATCACGCAGCGAACCCGGATAGGGAACCCTAATCGCCCTGGGATTCTGGAAATTATCACCAATTGGCCCGAAGGTGAGAGTTTCGGACTATCCTCTGAAGAAGAGGAGGAGAAGGTGACATGGGCTGAGGAGGCCCCACCATATGACAAGCTACCAGCAGATGAAAGGCGATATGTGCTCTTCACGGATGGCTCCTGCCGCATTGTAGGGACAAACCGAAAATGGAAGGCAGCTGTATGGAGTCCCACACGGCGAGTTGCAGAAGCGACCGAAGGACAAGGTGGGTCAAGTCAGTTTGCAGAGCTTAAAGCCGTTCAGTTGGCTTTGGATATAGCTGAACGAGAGAAGTGGCCAAGACTCTATCTCTACACTGACTCATGGATGGTGGCCAATGCTCTGTGGGGATGGCTGAAGCGATGGAAAAAGGCCAACTGGCAGCGCCAAGGGAAACCCATCTGGGCGGCAGAGATGTGGCAGGACATCGTTGGCCAGGTAGAGAAGCTGAGTGTGAAGGTCCGTCACGTAGACGCTCATGTAGGCAAGAAACGGGCTAATGAGGAGCATCGTAACAACGAGCAGGCGGACCGAGCTGCCAGGATTAAAGTCTCTCAGGTAGATCTGGATTGGTAGCACAAAGGAGAATTATTTCTGGCTCGATGGGCCCATGACGCCTCCGGTCACCAGGGGAGAGATGCAACATACAGATGGGCTCGTGACCGAGGGGTGGACTTAACCAAGGACATTGTCTCACAGGTCATCCGTGACTGTGAGACGTGTGCTGCCATCAAGCAGGCCAAGCGGGTGAAGCCTCTATGGTATGGTGGATGGTGGGCAAAGTACAGGTATGGGGAAGCCTGGCAAGTTGACTACATCACGCTCCCCAAAACCCGCCAAGGCAAGCACTACGTACTGACCATGGTAGAAGGGAGTACTGGATGGTTGGAGACATACCCCGTGCCTCATGCCACTGCCCGGAATACCATCCTGGGCCTTGAAAAACAAGTCCTGTGGCAACACGGCACCCCGGAGAGAATTGAGTCTGATAATGGGACCCATTTCAAGAATGGCCTCGTAGACACCTGGGCCAAAGAGCACGGCATTGAGTGGGTGTATCATATCCCCTACCATGCACCAGCTGCTGGAAAAGTTGAGCGGTGCAACGGACTGCTGAAAACCACCCTGAAGGCACTGTGTGGGGAGACTCTCAAACACTGGGAGCTGCATTTAGCAAAGGCCACCTGGTTGGTCAACACCCGAGGCTCCATCAATCGAGCTGGCCCTGCCCAATCAGAACTTTTGCATACTGTAGATGGAGATAAAGTCCCCGTGGTACATATGAGAGGAATGTTAGGGAAGACTGTTTGGATTAGTCCCACCTCAAGCAAAGGCAAACCCATCCAAGGGATTGTTTTTGCTCAAGGACCTGGTTCCACCTGGTGGGTAATGCAAAAAGATGGGGAGACACGTTGTGTACCACAAGGGAACCTAATTTTGAGTGAGAATGGTCTGTAATGTTTCATTGTATATATATATATATATAGATAGATGTATATAGTTTTAAAGGGATATAGTTTTTAAAGGGGGTTAATTTGGGCATGACATGGATGGCATAGAATAAGGGGTGGATAATGTCCTAGTTAGGACAACTGAGACCAGTTCATCAAGGTATGGGTGTAACCCAAAACTGTGTATTCTATAGCCTTCCATGCCATTTCCCAGAAACTGTTATCAATGAACCATTTACACCATCTGCCCATAGAGCCTGACTCCTCAGGCTACAAACTAGGTGTTAAGAGGCCTGTGAGATAGGAGGATGCTCCTGTCCTCACACCCTTTATGGAACTCCCCGCCCTGAGGGAAGTGCTGAGCATTCCTGCCTGAACTGCAGGATATATAATCTTGGAGTCTTGGAACATTTTCAACCACTCTGTGGGATCCAGAGAAGGACTGCGGCTCATCGCTCTCAAACAGACTTGGCTCACCACCCTATACTGGACTCCAATCACCACTTTGACCAGACTGCAACAGCTCTCCCCCCAGCATCTCACTGCAATCACCACTTTTGACTGCAACAGCTCTCCCACCAGCAGGTTCTTCCCCTCTCCCTTTACTTTGGACTCAAGCGGGGCCCAAGGAACACCACGTTGTTCATGCCCCAGGGTACTGGGTTATACATTTGGGTTTTGTGGGTTATGACCAATTGTTTGTTTGTATGATTGTACTTTCTGTATTATTTTAGTAAATTGTTATTCTGACTTATAATCTCTCCTTTGAGTTGAGTTCATTTCCCCTGCTGGTTAACTCTTAAACCGGCACAATGTTATTGTTGCCTTCTGTATAAATTGGGCTTTAGCTGCCTGTTACTGCTTGCAGTGAGACTGCAGGTGATGACAACTGCTCTTTATAATCATTGCTCCTGGGCCAACATCAACATCTTTGCCTTCTGCAAGCACAAGCAAATAAGTTGTTTCGGCTGACAGGTTTTACCGTGAATATCTCCTTCCCTGTGGATAATATTGTTAAAGATAACAGGTATATGTGATATAAACATAGTAAGCATGCTATGCAGCTCTAAAAGCTGTTTGCTTTCCCCATGGTTATGAATACCCTGCTACTTGAAGGTAAAGTCAGATATGTCTATGTCAGTAAATACATGTCATGCCAGAGTGCAGGGAACACAGCACAGCACGAGGGAAGCACTTGAAGGTGGAAATTCAAAGATGGAAGTGACCCTCTTTCAATCTTGTCCTTAAATTACCCACAGAACTGCCTTATGAATATTTAACCTCTGCCCACTGAGCTATTGTGCTTCATGTATCCTCAGCCCCTTCTTATATTTTTTACTGTATACTGCCTCTTTTAGTTGCCCAGATTACAATCTCTCATCAGCTGGGCAGATTTGACTTGTTTGGGAGGTGGAAGCGACCCCTATGTTTAGATCACTCAACATTTTTCTGTTATAAAAATGCTCCTCTGATGTTTATGTTTTAAATGTAGTTTTCAGAAGCTTTCAATTTCAAGATCAAATGAAAGACCTGTGTGTAGGAGAAGTTTTTTCCTATCCCCAAGCTTTTGTAGCCAAGCAGGGCCATTTCTTTAAAGAGAACACAGCTGTTCCTCACGTACATCACATCCCAAAGCTGAGTAACTGGGGTTAGGAGAACAGTTAGAGCTCTTCACTGCACTGCAGGGCACAGAAGCCAGAGATCATTGCCACCTCCAACCCCAGTCCTATAAAAACAAAAAAAAAAGGGTGTCTTTTTGTAAAAAAAACCTCTAACTAGCCTCCAAATCTCCCACTTCCTTTCTGAATCTGTTGCTGGCAGAGGTTACAGAAGAGCTGCATCTCCTTGGAACGAGCCCTCAGACACAAATGAGATTCACCTGAACCAGCCTCTGATCTGCTGAAGTCACAGTGTAGGCAATGCTGGTTTTCAAGGACAGACCCTTTGGAATCAAGAAATAAAAACATTTGGTACAGAAATAAATCTTTGTTGCAGTTACATGAAGTGTTGCCCTTGAGATGGGGAAAACTGTTTTTGTCAGGGAGAGATATTTTATACAGGGAAATACAGTTATTTCAAAGCAATGAGAATTTCTGTCCGTGAAGTAAGAACAAGATGTGTTGAAGTTGTTAGACCCAAGTTGTTATTCTACCTTGTGCCCATTACTCCTTTCAATGTTCTGTAAAATGAAATCTCTTGGTTTCCTGTAAGAGGTCAGAAGATAAAACAAACAAAGAGGTAGAAAACATAAATCATAGCAGAAACCGTCAGGACAATGACCTAATTTTAATTTTGCTCACAGCCTTCAGTGTAACATCTAATTAAGACATCTGTTAAATGCCTATAATATTAAATTAATAGGGGGAAGCTAATAGAACTTTATTGGCATAGTCCAGTTAATTAACATTAGGGCTCTTTAATGGATGTCTTAAAGAGACATTAATGGGAATGCCATACAAATTGGAATTAGGCACAATCACGTTTCATTGTGCTGTGAAGGACAAAACACATTCTACCATATGGACACATAGATGAACATGATACAAGTTCCCAAAGCTGCTGGCATTTCTATTTTTTAACCAAAAAAGACAAATGCTGCCTAGCAGTGCCTTGTGATAAATAAGAGGAAGGCTTTTGTTATTTACAGTGCAGAGTGCCCGGGAGATGTTCAAAGGGCTCCTCAAGGTAATCAGGGTAGTGGCACAAAAGACGGGTGACAAATGAAGAATAACAAGAGCTGAACAGCCCACACATTCAAGACTCCTTTACTGCAGCTGGTAAATCACCTGCAGAGGCCTTTTTGCAGTGTCTCAGAGGTGTTCCAAGCAGCCCCATAAATCCCTCGAGCTGAATCACTGCTGCAGACAGCCGGGATCACTGTCCACCCACCAGCAAGTCGAGACCTGTCCCACCTGCCTTCTCCAGGACATGGCCCTGTGGTCACCTGTCCCTAGAACACGTTACACTCCCCACTGCTTGTCAAGGAACTCCCTTAGAAACAGGGAAAAATGAAAATGATGGCTCACCAGCCCTCCCCTGCCGATTCATGGCCATTCCCCATCTCTTCATTAGCTGAGACAGTAAATACTTAATGGATTTAATATTGGAAAATTGGAGAACTAATCACAGCTGTCTCTAATAGGCTTCTTCCTTCATGTGTTTCACTCTGAATTGCACTCAGCAGAGACACGTTTTTCGTAATGATTTTTATACCTGAACTCTCACTAAAGAAAAGACTAATGAGGGAATAACAACAATGAACAATGTCTCACTACCCTACACACATTTCTGCTTTCCTATTACTGTGTATATGTAATATATTTATAGCCAATATGAACTAAAACAATTGTAAACAATCCAGTTACTGAATTTTGAACACTTAAGCAAGAATGGAAACACAAAACAAAAAAATCCCATAATTTCTGTTTAAAACCTCAAAATACTTAATTGTAGGAAATGTTTGAAATTAAAGCTGAGTCACATCCAAGAAAACACACAGAATATTCTATTTGAGGGGATTTTTTTATACTTCCTCTTAAAGATGGATTACACAACAATACAGTGGAAACCCCCAAAAACCTTCTGAGACTCTCCTTGAGAAACTCACAATAAATCACTGAAATGACAGCAGCACGTAGCTGATGTTAACTATATATTCAAGCCCCCTAATATTTTTGAGAAGCATAAGAGAGAGCATAAAATTCTGATCCAGACTATGTTCCCCTTCCTTAGCTCCATCATTCCTATGGTAACTAACTCCAGCTCTAAGCCACTTTCCCTACTGTGTGTAATGAAAACGTATTATTTTGGTAAGGCAGAACTTTCCCTCAGTGTACTGGTTTAATTAAATTAATGAGCAAAAGTGAAAAATAGAGGATCAAGCATCCACTGCTGCTGAGAGGAGCAGTTACATCTGGCAAACACAAACCTCCTGGGCTGCAGAACAAACAGGACCTGGGGCTCTACCTACGGATGGGTTTTGACACCTACCTCTGCACACTCTGCCTGCTGGTTAGGGATTAGGGAGAACTACAGAGTACCCAGCAACATTTAATGCTGAATTAAGAGCCCTCTTAAGAGAGCTCTCTGCTGCTTTGTATTATGAGTCAGATAAGGTACAATACCTAATAGCCATTAAGAAGAGGGGGGAAAAATGGGTATACAATTAATTAAAATAACTTATAGGAAAAGGCGCAGCCTAAACTTTACAGTCTATCCTGTCCTCAGCCTATTTTTAGGCAATTGCTTTTTTTTCATTCTGCTAAGAACTACTCCCATAGCACCTAACTATTGCCAAACTATATTGATTTAAAACTTGTTATTTTCATATACTTTCAAGCACTGACCAATAGCCATCCCTTTCTATAGGCAACTGAATGGCCCATTAAAGATCTGCAGTACAGGCCTGTTAATCTGAAATCCCTTCCTACTGTATTAGTTAATAAATTCAGACTTATTTCTTCCAGCTCTCAGAATAAGCTCCTACTCTCATGACATATGTGCATACTTTTGGCTGAGAAACTAATCTTAAAAGATTCAAAAATACATAATAATATAGTTAGAACATTATTTATAATATTCATATCAAAGGGCTTTGGCTTCACCTCAAAAATTTTAAATCAACCAAAATTAAATATAAATTCTGAAGTCCTATCTGCTTGTTAAAGGCAAAAGACTTCAAAAACACAGAACCTCAAGCATGACTGCCTTCACTTGACTGAGCCAGGGCTTCTCAGCTGAGCCTTGTGGCTCTGGGGCCACAGGCTTGTAACTGAATGTTTAGAGAAACATATTTGTTGTGTGTGTGAGTCCAGCTGCCAACACACACCTCTGGCTACAAGCTCCTTGGACATTCTCTACTGTACACACAGTATCAGCCCCAAAATAGACTCCACTTTATAGCACCATTATTCTGGGAGGGAGGGAAAAAATAGGCTTATGCACTTCTTGTAAATGTTAAAATAATCCCATAAATCTGAATATAATTTTTTTTTTTTGTGAAATTGTCTGCAACACTCTGCCATGCATATTCTTCCTCTAAAGGATTATTTCAAAATTATGGACTCAGAAATGTTCAGCTGGATAGTTCTTGGGTGGCTGAGGTGCTCACTGAAGAATTTAAATGATGTAATAGCTATTGAACACCCCATTATATGGCTGCCTAATTAATGTGAATGATAGTTATGTCTTACTCACAGAAGATTATTTTACACGGAGGAAAATCTACTCACTGCCACAGTAGCCATTTCAATAGTTTTTATAGGAGCAGTTGCATTATGGCTTCATTGAGTAAAAGGTAAGTAGCCATCCTAAATAATGAAGATTGAAGGTTTAATAGTCCCAATAAAGAATCTTGCAGGTTTTTTATTTCAAAAATTAGAGTTTGATTGCAAGTGTATGATAATGAGAGGGAAAAGAGCACTGGTATGTGGAATCCTTTTGGCTCCTTGGGAACTTCCATTTCTTCTGTGCAGAAATGCAGAAGAATAAGGACAGCAAAAAAAAGAAAATAAACCCTTCTTTACTTTTCATGACAGCATGTCCAAGCTCCAAGCCTCTCCCCGTGGCAACATTTCAGTGGATAAGGATGTGCTGGATTGTGCCTGCTGCACTCAGAAGGCTGACATTACTGGAACAGCTGCACGCGCTGATCACGTACACACAAATAACCTCAAATAATGTGAAGAGCCCAGCTTAGACCCATTTGAATGATGATATGCAGACATAAGCCAGCCTTGCAAACTTGTCTCAGAATTGTAGCCTATTACAGCAACCCTTTTTTGCGAGGCAATAGTCAAGGGACTCGGCATTTCTGTTACGAGACCCTATTTCCAGGGTTATATATCAGAGATTATAACAGCTATAAAAATTCAAATGAGATTTAAAACTTGGCATGAGCGTTCTCACTTGGGATCTAATATTTTTAAGCAAATCTTTGCAGGAAAAGCTAAAAGTTTACTTGTTCCACTTGTTATTTTAGGTCTCTATTGGTACATAATTCTCAGTCTAGATTCTTACATGCCCCCCATCGCAGTACCTGAGTGATCTCTTTTCACAGCTTCATTTTCAGAGTGGCAATTCAAAGCTAGGACAATTGATTTGACATTTGTTTCTCCAAACACCAAACTTTCAGGAAGGGTTTTAAAAGAACTTCTGTTCCAAGGCAGCCACTTTTTTTTTTCAGCAATAAAGCACCACATGTGTTTTAGCAAGTAAAAAGTGGCAACAACATTAACCTGAATTATGGTAACAATGACTACAAAACAAGCTGTCTGGGGATTTGCAAACACAATTTCCAGATGTCTGCAAAAGATCTGATTTATCAAATACACTCCAGGCAGGATTTGTTGTGGGTTTGTACTTCCTAATAAAAGAGGTCTGTAGTATTTATTTACTGTTAGTGCCAGTGAAAGGTGCTACCCTTGTGATATCTTTCAAAAAGATGAGTGTATCCCTTTTAAATAATCCATAGGATACACAGAGAGACATAGACTTTAGAAATTAGACCTTGAAATCACCAATGAAACAGGATGAAGCTGAAGTTTAAATATAAGCAAGGGGAAAGAAGATTGTAGGCATTGGAGGCAGCCTCAGGAGAAAGCCTCAGGTAGTGCCAAGGGGAAGTCCAATGCACCCTGGCTGCAGGGACAGGTTAGAAACCCTAAATGCAAGCTATAGAGGATGCAGTTGTATTTTGTCAGCATAGCCTGTGGCCATTTAAAATGTGTGGGGCCTTAAAAGCACCACAGTGAAGAAGTAAAGGCCAGTTCCACCTCCAGCTTTGATCCACAGCCTGCCTGCTGAGGCTGTGATGGGGAACCCTGGCTCAGTGCTTACTTTTGGAAAGTTTTTTTTATATGATTCCTAGCCATACAGGAGCTGGACTGACATGAACACACTCTTTCCAAGCAGGTCCCCACACAGCCCTCCCCATGGGTAAGTACTGCATGCAAATACATCATCACTCATGATAGTGATGTCAGAGTGGCACAAGTACAGGCAGAAGCAGTGGGACCATTAAATTTATATTCACTCACCTTCATTGTCACAGTTCAGCCATGCAGCAGTTGGACTGAAAACTCCTGCTTTACACAAAGAATATCAGGTCATCTTATCCTAGACTCACTATCCAGGGGAAAAAAAAACTTACATATGTACACAGAAGTAAAATAGGTAAAACACATGGTTCCTAATTTTAACTTAGCATTTACAGAGCAATACCTCCTATTTGCAGTGACTTGCAAACAACAGCTTTGGGACAGCACCACATCAAGATAATTACCTTTGTTTCTGGTTTGTTGAGTTGTTTTTTTGTTTTTTTTACAGCAACAAAGAAGAGGCAATTCTTTAGGATTATTTAGAAAACCCAAGGCTTACCCAGGGAAGGATAGCACCTCCTGGTTTTGAACAATGACTTACTTCTGTTTAAAGGAAAATGAGTTACTAAGGTGAACAGATTGAGTATCAAGCTCGATTAAGCATGTACAATATGCAGTGTAACAACATTCACTGTTTGGTGAAGTAATAAAACAGCTTTATTTTCTTTTGACTTCTGGCAGTCTACCTCCAAGAACCATTCACTCCTATTTCTACCCAGCTAGCATTTCCACGAGGAAGAATCGTGAAATTCAGCTCCTTTGCCAAAGATATTGTTGTGGAGGAAAACAAGAAAAACATCCTACTGCTATAAGCAGGAGACAATAACAGCACCCACACAGGCATCAAGCTGCATTGGTACAGCCCACACCCTGATCAAACATTGCTTTCATACAGGACAGCAGGGTTGTGCTTTAGAAGACAAGATACTTTGGGGACTACACGTCTAAGAGAGAGTTTCAAAAGGCAGTTTTCTTCCCACGCAGCAGAATGGTTTGTAGCTTCAGGAAAACTACATTAGTAGCTTGCAGCTTGACCCCAGGACACATTTTTCTTAATCTAGTATTATTAATTATTTTTTTGCTGTCTTTTTTTGTTGCTTTTGTTGCAGCTAACATAAAAATTATACAGAAATCTTACCTCCGTCTATATCCAGAGCAACACATTTTCCTTTGGTACCAGAAGATGGAGCCACATGCTCACAGTTTTAAAGCGATTTTTTTTTCCTGCTTTGCCAGAAAACCCACCCATGAAAGCAGACAGTGCCTAGAAACTGCTCCCTTACCTTACATGAACTTGCCTTTTACTGCGTCTGTGTGTACAGCTAATCTGGTGCGTGCGTTACTCCATGTCAGCTGCCTCGCTCAGATGTTTCCATAACAACTCCATTTTCCTTGCTGCAAATATATTTTCTGAATTGCCTACCATGTCAAAATGAAATCAGGAAACAGAACCAAACTAAGCCAGGCATTTCCAGCTGCTAAATCATCACCCTTTTCATCCCCTTCATGAAAGATTATACTCCTAAAGGGAGCCACACATATCCCAGAACCATCAACATAAGACTCCTAACTCCTCATCTTCTTAAAAGGCCAAATAATGCAGATATAATATCATGTTTATTCTTGTCCTAAAGCTCAAAAATATGTGCTCAGATGAGAGAACAGGCTAGGTTTTTGCTCTGCAGACCCCAACACCAGGCATGGTGGAGCATCTCCCTCTTTTTGTTTGGGGCTTTTTTGGCAGGTCGGTTTTGAAGCAGCCCCCATCCACTGCTCTGTAGGGCATCCTGTGCAGGGCAGACAGGGAGAAGGCAGGGACAAGTGAGAGCAAGTCTGCTAAACCCTGCCCCTCATCCCCTGCATCCAGCCATCTCCACAATGCACAGTAAGATGAAAAGAGCCTTTGTAAAACGACATACATCAGAGGGGAAGACAAACTCTTCATTAAAGGTATTAAAGCCTGTTAGGGCTTTCCTTTCTTGGCTACTTACTCTGTGTCAGCTGTACGAGCAGACAGTCCCAGAGAGTCAGATCAAAACAAGATAATGGCATTCTTAATAAAGCCAGCAGAGATCTTTCTGGTAAAAATGTTTATTGTTTGAGAACACTGTCAGGTTCTTTCATGTCCTTTCCTGACCTGGCAATGTCCCAGGTTACTACAGAACTGCTTTAAATACACAGGTTTAATTATTCTTTTTTGCTGCTCTTTCAGACTGATCTCAGGCAGCAGCAACAGGCAACTAGTTTTACTCCATTCATTTCCTCAATACAATGCTGCAACCTCTTTATAACAAATCCTCCACCACAACATTTAATGTCTCTCTAACATGACATTAAAAATGAAGTCAGCAAAACATTCTATCAAAGTGTTCAAAAAAAAAAAATAGAAAAAACCCCACCAACCTTGACATAATTTAGTTTCTACAAAATCTAAATAGGGAGAAAGCACACTGCCTCTATAACCCTGAATGCTGCAACCTATCAGCAGGAGATAGTCACACGTGGCTTCAGCTCCCACCAGTCCTTCAGGAACCACCATTTGATGGGGAAAACCAGAAGGATGTGCATAACATTGAGTGGAGCCCACAATGGGAGAGATTGGCACAAGTGTCATCCTCTATCCAGAGCTTGTGGGTACCATGAGAAGACTGTGGCATCTGGAACAACTAGAGCAACAGTTACCACTAATTCTCAGCTTTTATTTAAAAAATTGTACTTGCAAGTTTATCTCCACCAGTTAAAGGCACCCTGAGTGACAAATCTGAAGAGAATGCCATAACAACCCTTTTTGTCCCCAGTGCTGTGGCCAAAAGCCCCATCAAGCTTTGGTTGCCAGGGTTTCTGAGCAGTGGCTCCATCACTCCCTGTATGATTTTCAGACAAACACTCCAAAACCTGGATTTGCTTCTTTTGCCTGTAACATGTGAACAATACTCGAAATCCTTAGGGCAGCACTGCATTTGGGAATTGCCTTGGGGCTATGAGAGCACTCTCTAGAGGTGTAAGGGAGCTTGGGATTGGGGTGTCAGAGACTGAAATGGTTAATGATTTATGCATTCTAGGAGACTCTTGCAGGCTTTTGACTGTTGGTACATCTGACGAGCAATCAGGCCCCTCCCTCTCTCTGCTAATCAAAAAAGGCGGGAACCAGGCGAGACACAAAAGACACAACACACAGACCTAGGAGATGTTGGAGGCTCGAGGCACTAACCATGGCTATAACCCATAACTTCTTGGAGTATGGGGGCTTCCCTCCTTCACCCCCAGCAGATCAAGGCCACCACTTCAACTGACAGACATGGAAGCATCGCTGGACCCCGTGGGCGGTGACTATGGACATCTGTCCACTCTCAGCTTTTCTTTCTCTTACTCTCCCTTACTCTCACCCTGTCTTTCTCCTCCCCTATGCATTTTTCTCCTCCCTAGAAAGGTTACAGCACCCAAAAATGTTAACTTACCTACTGATTCAAAATTGTTAAAATAAATCTTATCCATATATGTTTTCATACACCGATTATTTAGTGTCGTTTCGCTGTAATCCACCCCAGAGGAATTTTTGATGGAACCTGAGTTACCCCCCTCTCCCCTTTTCCTGGGGCGGGTCGTAACATGGGGTGCTGTGGCATTCCTCAACACAAACTGAAGGACTTCCACACTCTTCCTATCTGCAGTCAAGGTCCCTTGCAGAGCAGCCACAGCTGTAGCAGTTCCCAATCAAACTGCAGGACCTGGAGACATCTCAGCCATGCAAACAGAGCAGGCAGAGATCAGCTGTGGACAAAACCCCCAAAAATGGATGTACCCTGCACCCACCAGGCTTAATCCACGTCAGACTGCAGAACCCACCAAGGCACCACTTGTGTAGTGTGCAACGTGTACCCCAAATACATCACCCACACTGCTCATGCTCTCCCTACTCAGAAAGCCATGGCAATCCCAGACAGCAGTACAGGATTCCTAGTGAAGAGCTGCCCTGAAATGATGCAAGCTGAGGAAATCTCCAGGAGGAAGCAGAAAAGGCCACGCTGATGATTGACTCCTGTGTCTGCAAGATGGATGAGAGCTTGAACCCCTTTTTAAGGGACCAAACATATCACTTAATAAAAACAAGGCATCCTACAATGAACCTCTCTTGCCCATATTTATTCCCCTCTAAACACAGCAGTGCACAGATTATAGGAAATGGTTTTACATTTAACTTCAACCCCAAGTGGTAAAGAAACGGATTGTATCTCACAATGTAAATTTGCATCTACCATCATTTAATGGATGTTTTATACATTCTATCTGCTACTGTGTTTTTATGGAAAGGCAAAAAAATTACTTGGGAATTTGTTTTTAATTAAGCAATAAGGCTCAATGGGGTACTGCTATCACGCAATAAAACCACTCCTGGGGTGTTGTGAGGCATTTGGTCCAGATGAGTGCTTCAAATCACCCCCAGATTGTGATTAGATGATTACTCCCTGGAGTTAATATTAGATGGTTCTCTCTAGAGTTGTCTTATTGCTATTATAAAAAGTCTTCAACATGGGGAAACTAAGTAGTTTTTGTGCTTGAAGAAGATGAAGTTTGCAGTTTCCACTGCTGAGTGGCTGTGTGAGCTGTGTGGGTCCCATAGATCAAATCACCTATTTAGCATGCGTGAAAGATCATCTCAGGGCATTTCTTTGACCCAAACAGTTTTACAATTAAGTGGCTTTCGTCTTTTTTTTTTTTTTTCTAGGAGATGGAAGGATATAAAGAGCAAACAACTCCACAATAAAGCAATCCCAAGACAAGGCGCAGAGGAATCTGATTCAGAGATATGTATTACGGGCTTTATCTTTTTGTAGGGAATAATGAATCCTAATCTTTATTATGCTAATGGTATTAATGAAGGCTAATGCATGCAGTAGCAGCAAGAGATTCTCTCAGGTTGGGTACATGAGGAGGTGCACGGCCTGAGGCATTTGTGGGGGCTCCCAAGATAATGAATTCAAACAACCCAAATGGTGGAGAGACAAACTGCAGTGCCTTCCCCTGCCTCCCCCCAGCTGGTCTTCAGGGTTGAGGTTAGAGAAGAAATATTTCATTCTGAAAACGGACAGAAAACCCCAAAACAAACAAAAACCCCCAACAAAACAAACAAACAAAAAAAACCAAAAAAAAAGAAACAAAAGCAAAAACAACAACAAAAAATCCCCCAACAACAGTGTAACACAGAGCTTCCTGCATTTCAGTTTACCAGTAAGAGAGAAATCTCAAGAAAACATTAACTATTGCAAAACTCTCCCCAAAAGGCAGGATGGTACCACAGGCACATGGACAGTTTTTGCACAACTTGAACTGAAGTACAGACCAGAATCCTCAGCTCCTCCTTCAGGTGTCTCTCAACAGCCCACCACACACCTCCTATTACACAACAACCCTCTGGTTTCTCAACCAGACAACAATTTTTGCACTTCACAAATTAAGGTGTGATGATTCAAACATCCTCTATGTCACACCTTATACACCCTGCACAGCCCAGGCAGCAATATAATCTCTTTTTTTCCCCCTTCCCCTTTCACAGAGCTCTTTGCAGATGCACTTGATGGGTGAAACTTTCCCTGGCAATCACAGCAGCCTTCCTGTACAAAAGGCACTGATGTGAGGCAAGGCACAGGTCCCTTATTTTTCCTTTTGGGGCAACACACACACACAGCCTGGTCAGTAGTTCCAAAGGAAAGAGACCAAAGCATGTTCTTCACAAAAATAGAAGCTATATCCACGGGCAAAGCAGGGTTCAGGAATGAAACTCTTTTATGTGTCTTTGACTAACCAGTCAATCATAGATGAGCACATATACATCTTTTTGAGTTAACTAGTGATTATCACACTTGCTCCCTGTGCTTTTTCCTCACTTCCATATTTAAAATGCCTAATCTACCTCAGTTTAGTATTTGAAACACACATTTGTTCACCATGACTTATCTTGTGCAATAAAAGCACACTGAATATGAGATCACTGTTTAGACAGTAGGAAAAGGGTTCAGAAGAACATACACAGAACGGTGTATTCTGGAAGAAAGGCTGAACCCAGAAGATGCAGTACTCTCTCACAGCATGCTGCAAAATGCATTCAGTAGCTTTTTGAGACACATCTCCTTTTTCCACGTTCATTTCATATGTTTTTCCTTTAATATTACTCCTCTCTCTGCACTGAACACCTGCATCTTGTCACAGTTCTGGCATTTCATATTCTCTTACCTCTGCTCTTTCTCACCTTCACCTTCTGTATTTCATCTAGAGCCTGTTCCCATTATTGGGGAACACTACTCAGAAACAGTGGTCTGGCAGCATGTCAAAGCTCCTGCTTGTTTGGCAGTCTGTGCTCACCCATCCCACTCCTCAGGAGAGTGCAAACTTCTGAGCTTTCCCTGTTGTAAGGCCCTGCACTGGGCAGTTCCTGGGTGCAACCTAGAGATGCATCACAGCCAACTCATTTGATCAATCTACTCAGAAAATGGGCACAAAGCTCATGCTGTCAAGGATGAAAGAAAACATGAGTTATTGACACAACCTGCACAAAACTGAGACTAGGTAACCTGGATTAAAAAGAAAAAAAACTCAAACAAACCTTTTCCACTGAAACGTAACTCCTTCCTTGTTTGGTTCTTCTCACTTTTCAGCTACAAACTGCCCTTGCTGCCTTCAGCCCAACAGCCCACATGGGAGAAGCCACAGAGCTGTCGGGGGACACTGGGAAGAGGCAGGGAAAGGGCCGTCAGTGTGGGATGGTGAGGGTATTTCTGCATCACAAGATGAGGTGCATCCACACTCCTGGCAGCCCCAGCTCCCCACTCACCCCTTCCCACAGCCAGGTCCAGCGTGCCCTGCTGACACTCACCACGCTCTTGCACACCCTCCACTTGACCCCCTGACCAAAAATCAGTGTCTTTGGTTCACTCATGTTTTTAAATTTCAAGTTTTATCTTGTCTCCTGCTCACAGGATACTCTATCAGGCAGAATGCTAAGCACTGGTGACATCATATAAAGATTATTTCAGTGACAAAATGTCCTCAGTATTTTACAGTTTAGAAGGGGGATATAGATGCAACTACATATTATATGCTGGTCCAAAACAGAAAACAGAACTCTTATCAAGCTTTGGATCAGATCTTCTAACCACTTTTGTGATTACAGTTACAGACCACTGTAAAGAGAACAAGCTATTAACACCAAAATTGGCTTTGCACTCCTCTCTCTCATTGTATGATTCACCATTGCTGTTTATCACTGAAAATTAAGAAGGAACAAGCAAAATACCTCATGCCTTCACTAAGATCCACAGGCAACTGCCAAAGCTTAGCTGAAACACCACCACATGGCCTAAAGGTAATACAGGTTTCAAACTATTCTCTTAGTGCTGCTCCTTCTTTCTTTTTCCTATAACCCAACCAAGAGCAAATACATATTATGTATTTATACACAGCATTTAAATTTAGCCTCTGCTGTTTACCTGCTTGGTCACTATTAGTTATTCAAGATTGAAGCTCCAACTGTACCTGAGGGCCACGCACAGCACTGCACACATGTGGCCAGGGGAGCAGGGACCTGAGAACTGAGCAGGGAAGGACAAAGCACAGCAAACACCAAGGCTCTTATCATGTGAATTTGTAACATTAGAATCTGCAGGCCTGAGTGGTTTTGTGATCCTTGCACACAACAGCTTTTGTAAGGATCACAGATTTCTGAGCTGGGACATGACCCTGTGGTGAGGCACACGGGCTGTGAGTCAGGAGCTCTGGGGGATGTTTCTCACCCTCCCAACTGACTCACTCTGAGCCAGAGCCCGTTGCTACTGAAGACAACAGCAAATAACCCGCTATTCCTGTGTCAGTGATCAAAGGCCATATGACCATACACAACTCTCCAGGAGTGTAACTCTGTGAGGTGGTAGAAACCCTCACACAGTTATTAGAATTTATGCTGCACTCCAAGATCCTGCTAATAAAGTGCTGCACACATGCATAGCACAGCAATGCCACTGTAAAAACAAAAGCACATTGATTGCATATTGCTGCCCCATGCAAAAGGCAGAGGAGCAAGCAGGTCTCAAGGTTGCTTCCAGAAGTACTTTCATCACTCTGACAATCATTTTGCAGCCAGGCCCCCAGAGACACTCAAGAAGTGGGTAATTTCCTGCGTGAGGGTCGAGATATGTCCCAGAGACACAAGCACCCTCTAAAACAGGTTTGCTGGGCAGTGGTTTCACGGCACGTGGACTAGTGAGAATTTGGAAACTTATGTCCTGAAGTTTCAGTCTGTACCAACAGAGCCAAGCAGGGCTCTGGTTTCTGCACTGTCAGACTTAGGAGCAACTCATTTCTAAAGCACACAGATGATGTTGGTAGGGCTTCAAAGATACAAGTCAATCACAGCAAATCACACATTTATAAAATAGGCTGATTAGCTGAATCCACTGGGAGCCAGATCAGACAAACGTTCATCCCCCCATGCACAACACGTTCTCACAGAGCACAGGACAGAGGTCATTCATGCTTACAAGAAACATGTATAATGAACACACTTTGTCTTATTCCCTCATTAAGTAAGATTATTCCAAGTTCAGTTCAATAACATCTCCATTGCTAAGAGGTGTCTTGTCCACTGATGAAATGCCCCATGTAGTCAATTAGTAAAAACCACTTCCTATGATCACAGTGGGTTCCTAACATCCCAAACTGAATCTAAATATTGAGTTTTATTCAAAAGAATTTTACCAAATGCCTAGGTTGTTGTTTCTCTTTTTTTTTTTTTTTTAACATGCACTAAACATACACTGAGCTCAAAATTTAACAGATGTTTTTGTTCCTATTATAATCTAATCTTTTCCTGCAGGCTGTTGTAGTAATTTTGCCACTAGAAGATAATAAAAAAACATTTTCTCCCCTGCAGAGCTTACCTTTGGCTGACTCAGCTGAGCAGCTGCAGTTTCCTTTACTTGCTTTGAAATTATTGCATCCCAATTGGGCAAAATATTTCTGCTACTGAGAAACAAGTGGTTTTGGAGAAAATGCCAGAGGCAATAGATCAGATAAAGTCTCTTTACCTTGCTCCAGTTGCATTAAAAGCTGGTAATTTGTGCTGCAGCTTTTTCAAGTGGTCCCACCAATGTTTGCTTTTGCAGCCAGGAAAAAAGAGCTCCCGAGTCTGTCTATCAAATAGCTCTTAAGATTACTGGTGAAACTCAGAGTTTGTATCTCAGTAAGGAATTCAAACAAGGATGTAACAGCTTCCAAAACAAACAAACAAAATACCAACAGAAAGTCAGCTCTCTGTGCAAGTGCTTCATGCATGCCCAGCGTGGATCTCAGGGCTTCCCTCGCCTCATGCAACAGTTGCCTGAACACGCCTCCACTTCTGACTGAGAGGGAGAAAGAAAAAAAAAACACCATCAAATCCCAGGCTAAATTGGGCTAACCCAATGCTGTGTTTGGCTGATGTGTTGTCCAGGTGAGCATACTGAGAAACAACAAGAAAAATAAACCAAAGTATTTACATCTCAGTAATAAAGACTATGATTAAGATAACATGAGAGCAAATTCAGAATAATTTTAGCACATAGGAGAAAAAATGAGTTTCAGCATAACAATCCATGGCTGGTTAGGTCTGAATTAGTCTGCAAAGACAAATTCTGATGTATTTACTTTAGTGCCTTGTATACTTACATAGCTATATAGTTAGATCATGTAAAAATAATTATTTCCATAGTTAGATCATGTTAAAAATAAAAATTGTTGAGAATTAATTTCTTAGCTGGGCAGATCTCCCCAGACCTAGTATGCTGCTTGCAAGGTAGCCAGGACAGAGGCAGCTGGTAGCCAGGCTCAACACAAAACAGCTCCCAGCTGCAAGAACGTGTCTGCAAAGGCAGACCACCCTCCTTCCACCGACAGATCACTCAGTCTTGCTCTCCGACAGAAAAGGCAGGAGGACAGAAGAGGCCTCCCACTAACACCCTAATGATAACCTGAGTGTGCTCAGCCCAGCCTGCCCTCTGTCCTGAGCTCTCTTCTCCCAGGTTTTGAGAGGTTTGTCAGTGACCTGCAGCCCTCTCTGTAACCGCCCCTCATACACTGCTAGGCAGCCACAGACTGCAATTATCTTAGTCCATGTCCTTGTTCATCTGCTCATCTGACACAAACACAAAGTGTGAAGGAATAAGCTCTTGTGGAAACTCCCATGGCTGCCTGAGCACTTTAGCTCAAAGTGCACCATGAGCTTCCCAGCCCACATTATTATTTCCAAAGATAACGAAAACCTGGGAAAAAAAATATTTCTAATACCTTGACAGGTCCATCAGTTCCCATTAAAGATAGAAAAGCTATTACAGAAAGCGAGCAAGCTCCTGAATTATAGATCATCACAGGGCCAGGCAGCTGGGCGTTGTGTTACTGCACCAGACAAGGGCCAGAGCTCAGCTGCCCTGCATCCTGTGGCACCTGCAGTGGGTGCTGGGGAATGCCCATGGCCTCTGCCCACTCATCCCACCACCCTCATGGCAGCAACATGTGGTATTCTGTGGCCCATACAGTGGGAGAGAGGAATGCAAAGGATATCCCTGCAAAGCCAATTTTGGTGTTAATAACTTGTTCACTTCACAGTGGTCTGTAACTGTAATCATAAATGTGGTCAGAAGATCTGATCTGATCCAAAGCTTGGTAAGAGTTCTGTTTTCTCTTCTAAACTGTAAAATACTGAGGGCATTTTATCACTGAAATAATCTTTATACGATGTCATGCCTGTGTACCATCCTACATGACAGAGTATCCTGCGAGCAGGAGACACGATAAAACTTGGAAACTTAAAACCATGATCGAACCGAAGACACCGATTTGGCGCATCTCTGTGACACTCGTGGGGTCAAGTGGAGGGTGCGCAGGAGCGCGGTGGATGTCAGCAGGCACACGCAGCCCCGGGGGGCCGGGGGGACCCAGCCATCGGTCACACTCACCCATCACACACACGCACCCACCGCACACGGGCAGCCCCGGCCCCGCCGCCCCGGAGCCGCGGGCCCCGCGGTGCCCATTGGCCGCCGGTGGCGGTGGGCGGGTCGCGGGGCCGCGGCGGGGCCGGCCCGGGGAGCGCGGCGGATCCGCCCGGCGCGGGCGGCGGGAGCGCTGCCGGGGGAGGTCCGGGAGGTACGGCCGGAGCGGGGTCCGGGCCGGGGGGTCTGCGCGGGCGGCTGGTGCGGAGCGGGACAGCTCTGGGAGAGCTTTGGGACAGTCGGGGGTTTTCCGCCGCCGGGGCGGTGCGGGGGGAGCGGGGCGGTCTGGCGGCCGCTCCGCCCGCGGGGGGAGAGAGCGGCGGGGGCTCGGCCGGGGGGGCTCGGCCGGGGGGGCTCGGCCGGGGGGGCTCGGCCGGGGGGGCCCGCGGCGTGTCCTGCTCGCCCGGGGGTCCCGTCCCGCGTGTGCGGTGCCTGCAGCCCCACGGTGTCCGTGCGTGACCCGAGCGCCGGTCGGAGGGGCGGGTTTGTTGGGGCTTTTAGAGGGACGCTTAAATTACCAAGTTTGACCGTGTACCAAAATCCCAGAAAGTGCTCCGGCCGCGGAGCTCTAAGGGGAACCCTCCCCTGGGCTGTGCGCCTCTCCCAAAGGGGCACGTGGGCTCCCGGGCGCTGGGAGGGACAGGGACTTGCCTCTTCCCTCGGTGGTCGCCCACCCTCGCCAGCCAGCCCAGCCCGCGCGTATCGTTCGCACGAGCCCTTGTCCAGCCTGACCGTGGCCAAGTCCTGTCACATTGGTCCCGTCAGCTCCAGCACCCTAGAGTTCCTTACGGGGGGCTTTTCCCTGTGCCTCCCCAGCACGGGGAGGCCGATAAGCGGCGGGGAGGGGAGCAGGAGGTGCGGGCGGAGTGCGCCTCGCTGTTCTGCCTGGGGATGTGTGCATGGATAGAGCAGGGGAGAGAGAGGGAGGGAGCGAGGCATTTCGTTGAGTTTCGGGTTTTCCTTCCTCCCTTCCTATGCTGCTGAGGCGCCTCTGAGCCTGGCTGGCATTCGCAAGAGCCACAGCTGAGCTCAGGCTGCCAACGAGTGGGTTTGGTAGCATCAGTCTGAGCTCCTCAAAAGCCACTGCTCGGCAGTCCCTTTGCCCTGGCCCTATACTGAACGTGGCAAGAAGCTTGGTAGCTCAGTCAGTCCAAACCCCGCCGGGACTGGTGACATTCCCAAAGGCGTAATGTGACAGCCAGTGCCAAAATGTACATGTGCTGAATTGGGTTCCTCATGAGCATGGCAGGAAGGGGGTTGCCAGAGCCTGTCCTCCTTGCCCCCAGCAGTTACAGCATGCTGGGAAAGAGGGAGAGGCAAGCTGAAATCCCCTCAGGCAGGAGAAGGAGAGGAACTCTGGTTTGCTTGCTCTGAGTGCCTGCTCTGGCAGCTGCATCCTGCTTACTGTGCTTGGTGAGCAAGAGCTTATACCAGCCCTAACTCCAGGAGACAGTGCTCAGCTGAGCAAAGCAGAAAGAGGGAGTAAGGGAGAGCTGCAGAGAGATGAGGCTCAGGGCATTTTCTGCTGTCAGAGCTCAGCAGTCAGATCTCAGTGCACTGATCCTCATGGGCCATCCCATGCATGTGGTATGCATTTGGTATGCAGTGGATACCAAGACTGTCAGCTCTGTCTGATGGCAAGAACAGAAGGATCAGGTAGAACAGCTCACTACATCACGACAGCTAAGCCTTAGATACACACAGTCTTGTAAAACATACCCCAGACTCAGTGACCCAGGAACTTAAGTCGAAATGCTCTGCCTGGCATGCATCAACATGGCTGTTTATAATCCCAAGTGAACAAGCACTCATTGTTAAAAGTTGTGGCGTGCTTGCTTCTGGAGTGGAGTGCCAAGCAGTATGTTTTTTCCTTTGAATATCAGTCACACTCACTGCATAGTATTTGATCACATGTAGAACCAACAGATCTTGATGAAAATAACCAGCCCCAAAATTTGCCATGCCAAAAACCTCTGTGAAAAGCAGCATGCTGGTAAAGTACATCTTCCCACCCTCATTTCAGCTGGATAAGCTGCTGCTGTATGTGGCACATGGGCACATGTAGCACTTGGTAATAAGCACTGTGACCCTGCTGACCTGACATGGCAAACAGGAAAAAAATATTTACCAAAATGAACAAAATAGATTAGACTTCATATCCTCATTTTGTTCCAAAGGGAGAGGCTCTCATCTCCCAGAAAAGGAGACCATAATAACACTCAGAAGCTATCTTTATTTACCCAATTCACAAAGTACTTGCATTCCAAAGCCCAACTGTGCATTATTTGCAGTGAGTCACAATATTAACATGAAATTGGGTTTTATGTGGTTACTCAAGCTGAGCACTCTCTGGATCTCGGGGCAGGATTGTTCTGGCTTGTGGTGGGATGTGGTGAGTCACCCTTTCAGATGGCTGTTGCCCACCCACGAGTGGATATGCTTAACACTGTCCCAGCTCCATCCAATGCATTCCAGTGCTTTGAAACCCTGAGGATACATATCCTTCCCTCCAGTTTGAGGAAGCCAGCTCTTGAGGAGCACTGGCCACTCGGTGTTTCTCTGTGAAAGCTATTTCTGCAGGGTAGGTCACTTCATTTAGGTCTCCCAGGGCTAAACCTGGGTCTTGGCCATGTGGGTTTTTACCCTGTCGTGCTCTAGAGAAGAAAATTCTGGGAACTCAGCAGAATTGACTTGTCTATCTGCCAGATAGCTCAAGCAAGAAGTGAATGGTGTGCAGCAGCCTTCAGCAGCAGCTCTGTGGTTTCCTTTCCAGCATAGTGAAGGGGTGATTTGGGGTGAAGGACAAGGGTAGAATGTAAGTCATCGTTGTCCCAAACACACAGGACCAGGCGTGTTGTCATCCTGCTCTTCCCTTTCCCCTCCAGCCTCCATAGTAGCAGGCACTCTGGACAAGGAGGACAGGGAAAGCAGTGGAGGGTGGCTCTGCATTAGTGGTTCAGTGAACCAGGGCAACACACATCCCTGTGATCTTGGAGCTGCCTCGTGATGGCTGAGCTACCTCTCTGGAGGAGGAAATGACTCACATTCCCATGGCCAGCCTGCCTTGGGGCAGCTCCTTCAGTGCATGAGGGGTAGGGGCAACAAAAAATAAACTTAAAAGGAGTGCCTTCCTTACTCCAAACTACCTTCGTTACCGCAAACATTTGCTTTTACTTCAGAGTTACCCTTACCTAGGTTTTCTAGTAAAACAAAAACCAACAAAAAACAACTAACAAAACTCCAGATTGAAAACTCCAGATGAGAAAGAGGGTGCGGAGTTGTGGGAGGGATGATTGTGCTGCATTCCACTTCCCCTTCAGCAGAGAGCAGAACTGTTTTCAGAATGATGTGTCTTGCAACTGGAAGCACTGGCATCCCTGGGGTAGTGGAGGAAAGGCTTGGCTCATGTGGATTTATTCACATAACAGGGGCTTTTTTCTTTTCTCTTTTTTTCTCGTCTTGTCATGCAGGGAGGACCAGTGGGAACAAGTGATATCACAGTGGTTTGTTTTGTTCCTGCCTCAGCTCTGGTCCAAAACGGGGCTGTGGGGTGTATGTGTAATTAATCCTTGAGAAAGCAGGTGTGCAGTCAGAAATGGAAGGCTTGCTCCCAAAACCATCATAAGTTAGCTCCCAGCACCCAGAGGGATAGACAGGGCAGGCCTTGGTAACGTTCAGCTGTCACAGTACAGTGACTCTTGAGCAAGTACTTACACCTGCATAAAAGCAGGTTCAGAGCAAGCAGCTTCCTTTGCTAAGGGCACAGAGGTATACTGGTGAAAAGCACAGCTGTAATGGAAGAGCTGGCTCTGCCTCCGAGGGCTTCCATTGCTGCAAACTGAACTATCCCAGTACAGACTGGGCTGTTGCAAAGTGAGGCCAGAAAGTTTGGAAATTTAATTTTAAAAAGTAACAAGCTAAAGTGCTAGAGGGCTCAGGAGATTACTTGTACCCTCGGGTTGCGTTAGGAGCATCGCACCTGTGCATGCATTAGCTACTCACCCCCACCCAGTGCAGATGTTTGCAGCTTCACCACTTCCCTCTTTGTTTGCCTCTCTTCAGAGTGAGCTGGAGATGGTGGACCATCTTGCAAACACCGAGATCAACAGCCAGCGCATTGCTGCTGTGGAAAACTGCTTTGGGGCTTCTGGGCAGCCCTTAGCCTTGCCCGGAAGGGTCCTTCTGGGAGAAGGGATTTTAACCAAAGAATGCCGCAAGAAACCAAAGCCTCGCATATTCTTCCTTTTCAACGACATCCTCGTCTACGGCAGCATAGTCATCAACAAAAGGAAGTACAATTCCCAGCACATCATTCCCCTTGAAGATGTCACTTTGGAGACGCTGCCAGACACTTTGCAGATGAAGAACCGCTGGATGATCAAAACCTCCAAGAAGTCCTTCGTGGTTTCCGCGGCCTCCCTCACGGAGCGGAAGGAGTGGATCAGCCATCTGGAGGAGTGCATCAGGCACCTGCTGACGAAGACGGGCCGGCAGCCCTCCACGGAGCACGCGGCTCCCTGGATCCCAGACAAGGCGACGGACATCTGCATGCGCTGCACGCAGACCAAGTTCTCCACGCTCACCCGGAGGCACCACTGCCGCAAGTGCGGCTTCGTCGTCTGCGCGGACTGCTCCAGGCAGAGGTTCCTGATGCCCCGGCTGTCCCCCAAGCCTCTGAGGGTCTGCAACCTGTGCTACAGGCAGCTGCTGGCGGAGAAGAAGAAGGAGGCAGAGGCAGATCTGAGGCAGACAGAGCCGATCTGCTCTGCCATCCAGGGCTACGAGCCCTCCAGCGGCGATGACAGCGACAAGTCTGATGACGACAAAGCTGACCGGTGGCCAGCAGACACAGAGTTTTATACCTCACCAGTATCCTGGTCGTCTTTCCATAGCTGACCTCCCTGGGAGCAGGTGGAGTTTAGACATTGGGAAGCCAACCTCTGGCCTCCAGTGCATGTCCTTAGTGTTTTCTCTGGAGGCCGTGCCGAGGAAGGTGGATTTTGGCCTCTGTATATGGTGTCTGTGGGGGAAGCAGAGATGAGGTTGCCCCTCTGAGAACGTGTCTCATACGTGTGTGCGGAGAAGAACAGCTCAGTGAATAGCACGGACTGGGGCACAGACCTGCGGATCAGTCTTGGCCAATCGAGCTTGCCCTTCAGTGCCTTAGTCTTCCTCTCCACAAAAACACAGCAATACTAACTCCTGTTTTGAAATGTTTTGAGATTGGCTCTTGGGAGAAAAAGAAGCAAGAAATCCTGGAGTTGAACATGTTTGCCTGCTTGCAGTGTGTTCCTCTGTCATGGCAAGGGGCTGTTTTCTATGAGCATTGCCAGAGATTGTCACTGCAAGTGTGCCAGCCCCAGGGAACAGCTGCTCATCCTGGCATGGTAAGGCTGGCACTGGCTTCTGTGTCTACACCCGAGTCTCTCAGTGTTGGAAACACTAAGAGAATGGTGCTCTGAATGAGGTTTGGTGTGAGCAGCCCTAGCAAAGCACTGGAGCATCCAGCTCTCACATAGAAAGAGGCCATGGGGGTGGTACCAGGACAGGAGGGAGGAAGGAGAGGAGAAAGGGACAGGTAAAATTACACTGAGCAGTGAAATAAGGAGCTAGGGATGTACTACAGTTGACTCAACTAAGTGCAGAGCCCAGATCTCAAATACAAATATCAGATTTCTAGAAACTTGAAGAACTCAAGCCTACCAGGTAAAAGCACAGCCCAGGGAAGACTTTTAAGAAGTCTTGAAAAATCCAGGAAATTGCCCCAAGTTAAGATCCCTATGAAGTACAGCACTCCAACTTCCCCTTCCCTCCTGGGCTGCTGCCCAAGGCATTGAATTCCCACTTGTGGGCTCACCTCTTGTCTGTCAGTCTCATGAGTCCAAAGTTAAGGTGCTTTATGTACTTCAAGGATTGGAGCCAAAGACCTTACAGTTAACTTGAGATCAACTTTAAAGTTCAAATTAAGTTAGAAATAAACTGTGTTTATCCAAGTATTCTATCATAATGTAGCATGGGAGTAAATATACAGGAAATCAGACAACAGCAATTTTTTTGCAGCAGACATTTCTACAAACTCCATTTTAGTGTATTTTTCTATTGTGTATTTTATGCTCTGGAAAAGTAACATGGCTGGGAATACATGGGCCAATGTTATCATCTGTTTCCTTACCATGACCTGTTACAAGCAGTGCATTGCTTGACAGGTGGCCAGACTTGGGGGTTTTTTAAATTTCAGTTCAAATTGATCATTCTTAATGTCTTTGATAACGTGCCACTGTTCCAATGAATTTGTATCACTTGACTGTGTGTGAATAAAGATATGGCAAACAGGAAGAAGCCAGGAAAACAGGACAATAAAGTGTGTTGTTATTGAACAAGAGTCTTAAACAAGAACTGGGATTCAGGCCTGGCCAACCAGCATGAGTTCAGACTCCTCAGCTGTGGGGAGACTGCTCTGGGTTTTTGTTTCCTGCTTGAAGGTAAGGGTGAGTGAAAAAAAAAATCCAAATCTGATGCTTCCTTTCTATTTATGCCATGTTATCATCTGACAGACTTTTCCCAAGTCTTTTGCAATCCCCTGCAGTAGTCTGTATTCGTTGGAATGGTATTTTTCCGGTGGGGACACAGCTTAGAGTGGGCCAACAAACCTTATGACCTAAGCAGATGTTTTTGGGTTTTAAAGCAATAAGTACACCGGGTTCTGTTTTTTCCATCACTCTCCAAGCTTAGTTCCTAACTCTGCGCAGCAGTGACTGTTTTTACAGTGCCTCCCACCCACCAGAAGGGTGTACATGCTATGCAAACAGAAAATGACCTTAAAAATAAACAGCCATTAGAATGGCTCACAAGCCAAAAATAGCCCAGCTGCTGAATCCGTGTCCATTGCTGGCGTTCCAGTTCCCTGCTCCTGAAGTGAAACTCCCAGTTTCGTCCTAGTAACTGGCTCCAGAAATGTATTCCAGTTTTGAACCTAATCCTTAGTTCTCTTTGAGATCAGCTTTTCTTTATCTTACGTGTTCAAAGGTCTTACTATTATCAGCCCTGAAAGAGCTATGAACTGTTTTTATCCACTAATGAGAGACAGACATGCCTCTAGCGAATGCCTTCTTGGTGAGCAAGAGCTTTTCTTAATCACAGCAGGAAAAAAAGAATCTGAAAAACCAAACAAACTCTATCAAAAACAACCCAGCCCCTTGTTTTGGTGCATGCAGGCCTTTGGGGAAACACACACACCTTCCACCAGCTGGTACAGCCCCAGCCCTCAGGGTGGAAGAGCTGGGACACTGGAGGTAACAGAATAAGAGTGGCTCACATCACATGCACTGCAGTTCTGAAGCAGTGTTTCGGAGGTGAGGAGGTGCCCAGGAGCACTTGCACTTTCAGAGGCTTCTCACACGCTGCCTGGTGTGTTGCACTGTCTTCTCCCAGTGCTTGTCCTGCTGTTATCCAGGTCCCAGCTCTGTGGCTGTGCAGGAAGCATCAGGCATTGCAGAGCAGCTCCTGCCAGGCAGGGAGACATGGAAAGGCTGGAGGCAGCCACAGGTTCAAGAGGACACCTGCCATGGAAGCCCCAAGAAACCCAGTGACTCTTAAAACTGTTAATGTGTATGGTAAAAGGATCCTGCCCAGGAAAACATGGGGAAATTTAAACAAAGCCGCTCCCCCTCTTCCTGTAGCTCTGTTAGCCAAGTTGTGGAGCTCAGCACTGGGATTAGAGCCTGGGGCTTCTGGCTTCTGGCCTGCTGAACACATGGGTTTTACATCACAGGCTGTTACAGTCCAGCCTAGAGTTTTCCAGCCTGATTCTGTCTCCAGTGCGTTAATGGGGCATTTCCTGATGGTTTGGGTTTTTTCTTTTTTTAGCTAAATAAATGCCTTTACCAGAGATTTGTTACAGTTTACAGCTCCAGGCAACTACAAAAAGAGCAGTAGCTTGAGTGCTCACCTTGGGAAACATCTGCGGGCTGGGGGTTTCGTGAGGTCACATCCTCTTCCTGCAGGGCTCCCAAACATGGAGATCCCAATGGGGATCAGTTGCCAGAAGGGGTTCCTTGCTCAGCCCCTGCCTGAAGGTGTCACGGTCCAAAGGCACAGCGGGGTGAAGCTGTCCCTGCTGCACACCAGCCTTGGCACTGCCTGATCCTGGGGTGTGCTGCCTCAGGAAAACAGACTGGCTGAAAAATGCTCCTTCTGCTTCCTCAAGCAGAAACTGGAGCCCAGGCACATTTAGAAAAATCCAAGAGTTTTTTGCCTGCAGCAAAATGGTTCCTTTTCAGCTGGACACACACGAGCCAGTGGACGGTGCCTGTAGCTGTCAGGAGTGAGAAGAACACTAGTGTGCTGAACGTGGAGAGCAAAACTTGAACATTAGCATCAGACCTGCTGAAACTGCTGGGAATCCTCCAGCACAGAGGAAAGCAGAGCTAAGGACCATGCAGTAAAGCATTAAATAATAAAAATCCTCTTCTGCTCTTCAGTCAGACGGAAGGGGAGGAAGAGGATGGCACTGGTGCAGCAGCCAGTCACAAAAGCCCAAGGAAAGGTAATGGGGAGATGTGATCTGTGAATAAACTGAAAGGATCAAAGAGGTTCAATGAAACCCATGTGTTCTGCCATCCCAAGGCGCAGCCCAGGCACACCACAGCTCCCAGCACGGTGCTGACTCAGCATTCACGAGCATTCAGCAGGGAGAAGCGAGCCAGCTGCTCAGCCAGAGCCTTGCTCCCAGTTACTCAAACACTCGGTTTCTATCCAAGCTGGAATTCTGGCTCTGCCACAGCCCACAGCCTCTTCCGACTCACTGCTGCTGCAAGGCAGTTTCTCATGTTCCTCAGCCTGGGATTTTTGATTAGCAGGAGGAACTGAGGAGCACAGATGGTCCCAGCTGCTGCTGAGCTGTGAAGTGATGTGTTCTCAATGAAAAATACAGGCTTCTGTTTTTGACTCTTTCTGCTCCAGGCCGTGGACTTTAAGAAAGGTGTTGGCAGGAAGATGTTACACTACTGTCACTTCCCTGGTGGACACAATATAGCAAAGCAGCTCCAAGAAACCCTTGCCTGAGAGCTGAGTGCTGGAGCTGCTCTCCAGAGCACCCGGGGAGGAACACTGTGCTCCAGGGAAGCACGGGCTGCACACTGTGGTGTAAAGCACTGCAGGGCAACACACAGCCAGGTCTGCTTCATGTGGCACATCACAGGCAGGAGCAACCCCAGTGCCACACAGGGGTGTGGGAAGGAGCCTCTCCTGCCTGTGCACTTGTTCATAAAACCTCCTAATATACAGCCAGTGCTGTGATCCTGTGCAGCAGCTGGAGGAGAGGCAGGCAGGGAGGTGGTATCGAGTGCTGAGGAATGCGGAGTGACTCTCTTTGAAGTTGGCATTTGACTTCCTTTCCAGTAAGGCCCAGAAATGCAAAGAAGCAATAAGCAGGTTTTCTGTAAACCTCTTACAGAGAGGTTTATGGCCAAGACCGAGTTACACAACCTCCCCAGTCTGCTACTGTAGGAACGGGAGATAAAAAGGAGGAGGGGAGTTAGATAAGAGATTTTGTTTTAGCAGAGCAGTCTCGTGCAGTGCCTTCTGTTGTACAGTCAAACCAACCTGGGGCAGAGCATCTGCTGCCATCAGCAATCCTGCTGCCTGGGATCCTGCTGCCCAGACTGCCCCACGCAGCAAGGGAATGCTGCTGGCTTTGTCTAGCCTCTCCTTTTTTATTGTCCTAAACACGATGTGTTTTGATGAGAACCTTTGGCAAACAATGTATTTGAGAAGCAAAAAGCATTAACTCAAGGCTAGACAGGTCTCTTTTCTTCTAACAGCAACAAGAAAAAAAAAGTCACACGTGGTTTTTTACAGGAAGAGTTACACATTAGGTAAAAACAGAGCTTTAGTGGTTTCATATATGAAGGATCTTCCAGAGACACCAGAGGGAAAAGTAAGTGTGGCACTGAGGCCTCTCCATGGATTTGTTCCCCTTCCCATCGAGGCTTGCAGGAGGAACCATGTCCCCTAACACACATCACATCCTCATGCAGTCTTCAGCCTGTGATGGCCACCTTACAGGGCAAGCTGGACAAGCCCCTTGGCAGCCTGCCTGAGCTGCACATCACCTGTGTGTGGCACATGGGTTCTGCCAGAGCTCCAGAGCGAGCCCCATGCCCAGCAGTGTGCAGGAGAGCAGTGCTTTGTGAGCACAACCATTCTCAAATGGCTCGAGGTGTGAGCCAGCAAAACAAGCCACAGAGCAGAGCCAGCAGCACCCAGGTCACAGCTTCCTGGCTCCATCAAAGCCTCTGACTTGGTGAGCGCTCAGCAGCAAGTTCCACACAAACAAACGTGTTTTGATCCTTCCAAAGATGTCCTTGAGCTCGCTTGTTTACTGTTTGAGCAGCCTAAGCAGCCCAGCAGTTTTGCTGTGCATGGTGTTCATAGTCCAAAGGTCCTCCATATGCCACCATAAAGCTTTGCACACTGTGCAGCCAGCCCTGCTTCCCAGGTACCCAACACCAGCCCTGCAGTCCAGCCTCTGTGGCTGGGGCCACAGAACCAGGGCAGCTGCCCTGTCATCTTCCCCCCACACAGCTCTGTGGGCAGCAGGGAGCCTCACACCGCCTGGAGAGCTGTCTTCTCTGCGGGGAGAGGCTGTTTTTCACTGGCTCGGCAGGATCCAGCTGCTCTCCCTGACACACTCCTAACCACAGCTGTCTGTACACCCCAGGGAGCAGAGCAGGGAGTGACGCTGTGCATTAACCCTGCCAGGGCCTCTGCAGCACAGCCTTCTGCTGCAGTTCATACAGGGGAGATGCCTTACCCTTAAACCTCAACAGAGACAGGCTGGTGTCAGTCACATCCATCCCGTGGGGGAGGACTTGTCCTGCAGGGTGTCCAGCTGCAGCTGCATTTGTTCATTCTGCCAGTACCAGGTTCGAGGCAGATACAAGACCCGAGACTGAGCAAGTCCCTCTGTCTGTGCTGGGTCCCACAGGCACTCAGGATGTCACACACTGCAGCCATCTGTTTGCAAGGGAACAGCTTGAACGATGAGAGGTTCTACAAAATCCACTGGCAAGGAGCTACGGTGCTAATCTGGGAAGGATGACATCACACTTTGCTGCTTCAAGACTTCAGCAGTACTGTCCCTGTAATACAGCAGTTAGAGGTATGTTACCTCCATAAAAACGGGGTCTGTGATGCAGCTGGTGTAGCCCATGAGCTGGGGCAGCCCTCAGAGCATGGCCCTAGAGCCCAGGAAGAGCCCTCTGGAGCAGCAGCTCTGCCAGCACCCTGGCAATCACCAAGCAAGCACCCCTCACACCAGCTCACACCCCTCACACCAGCTCACATTCTCCCTCTCTCCTCGAGGACAGGCAGTAGCCAAAGCCCAGCACGTGGCTGTGTCACAGAAGGGATTCTAAAGGATGTGTTTGATGGTTGAGACCTTACAAGTTAGGGGTAAAAATAACATTGCTGCTCTACACAGCTTCCCCCCATTTCAGCACCCTCACCATGGAGAAGAACCATCTGGGCAATGCATGAAGAATGGGGGAGCCCCCAGCACTGTAAATGCTGTTCCCCTTGGGAGATGGGGAAGGGTCCTGTGCTGGAAGCAACCAGAGGAACTGGTCATTACCTGAGCACACACAACGCAGCTCCCTGGAAACAA
Organism: Pipra filicauda; assembly: GCF_003945595.2. Classification (NCBI taxonomy): domain Eukaryota; kingdom Metazoa; phylum Chordata; class Aves; order Passeriformes; family Pipridae; genus Pipra; species Pipra filicauda. The sequence continues at coordinate 334,051 of NW_024105197.1, forward strand.
ACTTCCACAGGCTGGTCCAGAACAGATGTGGTGTTAACAGCTCTTTGGAGCACAGCAGGCTCTGCCTCCCACCCAGCAGCACTTGAACAATCTCTTCCTGGTCATCCACCAGTATTTGCCTCTGGAGGCTGGATTTTCCCAGGGCCAGCTCTCCCAGCTACACTGGTGGGATGCAGCTGCAGTGGGCAGGGCATCCCTCCATCTGAACCAGCCCTGCACAACAGGTGCCTCTGTGAGCTGTGGGTTCCTGGCTGCAGGTTTAGGAAGAACAGCAAGACAGGAGAGGAGAAGGAGGGGGGTTTTTTATATAAATTTTAAATCAGTTCTGTGAGAACACTTAAACATTCAAAAAGAAACATGAGGAATTGACCCATGTAATCTCTGTCAAACAATTTTCTTTCTGCAAAATAAAGTAATAGCATGACCATATTTTAACACAACTTCCACTTTATAAGCGTGTGAATAAAGAAGATTTTCTTCTTTAAAAATATTGCCTAGTGCTTTGGATTCTGGAGGCATTTTCCATGAGGTGCAAGCAATAAAGATATTTGGTTTAATTTTTAAGTTGATATTGCAATTCCGAGATCATGAAGTAACTGATTGCAACTGATGGACACGGGTTAGTGTCTCCTACCTCTGTTTAATCACTTTTTTGTACACAGGAAAGCACTCAGGGAGGAAGGCTCCACTCCTGAGTGGGATAAAAGGCACAAAGGCAAATGGGCAGGTCCTCCCTATCACAGGAAAACCCTTTAGTACAACACAAAGCATACCACACTTTTTTCAGAGCACAATTGCTTTGTCAGCATGTACGTCATGTTTTACTCACAGCACATGTGTTGGCACAACAGTGCAGAAATGGTGTGCAGCATGGGTTTGGGAGAACGTGAAAGCAGACTTAATAAACCAGAGCCAGAATTCACCTTCCCCAAAATCACGAGGGAGGCACCTACAGAGCAATACTTCTGCTGCTTTAGTCTCTTGTCAGCCCGTGGTGAGAAACTTCTGGAGGCAGTGGTTGGTTCTGGACCCGTGTGACCAACCCTCTCTGACATCAAGCTGCCTAATCACTTTCTGAACACATTTCTGTTCTGGCACCTAGAGCATCCTGTGCCAATGAGCTCCACAATTCCCTGCTACCCTGTGTGAACAAGCACTTCCTTTCACCTCTGCCAGTTCGGTGGGTGCACTCTGCCTTCTCTGCCACAGTGTTGTTCCTCCTGTTCATCCCTGTGCCATTCACAGATGTGATCAAATCTCTCCCCATTAAGTGTCTTCTCCAGGTGGAACAGTTTAAATCAGCACATCTTTCTTTACACAAGTGCCCTCTCATTCTGTGTTATCCTTCTCTGCACTGCCCTTTTTGGCTCCACCTGAGTGGATCAAGCAGACTGCACAGACTATTCAAGATGTGGCTCCTACCTGGATTCATTCAGTGACCTAACTACATTCACTACCTTCTCGGTTTCCTTTCCCATCTGTCCTAACCTTCCCATTGTCTTCTGACCCACTGCTGAGCACTGAGCTTGTATTGTCAGAAATCTGCCCACTGACCTCAACATCTTTCCTGAGAGAAAATAGGTCACTCAGAGCTCAGCACTGTATAATCAGAGTTATCTTTCTTCTGGTGGCATTTACCAATACCCACTGTTCTGCTGACTGCAGGCTCATGAGGGTGTCTGCAGCTGCTGTTTTCCATGAATATCTGAGGCTCCCAAAGATGCAGCAAGGCCAACCAAAAGACACGGGGCAGCTTTGAAGCTGGCTTCAGTTGTCGGGATGTGAGCAGCCAGTAGTTGGTTAATTGATTTCCTGTTTGTTATCTGAAGACACCATCCAATTCTGGTTTATTGCATAACAATACAGCACAGTTACATTACACACAACAGAAACACACACCTTTTTCACAAGGCAGCTTAATTAGTTAGTAGGCAGCAGAGCACTTTGAAGACCTAAAGCACTACGAGAGTGCTCCTTATTATCCTCGGGTCTACTTATCATTAGTGGCACAATGTGAAGGCTAATCTTCGCCCTATACTCACCGGGGATGTGCTGCTGCCATTGTCAGCAGCACCAGTCCCACGGGGCCGGGCTGGGGATATGAAAGCCCGAAATTAGGATTAGGCTCAGCGTCAGCACAGGCTCCTGCAGAGTTAAACTTCAGAGACGGCAGAAAGCCTCAAGTATGCAGGCGGCTGCCAGGCGATGGGAGGCTGTTCGCTGCGGTTACGGAACAAATATTTTTATACACAGATTCCTGGAGAGAATGGCTGGGAAAAGGCATGCAAGCCCCTTTTATGGAAACCAGCAACATCAGATCCAGGAGCCTGCCTCGCCAGCACCCTGGTTAGCCTTTTATTACTGACTTTGTTCCTGCATTAGCAATTAATAAACTGCAGTTTGGTCAGGAGGCTGCTCCATGAACTCTGGCTCACAGATAGGCACAGAGCAGGCAGCTGATTCCTCCCAATGCTCCAGCAAGTATTCTGCTTCCACTTAGTACTTGCTGAACTGTTTGCTCTGTTCCCTGCTTTCTTGAATACCAAAGCATTTGCTCTTGCACTCCATCTCTCCCAAGCCCAAATATTACATTTAATTTTTGCATCTTTTGCATCCTTGTTCTAAGATGGAGCAAGGCTTTAAGTTAGTATTTTGAAAATCTGTAGGGCTTCAAATTTACCTGGAAGAGCAAGGCAGAAGCAAGGAAGATGGCCCCCTCATTTTCGGCCTGGAAGAGTAGGATTCTTAGAGTCAGAAAGGTTTGAGCAAATGCAGGTGGCAGTCAAAAGTCAGAGCTGCCCTGGTGTCTTTCCCTGCAAAAGCCTTCCATTAGTATCAAGAAGAACTGGGGAGAGGGCAGAAATCTACAGGAACTATCCCCTGACACAGTTACCTGCGTGAGAACAGAAATTGAAAAGCTATACCAATGTCAGAGGAATGAGCCTACCTACATTTCTGCACCCAGGGTAGGCTTTACCCACCGGCTAGGACACTTTGTAAGGAGACATGGATCTCCTCCAGCTGTGAGGGAATGCCAGGGCCCGAGGAGGTACAGTTGAGGCTAAACACACACCTGCCCTGGCTCCATGATCTCTCTCACTGGAAACTTTCAGATCTCTGTAAGTGTTCAGGAGCTGATTTTGACTCTGATTCTCTGATTATTTTGCCTTAACATCTTAACAAGCTGCTCAGGGAGCTGCAGTAGGGTGAGGTAAAAATAAGACCATCAAAGCTTTTATTTTGTTATAATGACCCCAAATTACAAAGATTATTCATCATATCTCACTGACTGATACAGAAACAACAAACCTTTCATTCTGTCTTCAGATTATGCATACAAGGTAATCTGAGAATGCTCAACTCCATGGTAGAGCATGTTAGAGCATAGGAAAGATTTAATTTCACCCTAAATCACTCCTGCTCACTGAGGCTGATAAGGAAATAAGGAATACAAAACATTTTCACCCTGTTAGACACTCCTGTGCAGGGTTTAATTAGTTAAGGTCAAACACCAGTGTAGATTTTTCATTCCCCTGCCACAAAGAATGTAGTTACATTTCAGAACTTGGCAGTTTCTTCTTTGTGCCAACTGCTGTGAACCTTTACTAACACTTATTACATTCCTTCTTTGATGCTTATGTCCTGACAGCAGGATCAGAGAATGGACAGCTGTATAGCAGTGCTATCACATTTCTGTAACACACCATTTCCTATCGATAGGTTACAAAATGTTTAACAAAAAAACCATTCAGGATCTAGATGGGAAGTTACTCAAGGTCACTCAGCAAACAAGCAGAAGAGCAAGAGAAGGTGATACCTCTTCTGAGGCCCAGCAAAATGGGCTTGCCTTGAAGCTACACTTCTTTCCCCGCTGACAGATGAAGGGTAATCCCGGGTAAAAGATCAGCAGTGACATGGAGGGAATTGCAAAGGTACAGGTGTCCAAATGCCGTGTCTTTACTGAATGTTGAAAGCTGTAATGCTCACATTAAATCCTTCCTGCTGAACAGTCATCCAAAGAAATGAATACCTTCATTTTTGCAGACTTCAGAATAATTTTATATATTTACCTCGTAGGCTCTTCTGGAATTCATAAATCACACTTAATGAGAAGTATTAGCACACACTTACTGCAATTACATGATGAATGTTTGATTTCTGGCTTACAGCCTGAAAAATACATAGATTTCTGTGATCTCTAGAAAGGTAGAGATGAAACCTCATGTTTTAATTAGGGGCTAATAGCTTTAGTTCACTGTAATGCAAAGGCCTTTGGTTTTTTAAAAGCTTTCTAACCCAGCTGAAAGTCTGCTATTCAATTAGTCTGGAGTTATACATCAGCTGATCAAGCAATGACAGCCTAAGAAGTTATTGCTTTCTCTGTAAGAGCTTTTACTTGGGGGAAAAAATGCATGGCTTTTACATCCTGTGGCTGCACAAGTGCTGCTAAACTGCTGATGAAGACTGAGCTCAGCAGGTCCTACCACTGCAGCTACACAGGATCAAACCCCTGAGCCTGCCTGGATTTCACTAGTGAGCACTGCTGGAGCTGCTGCAAAATTTAATCTCCACATGAACCTGCAGCTTTTAACAGAAATATTAATATTGCAATAAATGATGTATGACTGGAAGCATGTGTATGTGAAAGCACCAGAACAACAATTAACAGAGAGGCCTATCTGGACAAGGAGGGATGCCATTCCATCAAATGGAGAATGCATGCCTGCTATCCAGCCCTGGAGGCCCCACACTGGTGAGAACACAGCACAGGGGCTCCTGAACCAGACCCTGCACTGACAGCAGGACAGTGGTGGAGGTTTCAGCAAACCACATGTGCCAGTCCTCCTTCTGTCAGCCCATCAGGCTAAATGGCTGACAGAAGATTAACAGGAAGGCAATAGCAGTAGGATGTAAAAGATTTGCCCAAAAGGTTAGCTGATCATTGACAATCAAGAACAACCCAGGAGATGAACGAGGATTTGACTGGTCCTCCATGCACAATCAATCCTGGCCAGAGCATTTGAGCAGGTATGCCATGAGAGTATGGCTGTGCAAAATCAATTTGTTTAATAACTATGACTATTACAATCCCCTACCCCTTCCAGAAGATCTTGCAGTGAGTTTTGTAACCCTAATTTCCTATAAACCAACCAAAGTGAGAAAAGACTGACCACCAAAAGGCTGGGTTGCAATCATCAGAGGTATCATCTGAAAGAAATGTGGACACACTGGGTCTCAGTACCTTTATGCTGTGTGTGCTAAACAGAATTTTGCTTCAAAAGAGCAGCTATCCTGGCCCACCTGAGAGCTCTGAAACACAAGGTTTCCTCCCTACAGACGGGAGTGTCACTGGGAGCAGGTGACAACAGCTATTCCACCCCTTCTGTGCCCCACACCCTGAACCACATATGGCAGGAGCTATAAATTGTGACCTATGAGAGGGGAAAGCAGTTCTGCCAGGGCACAGTGGCCTGTGATCAGGCAACAGTGGACGGTACAACACACCACACTGCCAGAATTACCTTAAATGATATGGTGAGAAAGAATCAAATAACAAAATGCTGGTAGTATCACACCCCACTGTTACCATCAGTCAGCAGCCACCACCTCAGACAGCCCCCCATCACCAGCTGGGCACTGCCCTCACCAGCTCACATAAGAGCAGCTGATGGGGAAGCTGGGTGACTGTCCAAAGACACCCAACAAACGACTGCTGCAGGAGATCTTCTGGTTTCCTTAAACAAACTGCCCATAGTCAGGCAGTAAAGCACCTCTCCCACCCTGCCTGCACTTCAGAGCAGGACAGGCAGGGGACAGCAGCCTGCAGAGGAGCCTCAGCCTCTGGCTGCCCCTGGAAAGGAGGACAGAGGTGTGTGCCCTGCACAGATGGTTGCACAGCACCCCCTCCTGCCAGCAGCCCTCGGGAGCCCTGAGAGATTGAGACTGTCTCTTTTGGGGACGTTCTTCTCCAGCAAAGCTCCTCCATAGGTGTGGGTGTGCAGCCCTGGAAGGACAGAGGAAAAACTGCCCATGAAATACTAATCCCTGTTACTTTTCATACTGGACTACAAAGTGAGAGATGATGTGACAAGTACGACGTAAACAGGCTCAGCCACCAGACCTTCCTTTCCAGGGGCATATTTCACTCTGCAGAACCTCAGCTCTGAGGTTCACAGCAGCTCTGCCTGCTCACCTTTTGGGCAGATAACTGATGTTGGTGAGGTTCTCACTGCCTGCTGCACACTCAGCATCAGCCAGTTAATGGGATCTCAGGATTGCTTCCAGAGCTCTTGTGCACTCTGGAGGCAGGGGGTCAATACAGGATCTCACCACAACCCTGTGAAACCTCCAGCTAATGAGAACTGTAGTATCTAACCAAGCAGGGAGATGTGTACCACACCAGCACTGTTCTCTGTGGAGTCATAGAGTATGCTGAGTTGGAAGGGACCCATCAGGATCATCACCCAACTCTGGGCCCTGCACAGGACACCACAAGAGCCACACCATGAGCCTGAGAGCACTGTCCGAATGCTTCTGGAACTCTGTCAGGCTTGCTGCTATGGGGAGCCTGTTCAGTGCCCAACCACCCTCTGGGTGAAAAACTTTTTCCTGATATCCAACCTAAACCTCCCCTGACTCAGTTCCATCCGTTTCCTCGTGTCCTGCCACTGGTCACGAGTGAAAAGATTGGTACCTGCCCCTCTGCTTCCCCTTCTCAGGACAGTGAAGACCACAACGAGGACTCCCCTGTCACCTGTTCTCCAGGCTGAACAGACCAAGTGCCCTCAGCATCATATGTACTCCTCATACAGCTTCCTCTCTAGGCCCTTCCCCATCCTCATGGCCCTCCTTTGGATGCTCTCCAACAGTTTAATGTCGTTTTTATATTGTTCAAGGCCTCTGCTGCAGTCCTCATGCTCCTCCAGAGGATCAAGCTGGGGAGCCCCTGCCATGCATTGGGAATGGGGCCTTTAGGAAGTCTGTGCTTTGACAGTGACTAGCAAAAGATGGGATTTCCTCAGCCCTGCAGGATCCAGGCGAGCAGCAGTTACACCTGGGCCACTCCAAAGGCTGTGTGGGCCCAGGCAGAGCTGTTGCAGGTGCAGACTCGAAGGTGATAGAACTGAACAAGGAAATGCAGCCCTCCAAGAAACAAACTCCTCTCTGGCTTGCCAATTCTACTGTGGTCAGTCCATCTTTGCAAACTGGCTGCTGCTCAGCTCTCAAAATCCACTTGTCCTCCAGTAATCAAAAAGTAAACCGCCCTCCTTTGCCTAATTTTGTATTTTCTCACTATAATTAAACGTGACATGCAGCTGCAGTAAATATTTGTGCTTTCATAGCTTACATATGATTATGACCAAAAGACCAACTTCAGCAGGGAATGCATATAAATTCTACTCTAGTCTGTAGCTGGGCTAATATTTGTAGTCTAATACAAATTCACTAAAGCCAGGAATTTGACAGAGTAAGAGCAAATAAAGAACTTAATTTTACTTTTCATGGAAAAGGTAACTGTTATCCATATACTGAGGCAGCCTTGAAAGGCTGAGTTTAAGAAATAATCTAATTGCCACTAGGTGGCACATCTCAATTACTAATCTATATTTGAATTCAGGATTGCCTTTTAAAAACATATATTCCCTCTCTTTGCTAACATAACACTCTGTGTTGCTTTCTATTTTGAAATCAGAAAGCTTAAAAAAAAACACATAGAAAAAAAAGGAATTGTAAAATAAAAATACACCAACTGCCAGTAAAAACCTAGCTTGGTTCTGTCACATCTACAACCAAACTAGGTTAATAACCAGCATCACCAGATGGTTTCTTAATATAAATATGTACATCTCCCCATAGTGACTCTTTCAGCTGCTTCCCAAAACTGCTGGCACTGTTACCTTGTTTCCTTGGCAATAGCTGTGCCTTACGCTCAGCCTGAACATTATACATCTGGAATGGATTTCAGAAGATGCCATCCCCTGCCTGTGGCTGTTTCCAGCACCAACAAGGGATGCAGGGGTGGACAGCCATGTCTTTACCAAAGACCAGCAACAGATGGATATTAAGACATTCTTGTGCAGCTGGTCTCTTCCTCAGATGATCAAATCTGCTGAAGGGTTTTAACTTGCCCAAATTCCCACATAAGGCTACACACCAAATATCATGGTGACCTTGATATGGTAGCACAGGGCTGCAGACAGAGCAGTAAAGGTACAATTTGATCTTTCTGCAGCATTCAGCAACATCAATTGTCATAAACTACTAAGACACAAACAACAAAACCACTGTGGGGTGCCATGCCCGTTCTCCATCCGTAGTTAAGTATCAGGGTCTCCACAATCAAAAGTCATTATTTCCTAATTCTCATACGTCCAAACTCACTTGAGATGAACACTTGAACTCATTTCTCCTCTTCTGTTACCAGCAGTAAAATGTGTCTCACACCAAGCTCCAAACCTATTGCCACCACTTGGAAAACCTGCCACCTTCCGAGAAATTTCAAGAGCATCAAACCCGTTAAATAATGATACAGAAAACAAACAGAATCCAATTCATTTTTTCTGATTCTACTTAAGGCATCTGAAAAACTCTAGAAGTTAAATTTAATATAATGACTGAGACCATGCCACTGTGGCACGGAGTCTAAAGCTTCTCAGGAGCTCAGCAGCAGTGGGGTTTGACATAAACTAGGTTAGCAACTACACGGACATGATTTCTCTTGGTATCCATATGGCACATACCCACTTTATACCACAGTAAAGGCTAAAAGATTGTAGTTCTTGCCAGTTTATAATTTCTATGGGGGTAATAAAAAGCATTTCAAGGAGTACTCTAAGAAACAGAATAACAAAGGAAAGCAGAGGCTGAGACTCACATGATGACAAGTTCCATCCACACTGATACAAGTGATAAAAATCAATTCACTGCTTATGTTTGGGCCCAAATTTATGAATACTTGTAAAATGAAGGTCATGATATTGATGTCTGAACTACTCTGAAACTTGTAATGATCTCTTTAAATACTAAATACTATCACAGATGAACTGGAAGCCCCATCTTTCCTATGGCCTGCTCTACACTCAGATGTCAGCTCCTCATTCTGGGTTTGAACAGCTGAGCAGAAGATGGCAAGTTCCATCCCACTGGATCATTCAATCATCTGCCACTGTTAGCAGTGTGTTATTTTGGAAATACTAATTTAATATGTGACATAACCAGAAAATTGCAAATAGAAGTAATTCCAGTCATAAAAATAGCATTCTAAGATGGATATACAAGGTTTGTAAAATCTTGAAAAAGCTACAGTGTGTGTAATCTGTCAATGAAACTGAAAACCCACTGATTTCAGACTTGGCATTATGAAACTGTGACAAGGTTAGGAGTGCCCACTTACCATTCACTTCCTCTTTCACATCTCTGAAAAAGTGAGAACAATCACTGCCCTGCACTCCACTGAATTTATCAACGGCAAATGGTACCTGCAGAAGCCAATTAATCAAATGTATACAACAGCGACTTCTGAGTTCAAAGCTTTATCATTTAAACCTCAGCTTCTAGAAACCTCACCACACACAGAGAGCTAGACCTTTATTTTAGGCAAAAAATGAACTATCAGAGCAGTTTCACTTTTTTTTACATAAAAAGAAGGCACACCTGCACAATTCTCTACTTAGAAACTTGTTTTACAAGTGCCTTGAAACCAAATGTGAACAACTGGTTGGGACATTTAGCAACATGGCATTTGATGCTTACAGTAATAACTGCAGCTGGCACATCCCTCCACCCCACCACCACCACTGCTGCCAACTGCTGGCTGCCCAGTACAAGCCTGGCTTAATTCTTAAAGAGTTCATTTCATTTAACACAAAACACAGATCACTGTGATGCTTCTTATGAATATTTTAATGAAAACAGAGGACCAGCTGTTCAGATTCAGTCAAGAAAACAATGCTGAAATGACAACCCTGATGCTGGGGCTAATATAAAACCAGCAGACTCAGCTCCCCATTTTTTGAAAAGAATATTCTTGCCATGCTTTCCCATTCTAGGGCACCAGGAACTCGGTGAAAATGAAAGTGAAAACTGAATTGAAATTGTTCACAGTTTGTTTTCCTGTTGCTTGAAATCTTGTTTAGGCATTTGCTTCACTTCTTACATAAAGAAATAAATAACTCAAGAATTGCAATAAAAATGTGACAAACAACAAAGTAATGATTGAGTCCTTTGAGTTCACAGTAGAAGAACATATCTTCTTATAATTTCCCTTGGCAGGACTGAAACAGTAGGTAAAATCTTTTGAAGTGCCCTAAGCTACTTTGGCACCTTATTGTCATTCACAGAAAAAAATTAAAGCACTTACACAAACAGAAATAAATTTCCTAAATAAAACACAATGACTTTGAAAATTTTCACTAGTGTTACATTAACATAAGAGAAATATAATTCCCTTCAGCGATTTGAATCAGTCCTAGTGCAGAGTAATTCAAAATTACGTAGGGAGTCAGTGTCAGGTTAATGCTTCAATCTAACACTATCCTTAAAAATCCACATAAAATAAAAATAATAAAAAAATCCCAAATGCCAAAACCCAACACCCAAACAATACTTAGATCTGCCTATATTTATAATTGGTACTGCTAACTAATAATTGCTATGTTGCAGAATCACAACTGCCAATAAAACCCACTACGGTGTAAAAGGCCTGCTCTGTAAAGGTTCATTCTCCGTACTCTATCTGTGCTCTCAGCTCTTTGGAGAGATAATTGACCAGCACCGCTGTGAGCTTCTGCTGCAGACCAGCATTGCCCATGACCAGAGCAGTCAGCTGAACAACATCCGTCCAGTCTAAGTGCCTGATAACATCAACAGCTTCATCATAGAGTTTCTGCTGCTCAGTAGGAGGCAATTCCAACAAAATCTGAGGGACTGGTTTGAACTGTCCAGAAGTCATCCAGGCACCAAGCAATCCACCAAATGCTCCACCTAGAAAAGACAGAGAGTTGTTAGCCTTTACCAGTTAAAACCTGAAATCCCATCCACAGCCTTCATCAACAATGTGTCTTCTTTAACTAGGTTTATACACAATACTCAAAGCACCAAGAAGGATTTCTAAGGCACTTTACATTCACAGCAATCACAAAGAAACTCTTTACATAATCAATGGTAACAGCTTCAAGCTAGAAATCAGAAACACAAGGACACTGGTCTCTTTAGGATAAGTTCTACTACTAAATAAAACCACGCCCTAGGAAAACACCAGACCAACAACTGTCATTAACACTACTCTTACTAGAGATCACCAGACTGATCCAAGCTTTCTGCTTCTTTAGAATCACACACTGCAGCCTCATACTCCCATGAAGTCCAGCCCTGAAGATGCTCAGAGACTAAACCATTGGACACGTTCATGCTTTCATCTACTAAACCCATGGCCCACTCACACCAGCTGGACAAGACATGCTCGGGGTAAGTAGAGGGTTCCAGGTCATCAAGGTAACAGCAGAGGGATCCTCTACAGCTGCTGTGACTGTGGCTGCTGCTGAGAAAGCAGCCTGGCAGTCCTACACACTGTTCTCTGACACCACTCTGACCTGCACCACAGCAACTCACACGACTGACACCGCTGCCCAGAGCACACACCCTGCTGGAAGGAAGGAGAACCCTCACCATGGAGAGGTGTCAGAACCCACCCTGCCCCCAAAACTGCCACCCCCACAATTGCTCCTAAAAAGTCATTTACGCACTCACAGGGATGCAGTTTTTCATTAGACAAAAATTCTGTAATTTGCAGCTTTTACTCAGTTGGCAATTTTTCCCATGATACCACAGAAATACTTGAAAGCCTACGATGGCTGAATTCATCTTCAAGGGACTTTTATGAGAACATCAATACCTGATTTAGGGGCACTTAATGCAAAAGGCACTAGAAGTATTGATGTCTAAGCTCCACATCCATTGGCACAAGATTTGTTACACATCACACTTTTCCCCCCCAGGCAACACACCCACAACCCATTCTCAGAGCAAGCAGTTCTTAAAAAGCAGGATTGCTGCAAGTACCTCCATTTACTGTTGCAGATGGAAGGTAACTCATCCTCTAATTCTTCATGCAAGGCAGCAAGAAGTACAATGCCTGCTACCCAGTCCCACAGCCATCCAGGCTGTTTGTGTAAGTGAAAGTGCTCTTGACTGCAAATGTTTCTCTAACTGTCCTAAATACTCAGGGTTGTTTATATATACTTGGGACTGGGAGACATTATGAAGGTCTAAACAAACACTTAAGAGAAAACACATCCAAGAATAACTTCAGTGTTTCTCATCACCTCACTCAAGAATCAGGCCACTTACATTATAACATTATTATCTTTACTTCTGATTTTAAGCTTACAAATCTCTTACAAAAGCTTAATTTCCCTTCTTTGTTCCTAATAGCTTCAGTCATGTTTGTCGAAACACTATTTTGGCTATTAATTAAGCTTTGTACTTGTAATAGGAGTAAATACACAGCTTCACTTTGCATTTTCTGTTATCACTCCTCACACATTATTTCCTTATTTTTTTGTAACTCAACCTTGCTAACCCTTACCCAGGAATATTGCAGTTCACTCCAATACCAATAAGCCTGTGAAATTGCTGGAACTGCCTGCAGGACTAAGGAGCATTCAAGGACCAGGACTGACAGGACAGTGGCAAGGCAGCTTTTAAACTAGACAACTCTTAATTCAAGAGTTATAGAGGAGAGACAGCTCTTTACTATTAGACTTCGGCTTTCCTGTAATTTTCCATGCCAGGAAAAAAACCAAAGTGACAGGGAATAATGAATCCCAGAGGACAAAAAAAAAAAAGTTCATCGAGAAATTAATAGCAGGAACTTTTAAAATAAAGAAATAAACATAACTTGTAATAGGATCGTTTGGAAGATGCTCCTGTCTCGTGCTAAGGCTAAGAATGCTTACTCACCTCACTCCACACCCCAATTTTCATTCTTCTGTGCCACCAGGTACCAACATCCCCCTGACTTCTACCATCATCTCTGGGCTCCTTCCTCCCTGTCTCACCCCTCTCCTCTTTATTCCCCACCAAGGCACGAAATCTCAACACTGAATGCTCTTTTCCTTCAACTTACACCAACTACACAGACTTCCTAGTTTCTCCACTCAGGGATTTAACCACCCTCTTGTTCCCAAAGCAAAACACACTTACCTACAGCGATTCCAGGGGGACCTCCCATCAGACCCCCAAGAAAGGCTGTGGCACCTGCCAGCAGTGCTCCCCGACCAGAGTGTTTGACAGCAGCTTTCATCCCCCTCGCCTCAGAGACGTGGCAGAGCAGCTGCATCACATCATCAACAGGGATGGGCATCTTGGCGAGTTAAGATCCTGGAAAGAACGTTTTAAGTTAGCATTTGATCACTGTAACAGAGATTAAATCTGGCTGCTAAATGAATTTTAGGAATAAAACCAGTGTTCGTGAGTCTGTAAGACAAAAAGGACAGACACGCAGAAAATACTGTGTGCAAAACTGCTTTCTCTTTCACTTCTTGGAAAACTAACCCTACTGGCAAACAGCTGAAGGTTACTGAAATTGCAAATGAGACCTCAGAGCAGACCAGAGAAAACTGGTTTCACAGAAATTTCACAGAATATTCTGAGTTGGAATGGACCCACAAGGATCATCAAGTCCAGCTCTTAAGTGAATGGCCCATACAGGGATTGAACTCACAACCTACATGCTCTAACCAGCTGAGCTAACATGAGAAATTCAGAGATTCTACAGTATGTAGTACCTAATTCTACAGTACATTGCTTTTGCCTTGAGCAAGTCCCATGTGTGTTCAGCATCACGCAACCACTCCGAGAAAAAGACAAAGCAGAGCCTCACTCTACCACAACCAGCAGATTGTAAATGACAAATCTATCAGGTATTTTCTCCCTGTCCTAATTCTTGCCACAAATCAGTTGGTTGTTTTCACACACCAGTTCTTCTCCCTGTTTTGTTACAGGCTTAAACACTTCCATGCTGATTTCTGAAGGTGGTAGGCTCTCTGTAGCAACCAAAGAGCCTGAGGAAGGGAACAGATTTCAGAAGGAGTCAGAGGAAAAACCTGGGATTGGGAAAAAATGCTCTGGAGACAGGCCATCAGAAATGCAGGGGTGTATGTGTACAGCAGTCAGGACTCAGAGCAGACACACCAGACAACTCTCATGTATGAAGAGGCAGAAACATGGGACTCCAGCCCTGTTACACACTGTGACATGTCCTGAACATGGAGCAGAGACCTGTCCCTGAGAGTGACCCCTCTGAGACCAAAACTTTTCCACACCATTCACTTGCTGCTGCTGCTCATTTAGCAAATACCTCCCATCCTGCACACCAAATGAGGAAAGGGCTTGCAGGGATAAAAAAAAAAAAAGTATTCGATAGGATTAAAAATATAATAAATATAATCACATATACTCAAGTAGCAGATTTCTTGTTGTACATGTAATGTCAGCACTACAGAACAGATGAGCATTTGATTTTCAGCCCCTAGAACACCTCTTATCCCAGAGCATGTGCAATATATTCTCAGCCCATGCCAACTTGTCTTCAAGTCTTTCTTGAACAGATCTCAGTGCAAAGTGAAAGTGGAGCGGTATCACACCGTTTTTCATATTAAAAATTAACTACTGTGACAGCGGAAGCTTTCTTTTGCAGTAAAATGGCTGACTGCAAATCATCCATGTCCCTGCAGTATCCAAGTGCTGCTGACACTAAACAAAAGTCTGGGTTTTGGGAAGGGACCGCTTATGCTCCATAGCGGCAAAGAGGCACAGTAGGAAATTCATCAAATAGTTGATTTCTCTCACTACTTCATTCATCTTCGTGCCAGTCTAAAGAAAACATCCAAGTGTCATCATTTTACCACCGTTGCTTTTGGGTTTTTGGCAGGCTGATGACACAGCAGTGGATCAGCATGGCAGTGTGTGCTGGTTAGAGACAGCAGAGCGACACGCTCTGCTTCCAGAGTTACACATCATCTCATTCAATGTGATTCAAGCTCAGAGTAATAAAATAACAGCTGCTCTGTCTGACCAGTATGGGAAAAAAAACCCCACCAAATATACAACTGGTACAGCTCACACTGTCTGGGAATGATGGCAAATGAGACGATTAAGTGTTTGTCTTTACCTTCCTAGCAAAGGGTTTTGCCACTCAAGAGTAAGCTTCTCACCGGCACCAGGCAGCCTGAAGTGCTGCAGGATTCACTTCCTCCCTTCAGTGAGACAGAAGCTCAATTGTGCCTGTCCAGCACCTCCTTAGCATGCCCTAGGACTAATCCAATGTGCTGAAATGAATTTTCATCTCCTCTTTGGGCTAAATCCAACAAATGTCTCACATGAAGCTCTACAACATGAAGGCTCTGCAGCACGGGTGGGACAAGACAAGTTGGAGAGCTGACAACACACACAGCTCTCTCTGAGAGTGATATCATCTGCTTTCCCCCAGTCAAACCGATGGAATTCCACAGTTTCCTAAACCAATCTAACTGTAATAGATGTGAAATGATGTTTTGTGAGCAGAGACACCCAAAGCTGAAGCCCCAGGTTCCTGCAGCAGGCCAAAGCTGGCTGCCCATAGAAAACAACCATGGCCAACACCAGGACGTGTCCTTACGCTGACCTTACACTGACGTGGCATTGCAAGCAGTGCAAAGGCGATCAGCTCTACCCTGGGGTTCCTCTGAATAAATAAAACACCCTTTCACCACCAGCTTCAAAGTGGCTTAAAGGGGAAAAAACCCAGACCGTAATAAAAACAGAAGTCACACTGCTTTCTGGTGGTGTACAAAGCGTGGCAAACACACAAATTCATAACTGCCTACTAAGGTAAAGCAGAAACATGCTGGAACTCAAGCAACTATAAGTAGCCTTTCCATAGTAAATTATTTTACAGTTTTACTCCCCTCACAACTTCCCTGAAGGAAATCTCCACTCGCAAAATTAACATTTATTTGGGTTTTTCTGGCTTGACTGAATAAAGTTCTTGGCATAGAAAAGCCATTCCTGCTTAATTCTGGATGTGAGCAGAACACTCAAAACTCTCAAAGACATTACAAGCAGCATTCATTTTCTCTCAACTCTTGTAAGTATTTCTATGATCTCTTAGCATAGTCACTATATTTTAAGTCCTGCAGTGAACCTTAGTGAATACAGTAGCTGATGCAGAGCACATACAAGTTGTCTTTTTTAAACTGAACATACAGAGCACTAGTGGGAGCCACTGAAACATAAACCACGTATTACAACATGTAAAGTAATCTCAGATTCCTACATTCAGCACAAAGACACAGATGAGTGGATCAACATCGTAGGGATCTTTTGCAAAGTCATAGCATTACAAATTTCTGAGAAAATTTCAGGTTTCAATGAAGAATCAAGGTGCTCAATGAGCCAATTTTCAGTGAGCAGTACTTTTTTAATCATACACTGCAGGCCATCAAAGCGGGATATTTTGACAATACAGTAACAGACAGAATAGAACAAACGGAGCTCTAAGTTTGGTGTGTCAGAGGTAGAATCCCATGATAGCCAAAAATATTTATAGACTCTGATTGTGTAAGTGACAAGTAAACAAAAGCACAATTTGATCCTATTACCAAATTATTCACTACGGAATTCACCCAGATGTTAAGAAACACCAGGATCATGAAATACTGGATTTGCTCTAATGGAGAAACAGAAATGTCAACAACATCCTTAAGACTGTGCCCAGCTTTCAGAGGTGCTGAGTCCCCACAGCTCCTACTGACTTTACATGGCACTGAGAATCTTCAGCACTTCGAGAAAAAACCAAAACCAAACCCAAGAGTTTTGGAACATGAAGCCACTGAGAAATCAAGATTTGTTGTTTAATTGACCTTCCTTTGTTGTTCTACTGCATTCCTTCTGTACTTGTGGTCTCCCCAAATACTCATCTGAGGTATTAGACTCTCTACTTCTCTCTGACTAAATTAGATGATGCTCTCTCTTTCACCCCAAGGATAGGGGATCAAAGTGAACAATGATCCTGCTCTCCCTATCCAAATATTATGTGTTAGTATCTCAACTTTGAACCTACAATCAACAGGTTTTCCTAAGAAGAAAAATGCCATGTGAAGAATTAAAATAACATTGTACCCAACTCACTCAAAGTCCTGCTAATGCAAACGATTAAAGAGGGTCCCCAGATTACCCTGTGGTGTGAACCTTATTTCAGCTCTTCTCAATTTTACACTCCCATCTCATCATCCTACTTCCCCCTTTACAGAGTGATGACTTTAGACAAGCAAAAGCACTTTTAATCCTTGGGCTCACTGTCCCACAGGAGATATTCTAACACAGCCTGGCCCACCACCCAGCTGTCCTCACTGCTCCTTACAGCCTCTTACTGAGTTAATTCAGTAAACTCTTCAGTAAACATCCCTGCAAATGTGCACAGCACAAAAAAACACCCACACAACAAATTCCAAACCTAACAAGCGATGAGGACATAGGACTAAGTCCTCTTACCTGCAGCTATCTTTATTGTGGTGGACACCATTTGGTGATAAGCAAGGATGTGAGGTGAGAATCTCCACACAAGCGCTAGAAAGCATACAAGTGCTCTGTGTAGATCTTCAAACTGTTTCACTTCAAGGGCTCAGCAAACATTTATACAAGCCTGTGTGTCCAGGAGATCACACAGGACAATTTCTTGTCTCAGTTGTACAGCAACAGCTCTATCTGTAGTGCAACTTCTTACAAGGAACATCAGAACAGCACTGGAGCAAAACCAAACACAAGGTACTCAACAACTGAGGCAGACTAAAGAACATGACTTCACAAACAACAGTGTGCACAGAGATGTGACCTGATGATTGACCAGGCCAGAAGTTCATTAATTATTTCAATAAGAGCAGGTGGACAGACAGTGAATCAACATATTCCCATCCACAAAGGAGGACTGTCTCATCACTGGTCCATACACATACTGTTGGCTTGAGGAGCACCTGTGCTCCTAAATCATCACTTTCAGAAAATCCCACCTTTAGAGCCCGGTCTAGTACTTGATATCTGCAAAGCAGGTGGTCTGTCTGATTTAAATCATGACTGGCATTAGCAGCCAGTAAAACTTGGTTTCAATACATCAGTTTTAAACCTGCTCTGCATTTGTAATTTTCAGTTATTTTGCTAAGAAGGGTTTACTCCTACTTAGTGGTGTAAAGATTAAAACATGCTGATTGCCATTCTTATCTCAGCTTTTGGTACTCTTCTTTCCCAACTGTGAGGATTCACTACATCTACAAATATTTACTGTAATAATATAATTATGTTGCTGACTATACATTTATTCAGATGTTAAATTTTTTTAGTTTCAATTATATTAGGAGAGGGTAAAAAACTCTTGTATTTGTTAGACAATCTGAATTCAATTGAAATGCATAAAAGAGCATTTTAATATTGGTTTGTAAGAACTGGGACCCTAAGAGCATGGCTTACTTCTTCTGTGTATTTATCAAAGCATTTAATTGGTTTATTTAACACAAGAGACAACAAATTTACTCATTAGATGAACAAACTACTTCTAGGAACACAGAAGCTCATTGTACAAGGCTCCTGGATGCCTCAAAATGCAGGTAAATATTCAGTGGGAACTATGTTATTCCACTGAAATAAAAGGAAATTTGCCACCTAACCTGTCTAGGCACTTAGGGTATCCACCTTACCCGGTCTGCTGAACTACAAAGTATCTGTGAAAGACTGGCCATAACTCCTTCCACCCCTGAATTTTTATAGACCTATTCAATGTCTTTCTAATTTATAACTTAAGAGTGATTTTTTTTCCATTTCCTAGCCAGTTTCTCCATCTTGAAGGCAGTGTCCAACAAAGTTACAGGCCACTTCCATCAGCTAGCTGATAGTGGAGCCAAGGATCAGACTTATAGTCAAGAAAGAAAAGAGAGATGACACTAAGAAAACACAAATAGCAGAGCTGTTCCCCTGTAGAGGTAGTTGGCACAGCACACTGCACTGGTATCTTCAAAATCTAAACTAAGCCTGAAAATTAAAGATATTTTCCCTGACTCACTGCTAAAAAACATAAAACTTCACCTCATTAAAATTAATCAACATGTTCTGAATGTTTCAAAATTTATTAAAAACGTTATGACTAAAATAGGCTGAGCATAAAATGTAATTATGAGCCCTTTCAAACAGACGAAATTTAATTACATTACAGCTAGTTTTTTATTTATTTTCCTACAGCGCCCCATTCCAGGTTTACTATTGCTGAAGAGACACTCCGGCCTAAACGTGACTGGGGAAGAGAAGGGGAAGAGAAACCAGGAGTTCACTCAAAACCCACCAAAGTTCCTTCAAAACAGACCGAAGTTCCTCTAAAACCCACCCAAACCCACCCGGGGCGTTCCTGGCTCCCCTGCTCCGGGTGACCCTGCCCGCGGCCGGCGGGTCGGGCTGGGCTGCCTCCCAACCCTAATGGTTCCCTGAAGCCAAGGGGGCGCTCGGTGGGGTCTGAACGTCTTTAAGGATCTTATCCCTGGATCCAAAGGATGCCCCCGGCTCCAGGGGCGGCCCCGGGGGCTGCAGCGGCTCCGCGGCCCCGCTCCCCGCAGCCCCGGCGGCCTCGCCGGGCCCTCCCCGGGGCCGCACACGCGAACCCCGCGGGCCGGGCCGGGGCTGCCCGGGGAGCGGAGCGGACACAGCGGGGCCCGCTCGGGCTCCGCTCCGTCCGCCGCGGCCCTTCCCTCCTCCACCTCCTCCTCCCCTCCATCCTCCTTCCCCCGCCTACCTCCGCCGGCAGCGCCCGGCTCCGGGCCCCGGCCGGGCACGACACTGCGGCGGCGCCGGAGGAGGGGCGGCCCCAGCGCAGCCGCGGGCCCTGCCCGCGCTCGGCTGGGTTCAGATGGGCTCGGTTCGGCTGGGCTCGGTTCGGCTGGGCTGGGCTGGGCTGGGTTCAGATGGGCTCGGTTCGGCTGGGCTGGGTTCAGATGGGCTCGGCTGGGCCGGGCCCGGGCAGCAATCCCGGCCCCTCCGCGGGTACCGGGCTGTGGAGCCGCCGCCTCCTCCCGCTGCCGGCGGCGCCTCCGGGGACAGGGCAGGCGGGCCCCGTGCGGGGTGTGACACTGTCACGGGGGCAGGGGACAGCACCGAGGTGCTCACAGGGATGGAGCGCCTCTCCCGCGAGGAAAGGCCGGGAGTGATTCAAATAAACCTTTGAACAATCTGAAAAGCACTTTTATTACGGCCGGGGAACGCGAAGTGCGAGGTGTTTTTCCCCGGTGCACTCCACTGAGCAAAGAAATACCATAGCTTTTTATACAGTTTGAAAGTAGCAAGTTTAAAATTATCTATACACACACTCTTTTTGCAGTCTGCCTTATCTAAATAGACACTTCCTATTCTTACCCTTATAGAGTAGTTACATAAAGTTTTATCATTTCAAACAGTTTCAGATTCCCCACCCCTTTTTACCTGCTAAAAAGCCTTCCCTATTCTTTAAGCTATTTTATCTTAATTGCCCACAGTTTGGGCAGAAACTTATAAGCAGTTTTACATTTTGCAGAGTCACACTTACATAGCTAAATAGCTAAATTTTATTTCATTTTCTATTTCAGGAGGATTGAGATTGTTGAGACGGCTTAGGGGTGACCTAATTGCGGCCTTCCAGTGCCTGGAGGGAGCCTACCTGAAAGATGGAGAGAGACTATTAACAAGAGCCATAGTGAGAGGACAAGGGGGAATGGATTCACACTGACAGAGAGTAGGTTTAGATTAGATATTAGGAAGAAATTCTTCCCTGTGATGGTGGTGAAGCCCTGGCACAAGTTGCCCAGAGAAGCTGTGGCTGCCCCATCCCTGGAAGTGTCCAAGGCCAGGCTGGACGGAGCTTGGAGCAACCTGGTCTAGTGGAAGGTGTCCCTGTCCATGGCAGGGGATTGGAATGAGATGATCTTCAAGGTCCCCTTCCAACTCAAACCATTCTATGATTTTATGAACCTGGTTGTGGAACAGCACATCCCAATCCCAGCTGAGCTGGGATACAGGATGAGGAAGAGAGGGGCTGTTAGGACATCCTTGACCCTGCTCTGAGAATTTAATCTCAGAATATTTTTGTGTGCTTTTCACCCGGGTTTGTTTCAGTCACCAGCTCAGTAAAGTGCAGCATGCCAGCCTGATAGAGCACCACGAGTAATCAAACAAGCATTACAACAGCTGTGCCACATATGGCTCCTGAAATATCACACTGGTTCATAATACCAGTACAATCTTGGAAAAATTACTGCCTAATGTTAAAAATGCTGCCATTTCCCCAAGAATGGATTATTAACAGAGGTTTTTGGTTTTGTAAACTAAGCCTTCATTATGAAATCATTTCTGATTTAAGGTAAACCATCTCCCCTCTGTTTCATGTTGAAAAGACAAAAAAGCAGGATGAGGAAATGAAGGAGAAATACAACTCACAAGAAATTTTTGTCCCTTTCCTGTGGCTGCACTGGGGACTTCTTAACCTCCCCATGCTTTATACAACCACATAAAATAACTCTCTGTGTAACAACTCAAAATGTTACAGGTCTACTGGTGCTCTTGATTTTTACGATTTGGATGTAAAAGGCAAATGTAATTCCTAAAATGAACAAAGAACCTAAATGCCACGTATATTTTAAAAAGTAACACCCCAAATTCCAGCTGTAAGCAGCCTTCCAAGGGACAATATTAAAAGCAATGAAGTTTGCCAACCAGCAAAGGAGGGAATTTTTATCACTCTATTCCAAAACTGAATCATTACTTGACTACTCCAGTTAAAAATAAATATACAGGTTTTAGAGCTACATCAGCAGGTATTTATTAGGTCTATTTTTTTAATATGATAAAAGTTACTAAAATGAAAATGTAAGATAACAATGGAAAGTGTATCCTTTAAGGATATACATAAATCATGCTACACTTATACAAACTCTGACTCTGTCAACGGGAATGTGCTGCCCGGCGGCTCCACCTGGCGGCTTCCCACTCCTCGGGAGCATCTCCTCACCTGCAGCCTCAGGAAAGCCCGCACCTCCTCACCTGAATGCCAGCAGGGACAGCTCTGCTCCGTGTATCTCCAGATATCTGCGTGTTCTGCCTGGATCTGTCACTTCTTCCACAGTGTATTTATGCACCTCAACACGCACCTTTCACAAGTTATTAGTACCTGAGATAGATGTTCACATGCTTTTTAATTCCAAGAGCTGGTGGAGTGAGAGCAGTTCAAGGTGGTCCTGCTCCAAATCAGATCCTGTCAATCCCTCACTGTATTCTCTGTATATTAAGGGACTGCAGCATCTCTCTTATGAGGAAAGGCTGAGGGAGTTGGGCCTGTTCAGCCTTGAGAAGACACAGCTGAGAGAGGACCTCATCAATGTGTAGAAATATGTAAAGGGGGGGTGCCAAGAAGATGGACTGGGCTCTGCTCAGGGGTGCCCAGCAATGGGACAAGAGGCAACGGTAGGAAATGATGCCCAGGAAGTTCCACCTGAACATGAGAAAGACCTTCTTTCCCGTGCAGTGACTAAGCACTGGAAGTGATTGTCCAGAGAGGGTGTGGAGTCTCCCTCACTGGGGTAGTCAAGAACTGTCTGGACACAATCCTGTGCCATGTATGTGCTCTGGGATGACACTGCCTGGGCAGGGAAGTTGGACCAGATGACCCACTGAGGTCCCTTCCAATCTGGCCCATTCTGTGATTCTGTATTCACTGCAGCGTGCTGGGCTCTTATAAGTACTAGATGTCATGCTCTTCCTACATCCCTTTTATCAGCACTGATTCACTATTTAATTTCCTGTATCGGGATGTTTTACATATTTTTCCTCTTCAGGTTACTAGGAACTCCATGCTTTTAAAAACCAAGAGAAAAAAACACATTCCCTTTCATTCCCCCAAATCCTCAAGTCATCTGTCAAAGGCAGGCATCAGAAATCAACCACAGCAATGCTGCACTGGCATTCTGGTCTGATGAACCACTTGGCAGGTTTCTGTCAAGTCCTTCCCTAACATATAGCAGAACCCAAAATAACTGCAGGCCCATTCAGCCTGTCCTCAGTGTGCTGCGTTCACTGCATATTTTTCACAGCTTTTGACATACTAAGAGATAGGCCAAGGGGCACCAAGAAGGATTTCAGCTGGAGATGGACTGTTGCCACCAAAACAATGATTCATTCTGGCTTTCAGCTTGCTCATTACAACATCTCAAGAAAATGCCTATCAGAAGCAGGCTCAGTCTAAAGGAACTGGCCAGAAACACCTGATCCAATTACCTGAAATACCTACTACCTTCACAGGAAACCATGACAGATTCTTTTTTAAGATGAAGCACTTAATCTTGTTGGACAGAAAGAACCTGTTTCTCTAAATTTTCTTCCATGCTAGAGATTCACAGAGAAACCAGGAGGATTAGGCAACTGTATGTGACAGGCTTAGTTTCATTGCTTCACTTAGTTACACTTTATTTTTCTTAAAATCTTTGGTTCTTTTTTTTAATCACAATGGCAGGACAAAAGCCATTCCAAACTTGGGGCATGCATTAAGTAATATTGATCCATTTGCCTAAGTTTGCAAAGCACCTAAAAATACCCTTGAGGTTTCCCTTTGGTATCAATGCATTGCTTGGATATGGGTGAGGATGATTTAATTTACAGTGTTAGATCAAACCAAGGAGAAAAGAGGGGAAAGGAAGAAATGTCATATGTTCTCCAGAACATGTTGTGGGAGTGGTTCACGGAGAAGAAAGGAATGGAAGATGTAACAAAGCAGGTTTCTGATCACATCTGAGTTTAGAAGGGTATGAGGTTTCTGTCATTTTGCCCTGAAATGTGGGAAACCCTCTGCTGCAGTGATGAAAAGCTGTTTTGCTTACATCTTTCTGATGTCCAGGGCTCCAGACAAGCTCCATCTCTCCCTTGGTGCTGTAATGCCCTGGTATGTGTGCTCTTACAGAGTCACAGCCAGAACAGCAGCTCTTCTGGAAGGTCTGCTTCATATTATAGTGATAATTTGAACCTTTTCCTTCCTGACAACACAACAGTTTTGTAACTTCTGAGTTCCTCGTATTATACTCTGGATTGCCAGGAAAATGGCGAGCCTTCACAAGATCAAACGAGGCACAACTGTATCAAAAAAGAAAATGAATATGAAAGTAATGCTGCAGCATTTAAACCCTTAAACAGAGCCACTTAGTAAGGAAATTTTGCAACTGCAGAATGGGTGATTAAAAGGAATGAAAAAAGGCAACATTTCTAAAAGCAGGAAAATAAACTCTAATTGTCACCTATTAACACTCTTCACCTCTGAGCTCGAAGGTGTAAATAATGCAGCAGAAATGACCAAATCACTACAGGAAGACACAATAGCAGGTTACTGAGACCCACTACAAGCAAACCATATGCTTGATGGCAAATCTTTTCCCCATTTCCTACATTAGATATTCATCAGGGTCTGACTTCTAATTGAATGCAAATAAAGAATATAACAGGTTTTTGCATATGAAGTGAAGCTATAGAACATCTGCCTCTTCACAGCCTTTCAATGTACCTTATGTGACATTAAGCAAAGAAGAGGTTTGCCTCATCAGCTTGTAGGAAACTGTGAATTTCAAGAACAGTTTGACTGAACTAAATCATTCCACTGCTGCTGTAAAAGGTGTCTCTTTGATCTCCCAGTGCAGTCCTAGGTGATAAAATGCCAAGTTGGGCAAAATCCGTTTCAATGCCAAAAAGATGGACTACTGGTGCAGAAGGTCACAAAACACTATTAATTGCCTTATATCATCTCAGTCTTGAAAGATGATCCAGAAATATAGGCTGGTGCTTTGGAGTGGAGCACACATTGCTAGCTAGAGCTATCCAAGCAAGCTGTTAAAGGTACTTAAGGTATAACCTTACCTATCTCCTGCTTCTTTAGACTCTCTTACAGCAGTCTTTTATTCTGTTTTTTAACTTCCTCAGCAGCTTAATTCATTAATTGTGTTTACTGGTACAGAGTAGTCATTTTGTGACCTTTTCAGAACAAAAAGCTACAGTAATTCTGAATGTAAAATCAGTGTCCTGAAATTAGCTTACATGTTTATATATTATAACATGTATAAACACTGAAGTGGAAATAAAATCCTGGCTAAAAAAATAGCTACACAAAATACCTGCAAGGTTTCCAGAGAGGAGCTAAAAAAAAAAAAAAAACCACACTACAATCTCCTACAGCCACTCTTTTGCAGAATGTATCTAAGAAAAGTGCATCTGAGGTTTCTTCAAACCTCTAATTAAAGGGCATCCATAAGGTAGACAAATGTCAAAATCAGATCTAAAATGTCTGTTGTAAATTCAGCTAAGGAACAAAGCATTCTAGTGTCAAGGATGGATGACATTTGAAGGTGTCTGGAATAACAGCAGTGATACATTTCCATGCTTGGTACTACTTGTGTACTTGGTACTACTCAGTGGCGTGAGAAACGTGTACCATAATGTGTATTGGTGCTTGTCTGAGAATAGTAAATGTTCAGCTACGTGTAATTCTGGCCCCAAACATACATCACTTTGGAGATGCAGAGTAAGCACAAAGAAGCTGATTTCAGTCCCATCAAAATCGAGGGTCATTGGCTGACTTCACTTCCAACCTTACACCCACTCCATGGGTGCTGAATGAGTGCCCAAATTTTACAAAGGTCTTAGATAGAGTTTCCTGTTCTTCTAGGTACATAGACCAGTTCTCTCCAGCATTCCTGGGTCTGAGTTCTGATAATGTGGCAGGCAGGAGAGGAGCTGACAGTCAGACAGAGAGTGGGGTGGAAGAGGCAAGCCTGTACAGATTGCATTGCCTGATTTTTTCTCATATGGTAAGCTGGAGGCAGGAGGATGAAAAAAGTGATCCCATCTACAGTGATGGGCCAGACTCAAAGTTTCCAGAAGTCACTGCAAATACTCAAATGTGCTATAATGAGATTTTCAGACTTACACAGTTTATATTTTAATATTGTCTCCTGGGTCACCTCTCAGCATCATGTGCAACCACAAAAGTATCACCATCTGGGATCACATAATGTCTATGTGGCTGCAACAGAGTTCTCTGAAGAGCTAAGCCAAACGAAGAGCAGGACAGTGTTTATACCATATTTATAGTTGTTCTATAACATGATGTAGACTTTGGAAACAAAAAGAACTGGAAACTCTTTGCAAACTACAAAGGGGACCTTTGCTGGTTTTCTGTAGCCCTCATTTTGGGAACCACTGCCTTAAAAATGTTACAAATGACTGTGTCAGGAATAAAATTATGTGCATTCAAACCCAGTAACGGGCATAATTTATACAGAACAGCTAATGGCAAATGACTTTACCTACAACAGTATGCATATACATAATCACAAGAGGTAAGTGCCTACTGGAGTAGAGCGCACTGCCCAAGCAGATGACTGAATGCTAGAAAGGAAAAGAACTGGGCAGCCCTTTTTCTATGATAAGTTCCAGGGGATTCTTCATTCTGCCCTAAGCTGACAAGCATTAATTTCTCAAAAGTCTGTTGGAAAGACTCACAGCAGGATGTGCCAATCCAGCTATACCATGGAAGGATAAAAGGGCAAGATTTTGCTGCAGTCAGAATAAACAACTGTCCTTAATTCCTGTCAAACAGTAGCCGTGTCTCTGCTAGTATTTGAAACGTGTGTAACATGTTGTTAAGTTACACCTCCACAGCCAGCACAATTACTCTTTTTTTTTTTCAGCCTATATTCCCATCAGGCCTCATAGAAAAACCCACAGGGGACAAAAGAGAACCCTGAGTCCACACCCAAGAACAGAGCCCCATAAAAGCAAGAAATCATAAAGTCTACTGAAGAGATTTTCTTCAGGAAGATCACAGGTCTCATGCTTTAGCTGTGGCCCGTTCCTTTGGCAGCAGGTTCAGAGAGAGTGATCTGAGCGAGCTAAGTGATTTCTTTCACGTAAGCTGCTCAGGATGACTACGGAAACCTCAAGGATTACAGTGCACAAACAATGGGAGAAAAGCTGCTTCAAATAATACACCCAGACAATGGAGTTGCCATTATGGTAGCAATGCAAAATATAGACGGGGATTTAAATGAAAGGGGTGATATCTGTATGCTTTGGAGGGCTCACGTGTGCCAAATTTGGCAGCATGAGTGTTCATATTGCTTGTTGCTCCACCCCTTGAACAATGAGGCTAAACCCCATATGTGCAGGAGTTGGTAGAGCACAAGCAGTTTTGCTAATCATGCTGCATGCAAAAGCAAAAAGACAAAGGAAACTAGTAATGCTTAGACTAGCATTGGGGAAATAATTAAGCATGAATGAAATATTGTATGTGGATTTGAAATGAATGTTCTTGGAAACAATTGTGCTGTTTTAGTTGTGCTGCTTTCCCCCCTAAGTTTCACAAAGTAATTTGCATGTCATTTAAATAAATACCATAAATCACTGCAAACTTTTTGTTTTTTATTTATATAAAACAAAGTGCTCATTTCCATTATTGTTTGGATTACCTGACAAGAGTGAAATGCAGAGGTCTGAGAGGAAACTTGTCTCTCCCCAAAGTGTTACAGGTTTCTCATGCGTGAGAGAGCCAGAAAGCAGGACCCCATCTTCAGCTTTGCCTTACATAGACAAGGAATGCTCTGTACATAAAACAGATATGGGATCAGATCCCCCAGTTGATCCAAGCTGGAGCTGCAAGCTGGACAAGGGTACTGGTATCAGCTGCCTAGGTTTCATGGCCCTTTCTAACAGCCTCAGCACTGCCTGTCTGCTGGCCAAACCTGCTTTATCTGGGGTACCTTAGTTCTTTGCAGGTTAAGCACACACAGAAAACAACACTCCAGCCACACAGAACTGCCACGAGCCACCTGAGTGCTCAGCAGAGTCCACAGAGGATGCTCAGTACAGCTGTCACACACTTAACTTGTGTTTCTCTGATGAATCCTCTGCCTCTCTTTGAGAACTCGTATGAGAGTTACCTTCAGCCACCACAACTTACAATTCCATTATTCTGCACTATTCTCTGATGCTCATATTGCTTTCACTTTCTTTCAGTCTTATCCACACGTCACCAATTTGATTTCACCTCTGATAAATATTTGCCTTCCTTCTTGACTATGTAATTACACTTTCTCAGAGTCCTCCTCAAAACTGCTTTCTCCTCTCACCCCATCATGGGGTCAACAGCAGCCAATTCAGAACCCTTGATATTCTGTGTGTTCAGACAATTCAAAAGAAATCAAATGACTGAAATACACAAATCCAGGATAAAGTGAGGGCACAGTAGCCTTAAATGTTAGGAAGGTGCACATCCCTCTGCAGGATTATATGGAGCCTGTTGGCTACTGAAAACCAAATACAGGAACCACCACCTGAAAAACCAAGTGACCTAACATTCTGCAAAAGGGGAATTTAATATATAGAATTTTAGTGTTCTGGCTATAAGACAGTAAATGATCATTTGAGTTTCTGCCCTTTGAAGCCTCTCTGAGTGTTTCCTCCACAATGCTTGTATTTACATCTGGTTGCTCTCTCCAGTCCAAATGGGAACCCAATAAACATTCTCCTCTCTTCTCACATAAGTCTGGGCTGCTTTTCCCCATGATCTGTTGTTAAATATGTCAAACGTTGTAGATTGCAAGCCAGGTAAACTCATCATACAGACATTCTTTTCACAGAGGAGTTGCCTGTAGTCTCAATTTCTAAGGCTGTTTTTTGTTTTGTAAACTCACTTCCCATCTTGGATATGAAGGCATTTAGGCACTTACTTTTCTGGCTTTACTTACTGGAGTCCTAAGATGTGCTTTGACACAAAGGAAGTAAAATTGACTGGGTCTAACTTCATGGTTTCCAGATATCACTAGGGTGTGCTGTAGATCATGAAATTTCAGTAAAGCACAGTTAACAGGGAAAAATCTAGCTGCTGTACTAAATATTTTAAATTAATTACAAACACAGAAACAACACTGACTCAAATTCCTTTTAAAACAACATACACACTCAGGAGACATAATATAACGTTTTTAAAATTTAAAACATTTTTGTACACGGGCTTGGTCAGCACAGTGTGATACACAACAGAAAACTAACTAGAGCCAGGCAGATAATCACACACCTAAACTGCACGTAGATAACTAAAATTCAGGCATGCAGTCTGGTGGGAATTGAAAAATTGGGTCTAGAACCAATATCCATAACAAACCAGACAACAAGATAATAAGGGATCCTTTGTGGAAAACTTCCTTTGGAAAAAAAAAATTATGAGACTATATAAGCCACTGAAACACACAGAGGTGAGGCCTGGGGGTGCAGAGTCAGGGGATGAATTGTAACTACCTACAAAAATTGATTTATATAAGCAATGTTGCTGAAATTTCTAGCGAGGAGAACAGTGGGACTGGGCCAAATTCATCCCAGGAGACTGGCACCTCTCAGGTATCAGCTCTTAGTACAAGGGTGCCCAGACAGCAGCCTGAGGAGGAAGGAAAGTGCCAGCTCCCATCTCTGGGCTTCCATCCACTTCCAGCCCCTGCAGGAACTGGGAACACTTGGTACAACCTACACTCAACCAGCACCTGTGAGAAAGCACCTTCCTCTTCTTGCATCTGTAACCTCCAGCCTAGGGAAGAAAAACACACCCTGGCAGCCCATCCTTCAGGCCCATTGGCTCCCAGGATGGTCCTGGAATGATGGTGGGATCATGGACCCAGCACATTAAGGGCGCTGAATCACAAGGGGTTTTTAAGCACAGCTAACTTTAAGCACATACTTACACTGACAGCCGCAGACTCAAATGCAAATTTAAAAAGAAGCACCTATTGAAACATGAACAAAAGCTTAACTGGGGCCCCAACTGTCAAGACATATCCAGCATGCCACAGTTAGTGGTAACAGCAAACAGGATTATCAAGTGATGCTTCGGCAATCTCTATGAACTGAGTTTGGTTGTCTTACACCATGAACCACATATTCATTATTATAACAATTTGTATTACTATTTGTAGCATCTAGGGAACCCCAATCAGGGCTCTATTGTGTGACAGACTGTACAAGCACACAAAAATAGGATGGCTTTTATAATGAGTACATCACAAGCCCCACTACCATAATTAACATTGATTAGCATCGATGCAAACCGCATGGGAAGACAAAGATTGAGCCAGTTTGGAAGCTGAGGTACTCTCTCACCCTTTAAGGTGGCTCCTCTGGTTCCCAACTGCAGAACAGAGGGGAGGCTGTTTCACTGGGGAAGACTGCAGCCTCCAGTGCTCCCAGCTCCCAGGAGCACATTCTAGGACCCAGGATTCAAAGAGGCATCTTTGTCACTTACTAATCCAGTTTCTACCACAGGCAACTACATGGCAACCACCACCATCAATTCTGATCAAAAAGGACAGTTGGCAGCCTCTGATATACTCAGTGTATTAGAAAAGACCCCAGAAAGCCAGATCCACTTAAAACAAAATCTCAGAAGAGTGATCTTAGTGGACATGGGATGTGGAGCTGCATGTAATAAACTTCCTCCCTCCTATAAACAGCCCTTGCTAGGTTTTAACTATCATATGCATCTTCTCATCCCAAGAATATAGGATATTGAATATGTTGTGTTAATGAAATTACCTTCACTAACCAAACTGAGATTTCAGACCCAAAACCTTCCTAGGAACCCTCCTCTCCTCCAAAATGTTTCTAAACTTTTTCTATTGCATAACGTGACAAAATAGAGACATCTGGAAATTTACTGCCATATTCAGCACCATAGAAAATATATCCACAAAAAATACCTTCACAATAGAAATTCTGTTGAGTTCCCCATGTCATAACCTAACTTGCAGTCTGCTGTCTCTTCAGACTTGCTGCTTGTTTCAAGAATTCTCACATGCTTTAAACTGAACATGTATGTAAATATTTGCAGGATTAAACTGTAGCCACAATTTCAAATGCAATCAGGATACATTTGCGTGCTCAACTGT
Source organism: Pipra filicauda (assembly GCF_003945595.2). Lineage (NCBI taxonomy): Eukaryota > Metazoa > Chordata > Aves > Passeriformes > Pipridae > Pipra > Pipra filicauda. Next base: position 365,061 of record NW_024105197.1, read on the forward strand.
TATTGGGGTCCAGTGTTTTACTATTTTTTTGCTGTTCTGCTAAAGTTTCTTAATTTTTTTTTTTTCCTAAGATACTTCCTACAATTTCACTCACAGGGAAATGAAACATAATTCTATAAAGCCTAAAAATAAACTTGGATCTGCTAAAAAATTCATCATTTCACTCCCAGGCTTCAACCAGCTGGGCTTGTCTGCTTTAGGTTTGACACCCCTGAGAGCTACAAGAATGACTTACAAAGATGAGCAAGTTTACATGAGAATGATGAAAAGATCCAATTTTTTTTTTTAATCTTTACCTTGCCAAAATACTGTCCTGGGCACTTATTACTTGAAGACCTTTATTTTTGGCAATTTCTCACTCTCCTTTAATATGGTACTTCTGTTATTTGCAAATTTGGAGAGGTAATATCCAAATACATATGCTGCCTTACATGTACTTCTTTCAGGTTTGCTCATTACATTCGTTAAACTATTTAATTCTCAAGGATCTACTGGAGATACAGTGAAGACCCCCTGAACACCAGTTAAGAATAAACCAGTAATGAGAATAAATTACACACGCATATCAATTGCTACAAGTCCTGTAAGGAGTGAGGCCTTTCTACATCAACATCTGCTGCAGAATTAAAACTGATACATTAATAAAGCTCTCCCCATCCAAACCAAACAATGGAAGTGTAACAGTTACCCAATCAGTTAAAAGAATAAACCTTTTAAATAAATAAATTTGCGCTTCACCAATTTATGTCACTGTGGTACTTAAGGCGAAACCTTTTAAAGGAATAGATTTACTGTGCATACAGATCTCCACTGGGTATGTGTAATTATGCAAAGGAAAGGCATTACTTTTAAAGTGGATGAATGGCTGATACTTTTTGATTTACTGCTAGAAACAGAAAAATGGTAATGGCATGAAATAAGCATTTGCAAAACCGTTGTGGCAGACGGAAAATGTTTGATTTACCTAGGGCATCCATCAGGTTCTATATTTTAGATCAAAGTAGATAAATGGAAAGGCAAATGGATATTTGGAAAAAAAAAATCTACTGCTTTTCTGTCAGCCCTGCAAGTAAGTTAAATGTTTGGATGAGGAAAAAGCCCAGGGCTCTTTGGATGGAAGGAAGTAATGATTCATCACTGCTCTGGCAACTACAGCTTTCTGTATTTACCTGAAAAGGTGACATGGAAGTCATTGTCACTGTCTCATTCTGGGCTTGGTTCTTAGAGGTGGTTTGAAGGCAGCTGGCAGAGCTCAGCATTTCCACCTGACACTGGAGACAGACAATGAGTATCCTGGGTCATGTTTTCCTCTCAAGTTCTAATTGTTCACTTTCTTTTTCTCTCCTCTTCTGTTTGAATTTACATTAGTGAAGAAAATCTGTTCCAGTTAAGAAACACATCCCCAAAATTGAAACCCATTGCCTTCTCAGATCCTGCTGAAGTCTGTGCCATAGGAAAGCACACTGAAGGTGGGGTAAGGCTCATGCACAATTACCTGTGACAAGTCAGAAGATAAAAAAAAAAATCAGCTTCTTCCTATGGCAGAATTCTTCCTAGAGGTTCCCAGTGAAAAGCATGATGTCTGATTGTGCCATGATCCTGTTCTGAACTCCTGCTATACCACAGTGCATCACCAGGAGCTGTATAGTGTATGCATTGTGTCCAACCCTTAAAGCATCACCAGCCCGGTGGTACATGTGTTGCACAGATGGTCTGAAACATGCAGAGTTAATCCAAAATGTTTGGGACACATCCAATTTGTTGTGCTTGTGCAAATCCACAGGAGGGTACATGCACAGGAGCCCCAGCCACATGGGATGCACTGTGAGTGTGCACACCACGTGCAGTGGCCATTTCCAGTTAGTGTCAGATTTGCTGTTCATGCACAGTAGAAAGGATTTGCTCATGTGCTGAGAAAAGGCTGGGAATACTAGACATCTGGAAATCTTGACAAACATACATAATCCTTGAACATAACCCTCTTGACAAAATGTCTGGTGTGGGAAGGACACATCTGGAGAAATTAAACATATGTCCCTCTGCCTGCTCCATCAGGAAATAATGGAGAATAGGGTGTGGCCTCTCCAGCTCTCTCCACAGTATTTGGAACACAAACAGCAAATCCATCAGCTACTTTTGCATCAGTTTATTCTATGGAAGGGTCCCCCAGCTCTTAAAAAGGCCAAAGACTAATCAAGACTCACATATTTTGCCTAGACAGGTAAAAAGCCAGCAGGACTTGTAATTACACAATAACAGGGAGCTGCTCTCTAGGATGCTCATTTCATAAAATTATCATAACAAAATAAGCAGACTTCTGGTCCCTGGTGACTTACATGGCCTATGTTTTTTAACTCAGTAGCTTATCCTTGACCACTGAAATACTGGAACAGGTTATGCAGAGAGGTTGTGGAAACACCATCCTTGAAGATATTCATAACCTGTCTGGACAAGATCCCGAGCAACTTGTTCTCATCTGAAAGTTGTGCACTTTGTCTGTAGAAAAAGCCATTGAAAGCTTCCATGCAAGGAACAAAATAAGCATTAAAATACTGAGCTGGAAATAAGGCCAGACCATATTTCTCCTCTTGTAATAAATCAGCACTATATGTATATATTAAATCCAATCCCTTGATGTGTCCAGTTTCAGTGATAAAAACTTAGTGAGCAGGGCAAAAGTTATTGGGTAGAGATCAATATTCTTGCTTGTTGTCCTTGATTGGCAATAATGTGACGCTTTCTCCTTGACTGTAAGAGGCGCTTTTGTGATTTGGGAGCATAAAGAAATTCTGTACTTGACAGATTTATATAGTAGGAATACGCTAATGTCCTTTGACCCGCTTAAGAATAAATACGACCTACCAAATTGTCATTTTTATGGGTATTTACAACTGAGGCACTTTGTAAACCTTAGAACTAATATTTCCCAAAGGAAATCTGTGCTCTCGAATCTTGATAAATTATTGAAAAATACAAGCCACTACCAGCCCTACAAATTTCCTCTTCTATTTCTCCTATTTTTAGTTACACAGGAGTTGTCAAGGCAGATTGGACCACTGAATTATTTCACCAGGTATGTTGCTGCAGCCGTGGTTAGTCAGAGGAATCCTGTAATATTTTTGGCCATTTGATCAAGGCAGTGTAAAAAACAAACCTATTTCCTGAAACTTGAAGGTTTTTTGGTGTGCGACTGAAATACTAGTTGTATAATTCTTTAAATTCTCAAATTACTGTTAGAACAGTATTACAGACTCTAATTTCCACAGCTCAAATGCCACCAGCTGCATTTGCTGTCATGAATGCCTCAGCTGATAAACAGGAGTAAGAATAAGCAAGGAATAGAATAAGTCATCCCAGTTCACCCAAACTCCAGTGCTGTCTCATGGGTGTTGGGCAGATATTCCATAAATTTATTAACTTGTTGCTGACCAACTACATCCTTAGTCTGCAGGATGTAAACTTAACAAAAGTTAAGTAAACGACTTAACTCTGCAGGCCAAGTGACCCAGAAGCCTTCACTTGACTTGTTTGGTGTATCTCAGCTCCATTTCACCCCACCTATCCACCCACTTGCCTCACAAATTTCTCCCACTACCTTTATGCTGTCTCTGCCCACAAATGCTCTCAGAAAAGACAAACTAACTCCCCACAGAGGAGAGATGGAAACTAATGAGATGAAGACCTCTGCCCTTCATAAGCCTCTTCTGGAAGATGACAGCACATGACTATACCTCTATTGCTTGGTCTTAAGGAAACAGAAGGTTTTGACACAAAACTGGTTATTAACATTGTCATCCACGACAGAACAGTTGAAAGCTATTTCCTTTTATCCTTATTTGTCATCTGAAAGTTGACAAAAGTCAACACTACTCCGGGCAGCGTCTAAGACACGAGACTTACAGAAGCTTATTGTTTCACCTCTTGGTTATATCCCTGTACAACAGTACAGAAGTTCTCAAAGGTTTTCAATACATCAGATTTTGACTAAAGCATCATGACGTGGCACTCAGCTCTACTTTTACTCCATTTCTAAGGGCAGCTGCTTTTCTATTTTTCTTTGCGCATCTGTGGACAACAAAATCTTTTCTCTCTCACAAGAATGTCTTCATTAAGTCAGTTTCTGCCTTCAGCTTATTCTTAGTCTTCTGCATACTATAATCTATGTATATGCACAAGAAAGGCTTGAGAAGCAGACTGAATAAGCAGGAAGCTGGAATGAACAATGAGGCAGGAACTGCAGGAAACTTAAGCATCTTTTCTTGCCTTTACTGCGCTGCCTTCCTTTTCATCCTTGTTTACTGCTGAATTTGGGATTCCTCCCACATTTGTATGAAATATGATTTCAGTGTCCTCTGTTCTGTGACCTCTTTCTGGCAGCAGCATGACATGGCACATCTAATAGAGTGACTGTGGCACAACATCAAACAATTCTGAGTTTACTATCTTGAACACATGTTTTCATATCAGATTTGGCAAATTTAGATATGTAAAATTTCTTGCACACTTAACTTACACTTTTACACTTTATGTTGTTCACTAAGTAATAAAAAGGTCCTAAATGCCCACTGATTCATCAGCTCCTACTCCCTACACTGGATATTCCATTTCCCTTTGCACAGGTAGTAGGACAAAAGCAAAAATTGCATTTTAATAAACAAAACACTCAATAACCCAGTAATCCATGCACCTAGCAGCATCTCTGTCCCATTCATTTCAAGAAGAGTGACGTCCTTTGAAAAAAGAAACTATGAAACACTAACATTTGCTGACACTGAGATTAATTTGTGAAACAGTGAAAATTTGAAACACTGAAATTAATTTGTGAAAAATTTGACAGTGGCAGGAAGGAGAGGAGTTAAACATAGATAGGGAATAGTAATTTTAGCCCAAATCAGCAAATCCCTTCTTGACACCTTGAAAAATACCTGATATAAGATGAACAAATTTTTTAATCAAGATAATTACTCTCACACATCTTTTCCTATCCTTAAGTGTTTAACAAGGAACAGCTTAGCTCTACTACTTCTAAAGATCCAAACTGTAAGCAGAGAAACAGATTATGTCGTGAATTGCAACCCTTCTGCCTCATGAGAAAGGCTTCCCTGTTTGCATTGCAGAAAGACTTTTTTCTCCCGAAAATTATCTGTGCATTTAAAGATTAGGGTGAAAAAGCATCTACTACTCTTGAGATTTCACTAGAAACCATCTGGCCTTACTTTTAGTTCAGCTGCACCAGGGAAGGTTTAGCTTGGATATTACAAAAAGTATCTTCACCAAAAGGGTGGTCAATTCTACTATACACCATGGCATTTCAGCCCAGAACAAAAATATCTCAGCCAAATTCTCCATCCTTTCTGAGAAATACATCCTTTAGGTCACAGAGACAAGCACTGTCAATGTGCAACAAAAAAGCCATGGCCAGTTGTGCTCCTAAACTCAACTTCCAAGTTCCTCAGCACAGCAAACACTGTCAGGGCGAAGGCACAGGTAGTGAGTGATCTTTAAAGGTTTCTTTTTAAAGATATATACATCTAAATCTGTTCTTGATCCACGGAGCTGAGAATTCCAAGCCTAGATTTTTCTACAGGTCTCACCTCCCATACTGCCATAATTATCCTGCGAAACATCAGCTTTCACTCAGGAAAAAGTGTCTCCCAAGCACACAACAACAGGGATGATCTTGGAAACACAACCCAGGTGCAAACTCACAAAGTCTTAGCTGAAGAGGCTGCAAGCAACCTGAAAACTACAGCAAACATCCCCATTCACTTCTCTCAAGAGAGCCCTGCAATGCAGCAACTTGTCATGGACTTCAAGATTTTGCTAAGGCCAAATATTTTGGTTTCCTTTGCCCTTCCTGCTCTGCCAGGACTTGCCCTCAAGTTCTTTACATTCCTCAGTCTCCCCATAGTGAGGAGTGCATTGGAATAGGTGCAGCAAACAAGAATTGGACTCTGAGTTGTCATTAGGGAGTCTGCTGAGTCAAAATAATGGGATGAAAGAACACCTTAGAAGCTGGGTAAGTTGCCAAAACGGCACTTAAGAAAATCTCTGAAAATAATCCACAAATCATACAAGTTTATACATTTTCAGCACCAAAACAGGTAAAAATCCATTTGTCATATTAAGTACAGATAAAAACATTCAAGTTTTATGGATGGAATGAGAGTTTATGAAGATTTATACATTGATTTAGACCACAAAGTCTATTATTACCAGTGAGTTTTATTTACCTATAATTTCATTAAAGAGACCCCATTGTACTAGGTATCTTTCCCGTTGTAAAGGTGATACTGAATCTTCATGCAAAGTCATTTTGCTACACAAATGGACACTTATCTTCTCTCTGTTGGGATTATAAGTGAACGGCAGGAACCACACCTGAAGTTTGGGCGGGCAACTACTGTTATATTTTCACAATCTATTGCTGTTTTCCTTTCTGCTCAGCACAGAACAGACAGAAGTAAGAACAGAAACCATGCAAGAGCAAACTGAGAGAAAGAAGAGATCCAACAAGAAATGGAGGCTACTGACATTTTAAAAGGGCAAATTGAAAGCAATCAACACCCAACAGAACTCAATGTAAGATGAGGTGATAGCTTAGGCTATACTTAGGGTAGTGTAATGAGGCTAACAAGTGCTGTGTGTTTTAATGTAAATTAACACAAGATAATCTCTTCACATATTTAAGTGATGCACTTCAAGTTAATTAATACATATTTAATAGAAGTCTTCTTGAACAGCTGTTATTTACTTCTGGAGTTTCTACACATTAGCACTGCCTGCTTTGTTCTGCTCTGAAGTTGTTCATGCTCCAAAGTACTTTAACAACTTGGGCTGTATAAAAATTGAACAGTCTTCCCAAAAGAGACAGCCTTTCTGATAACTTAATATTTTCAAGTTAAATATTCAAACACTTTCTGAACAAAAGGTCAAATTCTACTTACAGCATCTGTGTGAAACAGGCAAGCAGATGCTTTATGCTGCTAGACAAATACTTTTGGCACAAAGAATGATATAGAGCTGGCGATCAGTCACATTTTCAGGCTTTAAAATCAGCTTTCCTTTACTTCTGTTCCCTAAATTCTGCACTTGCCATTCATATGTAACAATACAGACCCAAACTAAGGCCTCTTTCCACAAGTATTACACAGTGGTGTGTTAAATGAAATCCTGACAGTGAAAGTGCTGTCTACAGCACTGGTTGCATGTTATGAGTATTACACCAACTCATTAGGGCCTCTGCCTTAAACAACTGCTGCACATGACATTACTGCCCTTACACCTTGCATACAGCACTGAGGAAGTTCTCACCCCCGTTATTCAGGTGAAAATCCATTTGAGTTTCAAGCACTTTTGAGTTTTTAGGAATAAGTAGAAACCGGTTCAAAAAACATGCTGGTAACACATTTTCCCTTTTGACAACAGTCACCAGTTTCTTTGAAAACAACTATCATCACTGAACAACTATCAATACACTGAACAAGCAGTGTATCAGTTGTTGTTTTCAGCAGACCTTGAAGATTTTTACTCTTCTCACGGATGGCAAGTGCTCATTGCTTGCATGTCAGCCTTTCCAGCTTACAGGTTTACTGAAAATAACTTTCAAAACTGGCAACAATTGTATTAGTACATACCTGCTGGGACAACCTTCATTAAATCTTCTGTGCAATGATGTATGGAAACCTATACAAATTGTGAAAGGCCCAAAAACAGTCCTAAATGCACAAAGATCAAACACATTTACTCACTTAAGCACACTGATATTACTGGTATCTAAATTGATTTTTTAATTTTATGTGGTCTTTTTCACAATAGAGGGCATAAAATGGCACTCATTACTCAGGCTAAGGATTTAAAGACTAAACCAAATCAATGTTTTACCTGGTAAATAAGCTGAGGCTGAATGAATGTGTGTAAGACAGATTCAGAAGGCATCTTCATGATCCTTAAATAATTTTGCACCAGTAGCCTGGAGTTAGAGTTGCAGATGCAAGGAATGAGGAAGATGACCTAAATTCTCCACCCACCACTCCCATGAGTGGGGCTGGTACAAGACTGGGTTGGGTGTCAGGTAGAATGAGATTCCTGACCCCCATAAGGCCACAGGAGTGCTCCTGCTGGCACCAGAGGAATGGTGAGGACAAGTGCTTGGGACCAGATTAAAATGCCTGTCAACAAAACAGCAACAGCCACAATAACCAGGCACCTGAAAGGATTTCTAGGCATTGAAACTGTCAGTGTATTTAGGAGGAAAAGGGAGAAAAGCCATGGTTGTCACAAGGTCTAAAGAATCTCTTTTCCAGCAGGTCAAGACACAAAAGACATTTCATTGCTTTTGATGGGAGTCGTGTGGGAGACTGACTGGCCCAGAAAACAGAAACCTGAGAAGACAATCTCAAACTGTGGTGCTCTAGAATCACCATTATGTAAACAAAACTAAATTTCTTGGAAATCTTCTTGCCTTTGGAAGGAGGGGATGTATCTCTTGTTCAGAGCAGCACGGGCTCTCCGCCAGCTGACACAAAAACCTGTTCGTATACTTGCTTTGATATTTACAATATAACTTCCATCAGCATCAGCAGAAACTTGATGCATAGACAAAGGAAAGAGAGAATTCCCAGAGGACAAACTTCGCTCCAAGTCCCAAGGAATGAAAACATTTGCCCACATTTTATACAGCCATGACATAACAGGTATTCTTTGGGTTCTTTGACTCTTCCTTAGAGCTGAAAGATCAAATTCATGAGGAATCTCTTACAACATACACAGTGAGAGTGAGACTAATATTTTTCCTCCACATTTTACAGGAAAAATTAAAATCTGTGTTTACCTATCAGCTTTGGTAGAAAGGTTTCTATCATACTTATATCTCACGTATTGGAAGGAACCTGGCAGTTTTTAACATCACTAATGCTAGTCTGGAAAGGCACAAAGCTGGAGGCACTTGCTGAAAAATAATAAACTTTTATTAAAATTTCCAGTTTTTGCAAAAGCATTTTGACTACATTCCAACTCTACTTAAAATATAATTAAATATTTACATTTATTCTCTAATAAGTATTGTAAGTAAATCAATATCCCAATTATCTTAAACTTCTGTGTTTCATACAATTACTTCATTTTTGTAATAAACGCACAATTTTAATGAAAAAATAATGATCTTGAACTTTAAAAGAGCCCTTCATTTGAAGAGATGAAAGTGCTGTACATCCAATCATTCATTATGTCTTACAGCCCCTGTGTGATGCAGGTACTATTATCGTTTTACAGATGGGGAAACTGAAAGGCTAATTAACTTGTCCAATTTACAATACTTTTAGCTGTAAACTTAGTGCATCCTATTGTACTTAAAGGCAAAACAGAACTCAGCTCTCCTGTGATGAATATTTACTGTAAATTCTTTAACTCCATAGGCATTTCAGTTATAGGAGAGGACATATCACACAAGCCTTCAGGACTGGGTTTGCATTGGTGATGGCTTTGAGCACCACAGAAATGTGCTGCCTAGAAACAAACATCAGAGCACCAGTTCACTGCAAAGTGTCACCACGTTTCCCAGCTAGTTATGTTGATTATGTGCATTTTTATTTGATGTTATTCACCATTCAGCCACACATTTGTGCTTTAATTCTGTACAATGTACCATACTGCATTTATACACACACACAAGCAAGTACTGTTTACTGACAAGCTCATTCCCTCAGTGGACTTATGTGCTCCATAAATTTCTTTACTCGGTCAGGATCAACAGCATTTGCCCAATAACCTTCTTTCTTGAAATACGAACCAATTATCAGAGCATCTGCATCCAAGTAATTCCCCACATTCTCCAGAGTCACTCCAGACCCAATCAGCACAGGAATCTTCACAGCATGCTTAACCTCTGAAGAGAAGAAAACCAAAATTAGGGTTAAACCCTGTCTTCGAAACTCTATCGATAAAGACTTTAATTTGCCTAGTTTTTCAACAAAAAAAGGGATCAACAAATTCATGATCACAGCATTTATTACTTTGCTACAGAATGAAACAAGTTCTCTAGAAAAAACACCTTTAGCTCTAAACAGGTGTTAAGAAAAAAAAAACCTCACTTTTTACATTATGTTCTATGAAATACTTCATATATTTGCTTGTATGAAAAACAGCTGTGATCATACAGACACCAGTGACAGCTCCAACCAGTGTTCCAGAAATCAAAAGCCAGAAAGACAAGTGGTCTTTATCACTACTAGGAATGTCATGGAACAAAAAAGCCACTTATTTTTCCTTTATACAGTGTTATTTAATTATCTGACCTTTTACCTAGCTCCAAAAGGAGAAATAGGAAAAAAAGAGGCTCAAAATATTATAGATTCACTTCATCTGTCAGGCAGAGGGGTGGATCTCAGCCCATGGTCCTGGTGACCATGTTCACTGTGAAATGTGTGTGTTCTCACAGACCTGACTGTGCAGAAACTCCTCCATGGCTCAGTTACGAGAATTCACATCTTTTGGAATAAAACCAAAAAGGGATGGTTGTTTTGAGCATGGAAAGGTTCTCCATAGATAAACGAAATGTTGTTACAGTATTTGCTGCAGAACTTGGGTCAGTACTAGCTTGAGGGGAGGGAAGCCCAGTTTAAGCATCCTTCTCATCCTCTCATTTCAAACTGACCATCCTAAGAGTCACTCATAGGGCTGGATGCTTCATGCCTTAGAGAAACGCTGTGAGGCATTATTTCTGACCGTTAAAAACATATAAATTGGCTTAATTGGTGATTATCTGATGGAAGGTGGTTATAGCTTGAGGTGACGAGAGGAAAGTACATAAGCAACAAATAAAAGTCTGCTTCAAAACACTGCTTAAATGAAGTTTCATCAGAAGCCTAACTTATTAATTATGTTTCAGGAAAGACTAATTATTTATCACCTTCCTACTTCACTGAAGAAAGAGGATCAATTAAAATGCTCTTGAATCTCTTTTTAGGTCATATGCCCTACCATTTTTCCATCTAGGAACAATAACCCCTTCTTAAAAACATTTTTACACAAAAATGAAATCATTCCACACAGCCCTTCCTGAAAATGTAAAACAGATCAGATGGATCATGCTAATATGATTGAAACTTTAGTTATTTCTATGCATATTTGATATTCTTAGTCATTCTGCTTACAGCAACAAAACAATTCATTTTTAGTTATTTATAGCATGATTACTGATATCCTGTTCTAGAAAAATCAGATTTTTCTTTTGTATAATATCTTTATGCTCTCTGAAATATCCTATCTGCTTCATACTGACACCAATGCAAAATTAAGGTGCTACAACTGACCACAGATTTGTGCAGCAGTACTTCAGTGTATCCCCAGAGGAACTGGGCTTCAAGTCAATATTTGTTTTCGTGACAAGTGCGTAAGGCACATTAGCAGGTAGTGGATTCGTAATTATTTCACATCAGCAGGAAAAACGAAGAGCCAAATAATTAAACAGAGCACGTTCACATGGGTCTGAGGCAAAGACTCAGCCCCACTAGGCAAAGGGGAAAACCCAGTGAAAACTGAGACTGATCTGAAACTCTGAAACACCCCAAAGCTTTCCAAAGTAGCAAGGTATCCAACTGCTGCTGTGATCCACACATGACACATGGAGTCCACACACATCTCCTGTGCTGGAGATTTATTCAGACTGACAACGTGAAGGACGGCAAAGGGAGCGCTCAGTGTGCAGCGAGACTGCGTTACCTCATTAGGAATGCTACAGATGCTACTTTAAAGTCCTTTCCAAGCACATCAAGCCTAAAGTTGATTAGTAGAAGGTGATTTGTCTATTGGCTGTGTTAGTACAAACTCTAACCTGTAAAAGAAAATAAAGCAACAGCAGTGAGATGTGCTTTCGTATGGCAATGTTCAGTCACTGTCAAAATGTCTCTAAACACAGAGCTTTGCTTTAAATCTCTCAGCTTTCTTGGCGTTCTTTTTCTGGTTTGTTTGTTTGTTTTTTTTGACACAGTGAGAAAAAGGAGACAATTTTGTGATGTTACAGTAACAAGACTGAAGTTTACACAACTCGCACGTTTCTGTTTCAATGGGCTGTAACTAGAGGGCACTGTGCTCTTTCTTGTGGCAGCACAGCTGCAGATAGGTCTTTAATAAAATCCAATGAAATAGTGCTTGGTTGCAAAGCACAATGAAAGCATTTGAACTACGGTATGCACAAGTTTCATGAAATAAAGGCCAAATGCTTCTAGCTTGAAAACAATGACAAAGAGCAGTGTAAAAATAAGCACCACGGTGCCAATAACTTGCTCGACTACTCTTCTTTAACAGCTTTTTCATTGCAGTGATCACTGTACCATACACAACACTATGTTTATGGTAATGCTCCACTGTAACACATTTTTGGTTTTTAATTCAAAGGACTTGTTCTCTGCCATTAAATCTAGGGCTTAGAAAAAGTACTGATCACTCACGTCTCCTGTTTATCTCTGAGGGCACCACAAAGGCAGCAGCCTCTATTTTGACCATCAAAAGGTGAGAGGGTGAATCAGTCTTGATGCCCCTTTTATGAACAATAATTAAGGAGGTGACAGTCATAGCCAGCTCTTGGATTTCATTATGTACCTGTCTTCCACTGGTTACTCAGCTGAGGCACTTTGCTTTGTGCAAAGAGATAACTGAGCAGTCATTACACAAAGCTTTGGTCACTTAAAATACAGACTGAATGCAAAGCAGGTATTGCAGCAGTTATATCCAAAGGAAAAAATCTGGTAGATTCACACACTCCAACCAAAGAACATTCCACAAGGCAGCAAACTGGAACAAACTTTTACAACCTCTTAAATGAAGAGATGGTTTGTTAATGAATTACAATTGAAAACGCTCAGCTATAATTCCTGCTCCTTAACAACATGAAGTCTGGTTTACAGTCCTCATACTCCATGGACCACTGGTGCCCTGGTGTGCCCAGGCAGCCCTGGAGCAAAGCCTGCCAGCCTCTGCAAGGAGAGGTGCTGGAAACTGCCTGCGAGAAAGCAGCGGCACAAAGTACCAGCAGAGTTCTCTGGCTTGACAGGGAAACACTCACTTCCCACAGCCCATCACAAGTCAGTCAATTCCACACAAAGACACAAAGGCAAAACCACTTCTGTATTACTGCACAACAAAGCTGAAAAAAAAGACATGACAAAAATCTCATCTGTCTCTCGGTTCTGCTTTCAAGAGATGCTTTGCAGTGTGATGAAAGGTGCCCAATTGTGTGTATCACTAACACAGCACTTCCAGGGCTGCATAAATTCGTGAAATGCAAAATTTCACTCACATCAACACCAACTTTGTAGCATGTAGATCTGATCCCTTTTAAGAATCTCCTGACATAGATATGCCTAATTTGTCATTTCCTTATACTGTGGAATATTGATTTTTAAGTTATTCTCTTAACTGTTTTAAGACAACATCCTTCTCATGAGAGGGCCTGCTAACATCGAAAACGCTGTGATCTAAATAAAACAAACCCACGATCTGCAGACTCTTGCTTTCATAACACAAATCCAAACACAAAATTAATGTGTACTTCATTACAGCTGCCAACTCTGATTCATTTTGTTCTTTGGATCCAGAAGGAGAACAAGACAGAGACTGACATGTTTGTTCACATGAAAGAAAAGCAGAAGCCATGGTACTGTCTGGTTGAAAGTTCTGTGACAAAAAACCTCTGGGCCTACAGGTCAGGTTTTGCTCTGTGATGCAGCAAATCAGTGGAGGTTCCACATACACATGTGAAAGCAGAACTTAACCTAGGATTTTGCCCAAAGACTTATCAAATCCTTTTTAAAAATTATTTAATCTGCATTAATACATTAACTGCAGGCAAGTCTGGAGCTCTAGATTAAGGAAATTTTTTAGTCTCTAAAGGATGCTTAGCTTTCATCATCACCTGTTCAATGTATCAACATTCATTTTAAATGCTCTTAAGCACGTATGATAGATATTAAACCCTGAGAACACTGAAAGATTTCATGCTTGAGGTCCAGGTTATCTATGGCAAATAAAGTAAGTTTTTCGTGCTGATCTGTTAACAAAAATTGAATACAATACACTGCACTGGAACTTCAAAACTTTTTGTGTTAAAGCATGTCAGAAAGAGTAAAACCTTAAAAACAGACATTCTATTTTATGTAGTGAGACATTCAAATTCAAGCCATTAATCTAAATTAAAATTAGTGATGAAAATTAAATGTCCCCATGATGGAACTTTAATTCTAGCATGGGAGCGATACAGTTTCATAAAGACAGGCCAAACTTATGCCAATATAAAAATATGAAGAATCACAGCACTTCTGCAAAGGTCAGAACTCATAGGTCAAATGAGTCTCCCTTGATAAGAAGTCCACACCACTTAAAAATTATTTTGATGTTAATATCCTCCTATCTACCAATGAACTTGTATTCTTTCTGAAAATCTTCCAAGCAGTACTTTCCCTGGTATTACTGTTTGGAATGCTGCCTGATCAAAATGCCCCCTTCCTCGCAGGACTTTCATTTTCACTGTGAAAGGTTAAAATGCTCACCTCTTCAATGGAAAGATTCATAGTTAGTTAGATTCCTAACAAAGCTATAAAGTAGCTTTTTCTTCTATTAGGACCTTTTAGGAATTAAATAGCTATTTTTTTTTCTTCAATTAAGCTTCAGCATCACACAAAAGCTTGAAATAACTGTCATTTTTGTCCTGCCAAACCGCTGTTTAGAAACATACCACAGCCAATCTGAATTGAACAGCAGCTCAAACCGTGTAAAACCAAACCCCACAGTGAAGAGTTTCTTCTCGTTCCCCTTTTTCAACTCCCCTCTTAAGGAACGTGCAGGTTTCCCCTTAAGTGAATATATGGATTTCTACACGAATTCAGAGTTCAGTGCCTGCCGGGCAGGCTTTGTGTGACACCCCTCACCTTGCAGCTCCCGGGGCTCCGCAGGCAGAGCCGTGGCCGTGCCGGTCAGCACCACCCCATCGGCCAGGAAGAGCTGGGCAGCCTCGGCCGTCTGGGCCACGCCGACATCGGCCGTCAGGGCGTGGGCACTGCAAGAGCAGGACCTGGTTACTGTCAGCACACACCTGTTACACACACCCTGCAGCACGGACTGCGTTTCCA
Organism: Pipra filicauda; assembly: GCF_003945595.2. Lineage (NCBI taxonomy): Eukaryota > Metazoa > Chordata > Aves > Passeriformes > Pipridae > Pipra > Pipra filicauda. Next base: position 380,186 of record NW_024105197.1, read on the forward strand.
ACAGAACAACCAAAGGCAGGCTTTGCGAGCGAGGGCAAGTGTCCTGGTTTAAATCGGGAAGAAACGTCACAATCCAAGCAAGAGTTAAAAAAACCAACCTCAACAACCATTTCCATCAGGGAAGCAGAACTGATGGGCCTGTTGCTCCGGGTCTCCTGCCTCTAAAGAGTGATTGCTGAGTGTGAGCCACCAAGTGTCAATTGAGACGGCTGCTTACACGTCGAGCACCTGTGTTTCAGAAATGTTGAGCACACAGAGCTCTCTGACTTCAAGTGGGAGCTGTGGTTGTTCATTCATAAATCAGATCCTGTTGCCTAGAACAGAATCAACAGCCTCCACGTCATTGCACAAGTCCAACTAACTGAAAGTATAGTTATTACCTATGATATAATCACAGGAATCATCTTACACAGCAATTACAAGCATCAATTACCTGCAACCCAGCTGTTCAACAGCAGGCTTTGATGTATGGGTGACACACTTTGAAACCTATAGCAATAGCAGCTATTAATTTAAACAGTCCTAAACTTGGAAAGAATTCCAGCCATTGCTGGTTCAACATCTGACTGTTGTTTCTGTATTTCCATCTAAATAGAAAACAGCAGCTATGGCCAACATGTTACACTGCTGAGTGGTGAAGGCACCAACCTCCTCATGGATCAGTCTGTATGGACAACACTTGGGTCTGGCCATATTCAGAGGCAGCACATGTGGCAGTGTATGGAAAAGGAAGTAATTCCCTTTCTGCAGCTGGAGAAAGGCAGGCCTAAGTACCTAACACATACAACGACATTGAAAAAGGGCTGAAGAGTAGTTGGCATCTTAAAACTCACACATGGAAAGTGGCTGCAACACAGCAAACAGACTACAAAAATAGTCTGTCCTCATTTAAAGAACAGGAACATAGCAGCTCTCAGTGGCAGGTGTATTTTTCTACATTAAAAACCTCAACCAACAACATTTTCTTCTGAGCTTATGAATCTGCCAGAAACAGGAACCTCTTCTCCTTCCTTAAAAAGCACACCCTTTGAACAATGGGAAGTATAATCCAAATATCAATTCACCAGTTGTCAAGACTAAAAAAAAAAAAAGTGATATGATGAAATCAATTTCTTTTACAGAAAAGTCTAATGAAATGTATTTTATTTATGTATATCAAAAATCATTAGAAAGAAAACACCCTGAAAGTACCTGAAAAGCTTAATTTGACCACACTGCTTGTTTACTTTCTATTTTGAAATTTACTACTTGCTTATTATATATTTAAGATCTTTCAGACTTGGCTATTCTAATGATTACTCACATACTACACACAAACATTTTAATTAGGTTATTTAGCATGTATAATACATAGCACTTGAGCAGTTCTTCTGGGAAAAAAAACACAAAGAGTGACATCTAAATTGCTGAAAGTACCATGTGACAGGTAAGATAAAGTAGCAGTAGAAAAGAAACTGGATTCGTTTGTCATAAGTTCCTTCTGTTTGATAATCACAGAACATAACCTGTACATAGACAGCACTGATTTAAGTAGAAGAAATCAGTATTATTGGCAGGAAAGAAAAGAAAGATTTTTAAAATGCCAAAATATTATGATTTGGATGCTTTTATATGGCACCTGCTTACATGACTAGAAAATAACCTTAGATACGTAACCTCCAGAAACAAAATTTCTTTACACATAATAGGCATATACACAAGTGTATAAAATCTCACTCAATACCAGATGCAAGACTTTTACAGTCTGCATTTTTAAATCCTAGAGGTTAAACAACTACGAACTTCACAGACAGACCAACCAGCAACTTACAGGTGCAAATTTATTTTTAAATGTATCCCTTAACAGCACTGCAAGACCTTGCTTAAATAATAAACTCCCTATATCATTAATGGTCCTGACACTAAATTTGCGCTAATAATCAGAAAACGGGGGAAAAAATCACAATTATATTCATATTTACGAAAAATATTGTTTATATTTACCTATGTTTCTTTTTAATATCGGCAAAAATCTGAATGTTCTCTGCTCCAACTTGTTTTCTGTATCGTAGCAGGTCACCTGCACAGGCATTTATAATCCCTTCATCAGCCACATGAGAAAACACAAACCCTTCAGCCCGGATAAAATCAAGACCTGAAAACAACCAAAAGCAGTATTTTAAAGACTGGAAACCAGAAGTACTAAATCCAAACAAAAATCCACCTTACTGCCCTTCTTATTTGATCCCAGCACAAGTTCCTCCATATGTTCTAGGACTAACCAACGTCGCTTTTCCACAAATTTAAGTTTTACGTGCTTTATTTTCACCCATATTCTGACCTCTTTCCATCTTACTACTTTTAGCTCTGATCTCTCCCATAGAGCACACCAATTTTCTGTCTATCCCCATGGTTCCCTTCTTTCTCAGCCCCTCAGTTTGTTCCTGAGTGGCTCAGAAAAGGCAGCTGCACACCCTGCCCTGCCTCTTGCCCTGACGTGCCAGTGGGCACACGCTGACAGAGGAGCAGGTAGGTCAAAACACGGCTCCTTTGTCCTTTTCTCTCCAAAAAGGGTCATTACCTTGCATCTCTTCCCTCTTTCAAGAAACTCTTTCACTGTATTACGTCTTTCCCAACATCTACCCCCCTGTTAAATGTGCCTCAAGTTGGCCATCAGGTGAAAAACCATCAAGGACATGGACACAGAGGAATAGCACTGTCATCTTTCTTTATGAAATTAGGCACGGAAACACAGCCTGAAACACAACCCATCTGACTCCATCTCAGTGTAGCATGTTTTCTACACAGCACCACATCAATAAATTACTTGTAGAGCTGTGCCAAAGGTACGAAAAAAGGTAAGGTTTGGGAAGAGCAAAACGTTTTCCACTGTACTCCAAACTTACCCTGATCACCAATTCTACCATGTCTTAGCAGCACGGCTTCCACCATATTCATTAATGTTTTGCACTAGGAAGGTTTTGTGGGGTAGATATTTAAGAGGAAGATTACAAATAATAATTATTTCACACAGGCCATTCATTGACTATCAGGGACCCCTCCCACAGCCTTGAAATATCCGTGTTGTAATACTGAAGCCTTGGACCACAATGTAATAAGCCTGCAGTTGTAAGGCACAAGATTGAATCCTGATTCCCTTATTCCACTTCCCTCTTCTCCCAAGTCTTTCATAGCACTGAAGTTTATTTCACCTGTCACTTAACATCTGCACAGAAGCTCTGCACTCATCTTGTGCGGTTTTGCTGTTATTCCAGTTTGCTTTAGAGGGCTCTTCCAAGCCCTTCTGAAGCTCTGCTGCTGCTCCAGCTTTGGAATCAGCTGCACGTTTAATTAGAGCTGACATCATACCAAGGAAAGCAATGCATGTGGAAGCAGCTATCGAGAATGCAGTCCCACCCACCAGAGAACTGAGGCATCACCCTAGCATATTTCAGATACAAACAGAAATGATCTTGAAAATGTATTTACCAAATGACAAGGTGCCTGTTTATTTTAAAATTTCAGTTTCACTCCCAAAGCCCTGAAGTTGCAGAAACAGAAGCTTATGCCTGATAGAGAAGAGCCTGTATTGCTTAGCAACACAGACTCCAGCTAACAAGAAACATCACAGATGGATGCCAAATGAAATGCAAGCTGTCCTGTGCCTTGAGATTAGCGGCTGAAAAGCGTGGAATATTCTCAGGATCCAAAGTCAAGAGTGTGGCACAAGTACAGCTACAGGTGTTTGTAGACACTGGGTAATAAACACACTGCAAACAGCCTGATTGAGACTTCTGCATCTGGGAACAAAACCTACAGATTCTACTACAACACCCAAGCTTACAGAACAATTCAGAGTTAAGTAAGAAAAAATATTTCTCTAATCATAAGACTATTGAAGGGTCTAGAGACATGTTACACTTTCACAGCAATCAATGTTTAACTCAAGACAGGAGCTATTCACTGAGTAATTTCATTTATTAAGGTCACTGCTTACATGTTTGTTGACACTTGGTTTGTGTTTCCTTAATGTAGTAATTTAAGACTTTTTGCTGAACATTAGTATGGTACTTAGTTTAACAAGGCTGCACTCTTGATCTGGGTTTTTAGAGGCCATGAAAATACAAATTTTAACCAAGTGTAATAGGTGCAGGCACCATATCATTATCCTTCTGTTTTATGAAGCCATAATCAGATTCCACTAATGAATTCATTTTTACGCTCATAAAGTTGTGAGAATGATACTACTGCTTACTTTCACATTTGGCAAGCTGAAAAGTAATAGCTGCTGAATAGTTACTAGGCAAGTCCCATTTCTGACTTATATGGGAACAAAACATTTTGTAATCTCACTGGAAAACAAGAGCAGGAAGTTTCCAATGAAACCTAATAAACAGAATTTTAAGATAATGTTAAGAACATGGAATCAAGTAACCAGCCACAGCAAAGCCTGCTCAAGGAACTTGAGCTTATGTCTTCCTCAAAAGCGAGTCCCCCACTATTCTCCTACCATTGGCCCACACCTTTGCTGAAGCACCCAGCACAAACACAATTTTGCTGGCATTCCATTCTTTAATGCCTAATTGAATAAATAAATGTTTCCTAAAGAATCAAATTAAATGAAAAAAAAAAAAAAAGAAAATCCCGACCTCCTCAGATGCCTCATCCCCTGATTTATTACTGTTATTTTCAGATCTATCTGCCAAGCTGCTGGGAAAATTCAGTAATTTCATCTGTTACTATTTGGCTACCCACAACACATTTATTAGCACAACCACATGTTGCTGAAGTTGAGCTTCTAGTCACACTGTAAACCTGCTGATTTTCTCCTGCCCTTTACAAAATAAAATCATTACCTTCTCCTAGAGACCATTTATAAATTCCCTGTGTGGTTCTCTTCAGGGTGGTTATTTCTACCAAAGACAGGAATTTCCACAGGGAAAATGAAATGACTGCATAGTAGTCATAGTACAAGATGCTACATATGCTTTTTAGCTAAAACACCTTTAGCAAGTTATTTTTGTAGTGAAAGCACCCAGGACTTGCTTTATTAATATCTACCTATTAAAATTGTATTGACACTAAAGTCACTACTAGGTTCCTACAGAAAAACTACTCAGATTTGCTGCCTACAAAGTAGCACTCACTTTACTATGATTTTGCTTAAAGTGATTTTTTTTTTTTGCTTTCCTGTTCAGTGAACTTGAGACAATCATTTTTAGAGAAGTGCAACGAAATGCATTAAACACAGGCCCTTCCTGGCTGGTGTTCTCCAGTTACAGAGCAAATAGTGCAGAACAGTAGTAGAGCTGAGCAAAACTCAAGCCCTCCAGGAATTCTCTCCCTCATTAATAATTGCTGAGAAGAGAAGTGCATTGTTCCCGCACTATATCCCTTATTTAGTGATGATTTTTGCTCCTCAAAGGACGCATAACTCGTTAACAATCTGACCATTCCTTTTAAAAATAAGGTGTGTACTATTTTTGCAAACACCTATGTCCCTCAAGTATCCTACATGAATGCAATCTCCAAAACAAACTGGATTCTGTTAGCGTTTTTATTTTAGGTTTTCATACAGGTTCTGCTGCAGCAATAAAAATCAGGTTTTGTCAGTTTGTCAAGTGGCTTATAAAATGGCAACTTCCGATTTCAGAGCACACAAAACAAATCTGAGACCAAAACACATCTACTAACAAGAATGTAAACCTTTCAGAATATATTTGGCATAATTAAAACTGTCACTGCAGGTAGGTTACCCTATATTATTTTACCTGAAGTGTGGTTTTCAGTTAACACCAGCATCTTCTGTCTGGTTCTATAAAATTTTTACATTCAAAAATGTGCATCCTTACTGCAACCACATAAGCAATTTGGGCAAAAAACATGCATTAACCCTCAATTTATGAATTTAGGAAGTACAAGCTTTCCACATTAAGCCAACCCCCATCTTTACATCACGGAATGTTACATATGAAAAACTAAAATTACTTCAGTAAGCAGTAGGAGCAGAAAGGTTAGCAAGTCTAGGATTCATGCAATAAAGACAGATTAATTTATATTTAATTCCCCCAAATGCAATTTAAGTAGTTTGGTTATCTGTACATTCATTATTTGTTATTATATAAAAAGCTTCATTCCATCCATTCATTAAAGGAGACAATGAAAACTTAGTTTTAATGGATAACAGTAGTAGCAACAACATATTATTAGATGCTGAAACAGGATGCTTAACCACAGTGGGTTAAATTGATCCTCAAATACAATTTAAGTGAAGTAAATAGAGTTACACCAAAGGTAGCTTTTAGACACGAGTAGGTTTAAACCAATCACTACATTTAGACAGGTTTCACCTAGAAAGCTGCTGCAGCGGCCTTGGGATTTTCAGCTGCCTCCAACTGAAGCAGTGCACAAGTATCATCTATTACAATCAAGCAGGCATCTTCCTCAAAAATCTAATTTCTGCTTTTTCAGGGTACAGTGAGCTTTTCATGTCTCATTTTTCATGGTATCTATGTTAGCACAATGCGCAATTTGCGGAGAGTAAATGCCATGGCAAACAGCAGTAATAACTGATGAGTCATTTCTATTTACCTGCAGCCAGAGCCACTGCTATTGCCTGCTGGTTTGCAGCACTCAGGACCTGGACACCCAGTGGGAGCCGGGGGCAGCTCTGTCTCACTGCAGCACCAACCACTGTCATTGCTGCCGTGACCTCTGGCCCGGGACACACCGTGTACGGGAGGTCGTGCATGTTTTCCACTATCAAGCCATCCTGGGGAGATTGTTATACAAAAATACGATCACACCGCGCAAAAAGGAACTTTAAACACGTGGCTAGTTTACCCTCATCCTGTTTTGCATGAAGAGACACGCAAGTTTAAGGGTTTTCCTTCAAAGGCAGGACTACCTGCAGTAAATTGTGTTGATGCGTTTGATGCACACGACCACTTACAAAAAGTGCTTTCATCAACAGCACGGTATTCGCAGGGAAATCATGAGGAGAAATAAATGTGGTTTTAATTATGCATTCATCAATTTGGTTTCCTTTGATCCATCCTAAAATGTGAACTATGGGCAAATGAGTTAAATCTTATACTTCATTAAAAATAGTGTAAAGTCAAATTTCAGTTATCCAAGGGGAATACAGGATATTGAGTATATTTGGATAACGGAGGATTTGGAGATAATCAGGGCAATTTTCAATTCAATTAATGTCAGAAAATAAGTGTTATTTTGGATAAATAAAGGAATTTTTTGTTTATTGTGTGTATTTGTAGTGCGTCTAACACCGAAGTATTAACTATTGATATTTCTCCCATTCCACATTCAGAATTACTGGAAGAAAGATATTGCTATTTATTATCTATTAGACCTCTCCTTCCACATGGACATACTCTCAGCAAACACTGGAGTGATGATAAAATACTCTGCTAATACAATTTATGCAATTTATTGAAAATCTTTGTACATTACCTGCTACCATGCACTTTTCCAATCATTGTATTCCAGAAAGTTTGCAACAACAAATCACATATAATTTTGTCAAGGACTAATAACAAAAGTAAAAATATAGTCTTGAAACATATTCCAGGCCTGATATTTTGCACTTGCAGTGAGAATATTAAAAGAAACTAGATATTTGTCATGAGCTTCATTCTAAAAATTCAAAAAGTTTAAATGACAAACTAACTGCACACATAGAAAATAAATTCTGCTTTCTGGAATCTTATTACACAACTTAATCCTTTAAAATGAGAGCTTTACATTTCAAAGATACTTAACTGAAACAGAATAGAAAAAAAACATTTGAGGGGGCGGGGAGGGAATACAACTAGAGATCAAACATAGCATCTTGGTTAATAATAACACAGAATGAGGAAGAGGAAACAAAATAAAAATATTTCCTTTTTCGTAAACTTTCATATGTAATGCTTCTCTAATCTTTGTTGTAGTGTAGAGAAGCCCTTTTGGCAGGTAAGACAGTATATAAAATGCAGTCAGCATTTAATGGCTGAATTACAGGCTGAGCCACAGACATCATAAATGAACACCTAACACAGAGGATGAGGAGAACTTAGAATGGACATAATCTGATGAAACAACATGGTCAGCCCAAGCACGTGACACACATATGTTCAGTGCACCAGGGCACAGCTGCCTTTACCAAATTACTTACAGTTGAATATTTAAACACACAAAATACATGCTACCTAAAAAACAAAGGGACACAACCTATTAATGGGCAAGGTGACCTGCTATGATGAGCACTTCACATTAGACCTATGCACTATTTGGTGCTTCATCAACATATTTAATTACATAATTCCAGTCCAAAAAAACCCTGAATTAGGAAAAGCAGATATGACAAACAACCAAAATATCTGTCCTTGACTTTGTTTCTACGTCCAATTCAATATGTAACACCCACACTTCTGCACCTGTGATGGGAGGTAGCCATGTGACAGAGATGACAACCTGCCCTAAGAAAACCCACAGCATTTTCAGAAATTGGAAGAAAAAAAAAAAAGGACCAATTTTTATTCAGTTCCTCTAGGCTGAAGTCAGGGCTGTTCCAACCCAACTGAACTGACCAAATGGTCGTACCTCAGGAACAACTACAGAATCCTTTGTGTACCAACAGAAAGAGAAATCCCACGGTCTTTTGCCCTCTTTACATATAAATAATCAGGTCAGGCTGAGCAAGAATACAAAGTTGGTCAGTAGTTGAATGTGGCAAAAGGATTAATGCAGAACTATAATATTTTAACAAAACAAATTAAAAAAATGCAATGAACCATCAAACACAGGTAATTCCTTGAGACCACAAAATCTGGAAGCCTTCGGCTTAAGAATGATCTGCTTGGCAGACTTCACCTAAATCTGGTTATCTGGGAAACTCCAAGCTTATCATGAGGGCCAGGAGCTAGGATCTGGAGCTAGGATCTGCCAAACAGAAGCCCCAGGCTTTCAGGCAGCCAAGAATCCACCTCAACAGGACACACAGGAAGAAAGGTGACTGGGAATGGGACTTCAAATGTTCAGATCCCAAAGAGCCACACAGCAGCCAAAAAAGCAAGAGAATGGGTTGGCAGAATTCCATAGCAATTCCACAGTGAAACGGAGCTTTCTGGGAGTTGCTCCTGCTTTGATAGTTCAGGATTTGCATAAAGCAAATTATTCCATTAGATACGTTAATGAATTAATTCATTTAATAAATTATAAAAAACCTAGCCATAGTACTATGCATAACAAGTATCTGATTGAATTCCAGCTCAAAATGCAGGCATATGGGAGGATTCCAAAATTTCTCTCTTCTGCCTCAAACTTACTATCTTCACTTTTCAGCAACTGTCTCTTCCTATGGCCTAAAGGTCCACTATTACAGTGAATATTTTTGGTAGTACTTAAGAAATGTATTATTCTTTTAGTACCATCCAATAGACTATGTTCTTTTGCATAGTCTGTTTTGTTTAATTAAAAAAAGAACAACATATGTTCTGCAATACAGAAAGCTGAATTACAGAGGCATTAAGTCAAAGCTTTCTTTTACATTTTATATAAAAATATAACACCACAGATTTCTGTGTTTACTGAATTGATATGTATATAAGACAAACTTCTGTACTATCAGACAGCTAATTAAAATGGGGAGGAAAAAACAGTTATGCCAAATTAAAGTTCTTCGAACTTAAGCTTATAGTTTAGAAGTCTGTGGAAACAGCTACTGCATTATATCCTCCAAAGCAGAATTTATTTAGATAGTATGAGACAAAACTCTAGCAAATACCTTTTGTGTTCCTTTTTCACTCAATATTAAGATAACTTAAGTGTTGCTTATATGTAATAGCATTATTATAAGTAATTCTCAAACCATATGTTTCCTTTTTAGGTTGAATTACTTCTAAAGTGCTACATATGTGTGAAGTGCCCTTTGTATCACAGTCAGCAACTGAAAAATAGGTCATCTAAATAGCTCTCTGATTATATAGAGAAATAATTTCCTTAGCTTTATTCCACTTACAGAAACAACCTCTTAAAACACTTCAGCCCCACAGGCACCACAGAAGAAAAGCCTCAAAAATAGCCACAACATTATAAACCACAACAGATGCAACAGTTGTACAAGTTTTAACTCAGCATAGACTTAACATAACTTTTCCCCAGGGAAACTTTAATCCCAGTGTTTCCCCCAAAAACAAAGGTTTTACCTGCAAACACGTGCACACCAACACACACCTTCGCAAGCTCAACAGCCCTACTCTGTCCTGCAGGAAGGAGAGGGAGAGTTTGCACCACACCTCTTATTCTACAGGCTCAGGTGTGTAATAAGGCTATTACAGCTTTTCCCCCACCACAGACATGTGCCCCTTATAAAGGAAATCAAGTGCCTTTGCAGAGCATTTAATTGCTGTATCTAAGCACAGCTTCCCAACAATTCCTTTAAAAACCCACCTCCAGAGCAGATCACTGCCTTAACGGAGGTAACTATCTTATGTTCTCCTGCACATACCATAGGAGGCAGCTGTGAGGAGGTTTGTCTGCTGTTTTATTTTACTGTAATATAGTTAAGATTTGAAATGTTCACCTCTGTAACCCAAGTGATAACTACCTATATTCTTCCATACAGGAATGCTAGTTTATTCTGTCTCGACTGTTATTAAATTCTAAGCATTTTGAATTCCACTTATCACTGTAGTTATAAGAGTAACAGGCTTAAAACTCTCCATTTTTTAAAAAAATATCAATGTAAAACATATGCTGGCAACTGTTTTTAATGTCAGCTACTCAAGTAGCTACAGTTAGGAAACAGCAACCTGTAGTCAAATAATCTTTATCACTGAAATCAGAGGCAACTTGTGCTCTATTTTCTGGCTAGAAAGCAAGTGCCAGGCAGGTTGAATGGAATTAATAAAAGTTAACTTGAATATATATTGTGCATCTTTCTTAAACAAAAGCATGTAGAAATTGGAGGGATTATAATGCCCCATACTCTGCTGCTTACAAAATTTTGTCTAGGGAATTTCATTGTTTAGCAACACAGAAGTACAAAGCATATACATTTTGAGCACAGATGGCTTCCTAACTGAGCACTCACTTGTTTTCATTACTGTGCTCTAATATCGCAAATCTTCCATATTTATTATGTTAAGCTGCTAATGTGTCAGACAAGTCACCTTCCTCTGAATATACCAGGATTTACTTCCAAGTGCAATGCATATGGAGTGAGCAAGACCACATACTTCCTTTCTCCACGTTAACAGCAATTCAAGCAACTTAAAACAATATGTAAACATCTAATAGCAGCAAATGGTTATGTATCTTCTTAAAGGCTACTGTAGGCAGCATTTGGAAACACTGTCAGTAGAAACATCCATGGAAAAAAAAACCCTTTAAGTTTTTCTTCCACAAGAAAGACAGACAGTTTAACAGTTCATTTGGAATACTGAGCAAGAAACACATAAATATTCTCACTACAAAAGCAGGACAGTTTGGAAGAGTGGTGATCTCTGTGCAAAAGCTGGGAAGGTCCTGAAATATTTATCATGAAAACTCACATTTCTCTTAAAGTACCAGAAGAACTAAAGAAGTGAATTGCAGAAAGCATTAGGCAACCGTACCGAAGTTACAGAAGCTCCCCTGATTATCTCTGACATTTATAGCATTAATAAAGGATTTGTTTGTTATATTGCCGTAACACTATTCTGTATAGACCTTTAGAATGAAGATTGCTGTGGAATGCATAGTGCCTTTTACAGGAAATAAACTAAGCATAACTTTAAGCCCTGAGTTTGTCCAAATGTGTAGAGAAATGACTGCATTCACCTCATCTGACAGGTAGGTTTAAAAATATATTTAAGTTCAAAGGATTGCCCAATTTATTACAACCGTTGAAAAGACGAAGTTTAAAAGCCAAAGTAAAGTTTTGTGTTAGTACTGTTTTTAAAGCTTGTCTTAAAGCTGCTCCAGCTTTGTGCAGGCCAACAGTGTAAGTAACTGCTTCTGTACCCTCCCTCACCTTCGGGTATACTTGGTGTCTTCCCCTTGCTGCTCTAGGATTCAATGTGTAATTATTACATAAGGGAAACGGGTAAACAGGCAGTGGAATGTGGGGCAATGGCTTTATGAGCTATAGATTACTTGTGCAACCACTTCTTCTGACACAGGAAGACAGAGACTAGTATTTGCCACTCTTCTGACGTAGATCAAATCACATTATACCTCATGGTGATACTGTAACAACAAAATATGAAGTGACAGTACAGAAAACAGAGCTATTTCACACCTGTTCTTTCAGCTGGCATGAAAAGGAAGAAAACTTACTCATTCTGTTCAACTTGCAGTTAAAGACTATTCTAACTGGGTGGACATCTTGCATGTGCTAATCTGGTTCACAGGCACTGAAGCCCACCTATGTAAACATCATTCTACCAGAAAGCTGCTTGTCCTTTCAAAACAATTCTATTCTCAGCATTCTTGCCTAATTTAGCCTTACTAAGTGCTCTGCCCATAACCTACTTTGTGTGACTCGTCTTGCATTTTGACCTGGGTCTTTTATAATTTAGACTAAGCTCTTGCATTCAATTTTGTTCCCTCTGTAAAGTATCACTCTAGTGATACATTAAATTGTTTCAACTTGCCTGTTATTGAAGTTTTGCTGAAAACAACAGCGACTGCTTGTTCACTTAAGACATTTTCAATCTTGTACACCACCATAAAATGTTCACAATGCTGTGAGCAGGTCAAAGAAAAAGCACATCAACACCCCTCGACAAGGTGTAATGAAATGTTTAAAACATATCTGACCTTTCAAAAGGACACACACCCTGTTAAAATCTACTGACCTATGAACATTACTATAGCACTTAAGGTCCAACAGCAATTCTGCCTCTTCTTGCCTCTAGCTGAGACTGGCCTTTCAGGCCTTCTCCTCTGGATGTGCAAAACAGAGGCATATTTGCTACTGGGGGCCTGAAGAGTTAAAGAGGGCTGAGAAGGGCCTAAGCTTTACCTTTTTAGTCCCTGAATTATCTGTGCTGTTTTGATACAGACACAAAGGTGGGGTGATCCTGCACCCTACAGGTGCCTGAGCTATGGATGCAGTGTATCCCCTGTGCACATGGCAATCCTCCAGGACTCCCTGAAACCAGAGTGCTGTACAGACCCCAAAAATACAGTTGCTTGTCAGACTGGATGGATGAAGCATTCTACAGCCTAGAATGCCACCAACAATCCATGCTGCAGCCCACTTTCCTTTTTTTTCTTCTTACCCCTTCAATGGACTTGACTCTTAGAAGTTGACAGTCATTCAACTTAACTTGAATTGTACAATTTTAATCTAAACTTTTTTAATTATTTTGGGTGCAAGTGATACTTATGTTACGGTTTTCTTTGTAATCTGGAAGGCCTACTTACTATGTTGAAATAAAAGACGTGTATTTAAACATCTCCCTAAACCGTGTGGTTTAGGATGCTTTTGATGAAGTACAGGACCAATTTAAAATATTGGCTATGCAGAAGTGGTTTTGTTCAATGGCTGCCACAGGAAGAAAGAAACAAAACTTACAATTCCAGCATCCCTGTAAGCTTCTGCTTCTTGACAAGCTTGATCAACGATCTGGGTCAATGGAAGAGAACTTCTTGGTGTCCCTGCAAGAATAACGCTGCATACTCCAGGGCACAAATCAAACACGTGGGCAGGGACAGCTCTTGGGTAGGACAGCTACAGGGATTGGCAGGCTGAAATAGGGAGATACAGGGTAAACTTGCTAAAAGGCTGCTCTGTCTCCTTGTGACACACCTTAGTGACTTCTCTTTCCTTAGCTGAACTTGGCACATCTGCTGTAACCATTTAGCTCCTAAATCTAATTCATAAACTTGAGGAACGTCTGTTATAATCCCTTACTGCACCAGGTCTGCTCTTAGCTTGCTATTCGTGCACTTATTATAATTTATCCTGCATTAATGATGTTCTGGACAGTACAACCTATGGGCAAGACCAACCCCTAGGTCTGCAGAATACCTGTGCTAAACACCAGTGAGTTTAAAATCAGTTAAAGCTATCTTGAATCTGCAAGGCTGATCATATCTGACCTTCAGCATTAAGTGTTCCATAGCAGAAATGAACACACATGGATTCTGTTGGAGTTCCATGAGTTTCCATTAAGATCAACTCCAAAGTAGCTTCTGATATTTAGGATCCTAAATCAGGCAGTGAGAGTCTGAAATGGGGGCTGTGCTGAGCCCTCTGACAGCTTTGTCAGATTTCACAGCATGGGGAAGGCTGGACAGTGCCTGGGGGCTGCTGCTGGGAAAACGTGGATCAGGGTGAGCTCTGGGCACCAGCCCGTCAAGGTTGCTGTGATCAGCTCCACTCCCTCTGAGTCCTTGGAAAGGGGGACGAGAAGGCCAGCAAAGACCTGCCTGCTGTCCGAGCTTCCCACTGTGGCAGCTCTATCCAACCTGCACCCTGTCCTAATGCTTATTCGTGCAATTCTCTAACCACTGCTTCTTAAAACACTGAACTCATCAACACCAAACCTTGGTTTTCTCAGCCTGGCTCCTTACGGGGAACCGTCTCCTGCCTTCTTTTACCTCTGAAACGGGGAGATGCCCAAACTTAGGGCACTTCACGAGCGGCCCGTGGCGGCGGCTGAAGGGACTGAAGAGGCTCCCAGCGGCGCGGGCTTTACTCGGGGAGGCCGCAGCCGAGCCAAGGGGCGACACCGGCGAGTGGGGACCCGGTCCTGGTCCCGCTTCGGGTCCGGGTGCGGATCCCGCCGGCCGTGCCGCCCGCCCAGCGCTTACCTGGCAGCGCTGCCACGTGCACCATCCCAATGACCGCCGCCTTCAGCCGCCCGAACAGCGCGGGCCGCCGCACGATCTGCGGGGAGGGGAAGGAGGGCGTGAGCGGAGCGGGGCGGGGCCGGGACCGGGACCGGGGTCGGGGTCGGGGTCGGGATTGGGATCAGGATCGGGATTGGGATCCCGGTCTCGTCCCCGCTACGCTCACCCCGGACATGTCCCACGTGCCGCGCCCTCCGCTTCCGGGTGCCCGTCGGGGCCCCGCCCCCTGGCCCGCCCTCTTCCGACACAGGCCCCGCCCTTCTCGTCCTTATCCCCGCCCCTTTCTCCCCGGCCTCGCCCCTCTCGTTCTTGGCCCCGCCCCTTTGGGCCGCGGCCCCGCCCCTCCAGCCCCGCGCGCGGGCCCCGCGCCTCTCCCGCGCGCGGGCGGCCCCGCCCCGCCCGTCCCCGCGCGCGGGGCCACGTGCGCGGGGGGGGGGCGGCCCCGCGCCGCCGCCGCGCGTTTAAATGTCCCGCCGGGCGCGGCGCGCGCTGCGCGCACGGAGCGGAGCGGCCGCGCCGTGAGGGGCAGGAGGCGCCCGGCGGAGCCCGCCCGCCCCGCGCTCCCGCCTCGCCCTGCCCCGCCGGCTCACCCCCCGCACCCGCCGACCACCCGCCGACGCACCCGCTTCCTCCGGCCGGGAAAGGGGCCGACGCGGCGGTGAGTGAGCGCAGCGCGGGCGGGCGGGGGGAGCCGGCGGGGCCGGCCCGTTCCGCGCCTCCGCCACCCTTTGTGGGCTCCGCGTCCCGCCCCGGCCGGGCCCGGAGGGCACCATGCGCCGGCAGAGGTGAGTGTGCCGGGCCGGGCCCTGCGGGCCGAGCGCCCCGCGGGCACCCCCGCGAGGATTCCGCGGCCGCTCAGCTCCCCCTCTCTCGGCAGTGACCGCGCGGACGAGAAGGGCCCCGCCAGGGCGGACGGCGGTGGGGACGGGGCCATGCGAGCCCGCAAGAGAAAAGCTGATGTGGCCACGGTGAGTGCGGGCCCGGCCCGCTGCCCATGGCTGCGCCCGGGCCCTCGCCGCCTTTTGTTGGGGTGCGGGGCCATTCACCGCGCTGGGGGTGCGGGGATGTGCCCCTGGGGGACCAACAGCTGCTGGTCCCGCGGTTTGTGCTCCGGAAATTATATACTGCTTTTTGTAGTTCTTACAGGATCCCGATGAAGAAATTGCCAAGATGGAGCTGACTAGAAAAAAGCAGTGTGCAAACCAGGTAATTGATTTGGCTTCTGGTAATCTTATTTAGCCCTGTTATTGTTTTGCAGTGCCTCGTTATTATTGCAGACGTGGTGAAACATGTACGCAGCTGCCACATGGTGCATAGCAGTGGGCAAGGGGGACTGTAGGCCCTGGTGATGGAGCCTGCAAAACACTTCAGCTCATGCACGTTGCTTTGGAGTCTTTGCAAGAGACAAGGCCTGGTGTGTTGGTCTGAAACATGATAATACTTAGGTATGTTTAAATGTCCTGGGATTGCAAGGGTGCACTTGAGAGAAGTCTTTTTATGCATTTAGGCCTACTCTGCCCTGACTTCTCTAGAGAGTTGGAAAAGTACAGTGGTTCTCATATAGCTTGCTGGCCGAACAGGAGACACTTAAGCACGTAAACAGAATCATCTCTTGAGATGGTTTTCTTTGCAGTCACTTTGTCACCTGGCAGAGTGAAGATTCCCATTGACAGGGGTCATTATACTGACAAAGTTCCTGATTAGAACTTTGAAGTGTATACTAGGTGCTAATGACATGGTAAAATAAGCTTCATTTCTCTGTAGAATGAAGGGATAATTTCTGTAAAGTCACCGGGAAAATCAATCCTGCAGTGGAGGTTGATAATGACCATTGCCAGTTCTCTCAGTAAAACACTTGGAATGATCTGAGTTATGAACTGAAAACTACCTTTAGGGGTGTCCTCTAGTTCCTTTTATGTTCTTTCTGTACTCTTCAAAGCAGAGATGCTTTTGGTATCTGTCTTGCATGCCACGTTGGTGTGTGGTATTGAAAGCATGTACGTTGAGATGCCCACTCTAAATAAAACAGAGTAGCCTGTGTTCTGGAACAGGTTTATTCGTTTATTCCCCTCCTTTTTTTTTGTCTGCATGCACACACAGGCTCGCTCAGTCACTGTCACTGAGACTTCAGCCCGTCACTGCACACACAGGGTGATACTTAAGTTGCAAAAGTCAGGACCGGGGTGTGCAGGCTGCACTCATTTGGTACGTGAGGCTGTGCATAATGTGGCACATCTAACCAGAAGTGGCAGCTGGAAGTTCTAAGACTGAAGTGGTACCATAACAGATGGGCATCATTGTTTGGAATGGCCTCTGCTTGTTGCAACTGCGTACACTAGTTATCAGTCAACATATTAAGCAGGGCTCAAATGGTGAGCATTTAATGAGGGGATCTCTCCTTCCCTTCTGTCTTTCTTTTGCACAGTATATTAAACTAATTTCTCACTTCTGACAAGGAAGAGCTGCCTGTCCTTCACCACAGCTTTCTCCTTCACCAAAAGATTCATTCTGTTTGAGCTCAGCAAGGCCTTCTAGGGCATATTTATTGCATAATAATAAGGTAGCATTGAAAAAATCTCAAGAGGGACTCAATTTTACCTTTTTCCTGAAAGACAGTGAAAAGCAACTTGAAATATGTTTTGCATACATTGACCTTCCACTTTGAAAGTAGATAAAGATTTCCAATTTTGTCTTCTTGTTTGTGTCCTTGGCTTGGTAGCCATTTAGTGATACTTCAGGAGTGATAGGTAAGCTAAAATTTATATAATTTAGGTGGTAGGCATTAAAAATGTTTACTTGGGAATTTTTTGAGTTAACCATAGGATGCTGGTGGGATTTGACCCCTTGATTCTGTAAACCATAAATAATACGGGTATCTGTGTATCTTTCTCTTCATAGAGAAGGGGTTTTTTTTGTTGTGACAAAGTAGCCAGATTGTTACAGATCTGGTTAAAAAAGCTAACATTTGGCTGCACAGCAGCAGCTCTTCAGTCTATGGTGTGACACAAGCTATTCTCTGATATAAATTGCCATGGACCACTAATGAGAATATGTTTACGGTTCCAGCAGCAGTATAGCAGGCTTGTATGATAGCCAGGGTGATAGTTATTCTGTTGAGACATGACAATTCTAAAATGCAAGCAGCTATAAATCCACTGCAGCCCATACCACATGACTTGTACATTAAATAAATTGTTTACTGACACTAGTTTATCCACAAAGCAAAATATCATGGTCACATCCCACTTTATGACATCTTCATAGTCAATTCATTAGTTTGCTTCTGTGGAACATAAGGCCTGAGTTCTTAATTAGGATGCTGTTACCCTTTATGTGATGAAGGGTGGCTATATCATCAGGTCTGTGACAGCAGAATATTGCATAAATTCTGTGTTTGATTTTAGAGAACTAGCACTGCTGTAATTCTGCTAGCAATTCTCATATTAATTCTGGCTGCTTTCTGTGGATGAGTACACTTCCAAGGCTCCATGTAAAACAAAATTCATCTAACTAGATTAGTCTGTGCACTTGCGATACAACTTACATGGCCACCTCCATCTAAAGTAGAGAATTGAATCTGGAAGTTAGTTTGTTTAGATGAAACCAACTAATGTTTTCATGTGTAAAGGTGGAGTAATAGGAAATAGTGTTGATCAGTTTCTCACTAAATATTTTTCGGAATCTGATCTCAGTGTTGTCAAAATACTCCATCCAACTGGTTTGAAAGTATCTTTGACTAATGCATATTAACTTTAGAAGATCCAATTTAAAAAAACAAAACTTGCAGACAAACAGCTTACAAGTCTTCAGACAAACAAATAAAGAATGTAAATACCCAGGCTGAGAGCTTGACTTGAGCCTAATCTGAGTCAGGACAATATTGTAGTAGAAGTTCCTGTGCCATTGAGAAAGAATTAGAACAACTTAATAATGTCAGTTGCTCTTCTCTCTCCTGTTTATTAATTCTGGAATCCCTTTCCGATGGCAGAGAAAAACCCAATACTTCAAACTAATGCATCCTGTGAGTGAAAAATGACTGGAATTGTAGGTCTTACTATTTCTGATGGGCAAACTAGGGCTGTGGTCTAGTGATCGATACAGATGTCTCTGTTACAAGGTGCTGCTTTTAGGGTGAGATAAACAGGCCTGTCCATCTCCTGTTCCCCTGCCTTTGATTTTCATGCTGAAAATCCTCTGACTTAGCTGTTTGAATTCAGTTCTGAGTCATCCTCTTCCTCTTCTGCTGCCCTCCTTGACCTGGATCTGTGGAAGCTGCTTCTGGTGGCTCCTGGCTCACATTGAGACACACGAGTGTCTCAGCAGCTTGTGTTCTTACAGTGGTTTCTTCACTGAAGGCTCTGCCTGGCCTGTAAGCAATGACCCCAGTGGTCATGACCTGCTCTGTTTTGTGTCTGTCCTATATCCTGAAGGTTGCTCCTAAGATGTGTTTCTATGAATGTTTGATGTATCAGTGAATGGTGACATGCTGCAGAAAACTGAGGCCTGGTAATGTTTGAGCTTTAAAAAAACTTACTACTGAACTCTCACGTCTTTGTTGTTTAGAGCTGTATGGGCTTTACTGCTCTGATGGACTTCATGTCACCTACCTTCTGCCCTTCTTGGTGCTCCTTCTCCTGAGGAGCCTTCTCATGTGCTCAGTTTAATTTCTCCAACCTGTATCTCCGATTAATTGTTTCTGTATCTGGAATATTAGTGTGAGTGTCACCAAGCTTTCCTGCTGGGCTCCATATAGATTTGAAGAGTCACTTGTCCCCACTGATTTTTTTGCTTGCATCCTACTTCAGCTCCTGTTTGCCTCAGAAATAAGCCCAGGACTTTAGTATTTCCTCTGTTAGGCTGCACAGACTCTTGGTAACATCTTTGCTTTCTGACGGGTCCCTGCTTTCAAATTGGCTCTGTGCAAGCCTAGAGGAAGTTCTTCGTGGTTTCCTTACACCCTCTCCATCTTAAATTGTTTCTTTTTTTCAGTGGTGGCTCCTATTTCCTTACAGTTACGGTGTGATGTAATGCAGTTTCTTGGTATCATGTTTTTCACTTTTGATTGAATGTCTTGCTAAATCTGCTTCGGAGGCTCAAGAGTCTGATAATGCTTGTTCCCTCAACCATAATCTGTGCCAGAGTTATGGTGTTCCTTCACCTACACTAATTCAGACTCCTGTCACCCTCCCCAGTAGCCTCTTTCTTTTGAGGGCCCTGTACATTAGTTTACTTATTGTCTCTAGCTAAGCTATATACTTTTTGTGTATATAGCATTTTTTCCCTGGTTGTCTTGTAAAGTGACATTATGTAGTCAAAAACTTGGTTTTCCCCTTCTTCTCATAACACCTAAAAGGCTCTTGACCTTTACTTCTGTTTCATTGTAGAAGATTGAGGGTGGTGAAATCTTTTCAGTAACTGTTGTTGTATGTGGTGTGTGAGGTGTCAGCCTTGAGAACTTTGTGGAGCAGATCTCCGGTCCTTCAGAAGCTGCTGGTGTAGTAGGCACCTTTAAATAGATACTATACAATATACTGCTTTTCTGTTGGTTTGCTGATTAACTGATAAGACAGCACTTCTGCAAAGGCTGTTGGCAGCTGGGCTTGCTGTGCAATTCGGAGAACAAAATGTGACTAAAGTCTACTTAGGAGGGAGGACAAAAATTAACTTAAAGCAATGCTGATATGACACTTTGATTCAAATTTTCTGTTTGTAAGGAGTCTGTAATTTTTAATATAAAGATTCTATTCCCTCTTCTTGCCTTCCCCCACTCAGATTCAATTGTGGCATGGCTGGGTTTGCATGCAGAACTCTAAGAAGAAAAAGGACTGATCTGTGTGTCAGTAACTCAAAGTACAAAGCAGCCCTAGCTGTGAGCAAACTGTGAAATGTGGTTTTGGTTTCATAAAGCCAGTGGTTTCTGTTTTTGAAGCTGGTGCAGGAGGTGGCCATTTTGCTGGAAAGTGATGTCATTTGTAGGAAGGACAGGGCAAGAATCAAGTGTGGAAGCTTCTATGTGAGAGGCAAAGTTTCATGTAGTATTTTGCTTGTTAGCACCTAATGATTCTTCTGATTTTTTTTTTTAATTTTTTAAAAGCACATTAGAAATCTTGTCAGGGAGTTCTGTCCTTTTAGTGGTGCAGAACAGATCAGTTTGCAGCAAAATGGCTGACCTCACTGTTTAGCAGAAATGCCAGATTTTAATTTGCTTAGGCATGATGACATGGTGCTGGCTTTGTATTCTACTGCAAATAAAACCAGTAGTATTTTCCCGGGGAACTGCGTGACGTGTACAACTGGATCTTGTTTGAGTTAGGCAGGAGAAAAAGCAAACCTAAACTTAAGTTTTAGTCCAAATAAAAGGACATGGCAGGTGAAGAGTTGGATGTCTGTTTGCAGACCTTAGCAGAATTCTGCGTATGAAATTGTCAACTTGATAGTTTAGTGGCAATTGCTTAACATGCACTTTCTTTATTCTGAAAACAGTCGGATCATAAGTGCTTTGGTCTTTTATTTTAACACTGCTAGATGAATAAGTAAGAAATTCTATAAACTACTATTTTTCTGTGTTCACTGTCTGAGATGGTTTACATGTAACTGTGATTTCAGGCATCCTATCTACATGTTCCTTACCAGAAATCCCAACCTCACATTTGGGTCTTAAAGTTCCATCTGCTTGTTCTTTAACTGAGGGCAAGTATGTTTTTTGTAAAAACAAAATGCAGCATGACAATAGGAGACTCTGACTTGGATATTCTTCCATGAAACAGTTGTGGTCCTTGAAAAGGAGAGCAGGGTAAATGTTCTTCAGCTTTAGTTGCAAACTTTCTCTACTCTAAGCAACACCCAGCTACTCAGCAGTGGAGAGGCCACACCTGTAGTGCTGTGTCCAGTTCTGAGCTCCTCAGTACAAGAGAGACTGGAACATACTGGGAAGAGTCCAGAAAAGGCCCACTAAGATGAGTCAGGAACCAGAGCACCTTTCCTCTAAGGAAGACTGGGAGAGCTAGGACTGTTCAGCCTAGAGAAAAAAGGCTTATGGAGGTTGTATCAATTGTATATAAATATTTGAAGGGAGGATGTAAAGAAGATGGAGCCAGGCTCTTTTCAGTGATGGGACAAGAGGAGGTGGACACAAACTGAAGCACAGGAGGTTCCCTCTGAACATCACGGAACACTTTTTACTGTGAGGGTGACCAAGCATTGGCACAGATTGCCCAGAGAAGTTGGGGAGTCTCCATCCTTGGAGATGCCCAGGACCATGTACAGAAGGCTTTTGAGTAACTGGCTCTTGGTGACCCTGCTTGAGCAGGGGGGTTGGACAAAATGAGCTCCAGAGGGACTTTGCAGCCTCTACCATTCTGTGATTCTATGCAATTTAAAGAGGTAATCATAGTGCTTGTCATAGTTTCATACCAATGTCTTTTCTTCTACTTACAACTAAAATTAGTATCTAAAAATGCACAGTGTCAAATCTTCTATTTCATTTATTAGATGTCCTGGAATAACATTCACGAGAATATCCATATGCTAATTCCTACTCCGGATAAAGATGATGATCCAGTTAGCCTTGATTACTCTCGCTTTGTACATCTGAGTGCTGTTCCAACCAGAGCCACCCCATTACCAGCTCTAGGGTAAGTGTGCTGCTTTCTGCTGCTGCTCTACCTTCCTCTTGTCTGATGATTCAAGACTAAACCTTGATCTATCTTAGCTGGGCAAACAGGGACGACGTATGGAAAAACATGATAAACAAAGAAGAGACCTATGTGAGAGATAAACTTTATCTGCAAAGGCATCCTCAGCTACAACCTAAAATGAGGACAATCCTTCTAGACTGGCTAATGGAGGTAAGCTTTCCTGTGGTTGTGAGTGTTTCAAGTGTGCTTTTGTTGAAGTGCACTAATAACTGTCACGAGTGCACTTCACGATCTTTGCGTTTAGCTCCAGATACTTGTATTCATCTTAAATTTTGTCAATAAATTGCACCAAACTTAAAGAGTATATGATGTATTGAGTTGGTTTGCAAACTGACAATATATTCTGTTATTCATTTAGATTGATAGTGGATAATAATCAATTTTTGCCTAACACACTGTAAGCTTCTTAAGGTCATGCTGCAGATAAAAGTTGGACAAATGATTGTGAAAGTCACTGTAAGAACGAAGGTGGGGTAGGTTAGAGATCATCTCACAACCTTTTTATCGGTTTTTGACATGTGGAATGTGCTACACCTCCTCTCTGTGTGACTCTTTTTTGCTGTCTGGATGACTTGGTGGCATCATCTCTTACTTCTAAAGTACTCTGAGAATTTTCTCTTTTGAAATGTTAGAAAGATGCATCTTTGCAAAAAATGAGGAAATAATGTTCTGACATTGTTGGAACATGTGCTTGCATTTCCTAAAAGGGTTTTCTCTATGATCTATTTTTTTTTCTTGCAAGTTTCTGTAGTGGCACTCATCTTTATCCAAAGGAAACTGTTTAACTCATGCTCTTAGTTAACATGTTACTTCACAATAGCAGTGAAGCAAAAAACCAGTATGAATTTTATGTCTATCGTCCTTTTTTTTTAATACATCTGTAGCATCTGTTTTTGACTCTTTAACACTCCTCTTGACCTTTGCAATCTCTGTTGTCTCTCCAGGTTTGTGAAGCCTACAAGCTTCATAGAGAAACTTTTTATTTAGCACAAGATTTCTTTGATCGGTTTATGGCAACGCAACAGGATGTTGTAAAAACACTATTGCAGCTTATTGGTGTCACTTCTTTATTCATAGCAGCAAAGCTTGAGGTAAGTATCTCCAGCTTTACTCGCACATAAAAATGTGGATGCACACACAGCACACTCATTGTACACTAGGCATGTTTCGGCAGATTTTATGGAGTTTGTTGCTATGTCTTTTTAAGCTGAGGGATAGGAAAAAAAGACCTTTATTTTCAACACTCCTGTTTTTTTAGGAGTGGGTAAAATTATATTGTGATGTTAGCTAGTTTTATCTCATTAGAGAATTCAGTGCTAGAATAAAGTTTTGACTGCTGTTGCTAGATGAATTTTTAACTGGCTGCTGTATACAGAGACCACTTGTTGCAGTTCTGTTG
Source organism: Pipra filicauda (assembly GCF_003945595.2). Lineage (NCBI taxonomy): Eukaryota > Metazoa > Chordata > Aves > Passeriformes > Pipridae > Pipra > Pipra filicauda. The sequence continues at coordinate 404,105 of NW_024105197.1, forward strand.
TCAGTAGAATACCTACTGCATGGTAGTCTGAGCTATTTTTTAGTTACTGGAACAAATTGAACTATTAAAATACACAGTGCTTTTCAGGTTCTTACTGTTAGTCATTTAGGAGATCTATTCTTCAATCTACTCTTCTCAAGCAAGAGATAAAAGGCCTTTTCTTCAGGATGTTTAAAAAAATCTGGATGTCAGTTACGATACAGTCACAGTGGTGCTGTAGTCAAGCATAATGCAGGTTGTACTGATCCATCCAAAGTGAAAGTTGAAGGGTATGATGAACAAAAAATCTGTGTCTATTAAAGGTAGAAGAGAACATCAGGATTAGGAAATGGCAGGTGGTTCTTTCCCATCCCCTGCTCTCTTCTGAAAGGTTGAAGCAGTGGTGGGCTGTTCTTTTTATTTCTTTTTTAATTTTTTTTTTAATTTAAGATGAGACTAGTTACAACCTATGCCGCAAATTAGATACATGATCTCCTGTCTTCCAGGAAATTTATCCACCAAAGTTGCACCAGTTTGCCTATGTTACAGATGGAGCCTGTACAGAAGATGAAATCATCAGTATGGAGTTGATTATTATGAAGGTACTATTTAAAAGTGGAATTAGTTCCACTTCAGTTTTTAAAATGTATAGCATGATCAGACTAAAAGCAGAGCACCTCAGTTAATGTTATGTGGCGCTAAGAGGTACAGTTTCTCTTATTCATTAGAAAAGTGTTTTCTCTAGGTAACAAGTGATCCAAAGTATCCTCTGGTATGTGTGTATTAACAAAATGATTTGATCCCTGACCCTGTCAGCAGGAAGAGGTACAGGAGAGGATTTGATTAGTGTGTTTCAAAGATCCCTTAACCTACTGGGATTAGAGCTTCTTATCTAGAGTATACAAAGTTGCATGGTTTAAGTTAGGAGCTCTTTATTGACACTGAAGTCTTGTGTATGTCTACTCTTTCAGGCTCTTAACTGGAACTTAAATCCACTGACAGTTGTATCGTGGCTAAACGTTTACATGCAAGTTGCATATTTAAACGAGCTTTACGAGGTAATGCTGCCACAATATCCTCAGCAAATATTTGTACAAATAACAGAGGTGAGACTGATTTCCTTCAAATGCTGCTTCACCTGGAAAAAAGTGTTCTTGTGCTATGCTCATTAAACATCTATTGTCTTGTAGCTCTTGGATCTCTGTGTGCTGGATATTGGCTGCTTGGAATATACATATGGAATACTTGCAGCTTCTGCTTTGTATCACTTCTCTTCATCTGAGCTGATGCAGAAGGTTTCAGGTACTGGCATTTATAAACTATGTCTGATGTACTGACAAACATTATGTCTTCCTTCAGGCAGATAAGCATGTGCCTTGTCTTCCAGGCTATGAATTCTGTGAGATAGAGGAATGCGTGAAATGGATGGTCCCGTTTGCGATGGCTCTGAGGGAAGTAGGAAGCTCCAAACTCAAACACTTTAGCGGAATAGCTCCCGAAGATTTGCACAATATACAGACGCACATAAACAGCTTTGATTTGCTGGTATGGATGATCATGATGGGGACAAAATCTGTCTGTGAAATCTCTGAAGTCTTGTTTCTTCTTTGGTTAGAACATACAGTAAACTTAAGTGAAGTATTATCAGATTGATGCTGAGTGTATTTGGATGATAAAAGGCATAAGGTTGTACTCCAGTTCCAAATTTCTTGGGACAGAGACTTGTCTTGGGACTGACCTGTTCAGTATTTAGTTTAAAAAGAGGATTGTGATTTCAGCCTCTCATCTGAAATGTCAGATAATTACCCTGGAAATCAGAAACATATTTCTACCCTTTAGGATATTTTAAATACCATGTGTTAGACCCTTCTCTATAGGAAATACGGATAATCCAATCTTCTCTGATAAAGAGAAGAATAAAGACTGATCACTTGAGACTGATCTTGTGGGAATGTTGTGCGACAGTGGTAGTTGACAAGCAGTTGAGCAAGAGTGGTTTTTCGTGTGAGAAACTTGCAGAGGATCAAAATCTTGTCCAACAAATTGTGGTTAATCTTAGCTGTTGCAACTGTTTTTCTCATTGGATTCTTTAATTGTAGTAGAAGTTAAAGTTCGTCCTGTTCAGTTTCTGGATTTTGCTTCCTTGAAGGTACCAGAATGTTTGTATCTTATGAATACCTAATGCTAATCATCAGATTCCAAAAGTTAATAATGATCTCTTTGAGTTGTACTACAAGACAACTACAAGTCACTATTTTGTACTATATATGATTTATCAGTTACTGTTAGGGGGGTTGTTACAAACAAATGCGTTTCCAGATGGGCAGTCTATCAAGTTATGAAACACTGAATTATGTTGATCTGTTGCATAGACATACCAAAGTAAAGATTTCTTTTTCTCTTTTTCCTGTACTTTCAGGACAGAGCTCAAGCAAAACAAGCCATATTGGCTGAGCAAAATAGGACTTCACCTTTCCCTACTGGTGTCCTTACACCACCACAAAGTAGTAAGAAACTGTCTTCTGGACTACCATCAGTATGACTTTAGAAACTGTTGACAAACAGTTTTGCTGAAGTGCCTGTTCTGCTGGTTTTCACTCCTGCTCCATTACAGAAATGCTGCCAGTGAAGTTCATAAGCTTTCATGGAATCTGAAAAGGAAACCTTGCTTTCATGTGACAGAAGAGTCTCTCTATTTGAAATAGTTTTATTGAATGTTAAAATATTTTTAAAGAGATGGATCAAGTACACCAGCCACTTGAAAGAACACCGAAGTGTGCTCCAGATGCTGCTACGGAGGGTGATGCTTGATCAACCGTTCAGAAAAAGGGCTTGAAGTTTAAATTAGTTCCTGTCCCAGGTTGTCCTTTGGGTAATCTGTCCCCTGGTGACAAATGGGCAAAAAATGCTGTGGAAGACAACATTTCAAAGCCTCTTTTTTGAATGGCTGGCTTACAACTTGATGCCTTTTAAAAAACTTTTTATTGTAAAAGCTGCTATGTGTCTGTGTATTCATTTTTAATAAAAATGCTGTCTAAGACAGCTGATTTTATGTATACTTTTATTTTTCTTTTAATTATGATCAGCTAAGGTTTTTTCAGACTGTGACCACTAATAGTCTGGGAGTTGGGGATGAATACTGTGGTAACTATTGTTTTATTTATTTACCGCTATTGGCTTATCAATTGAAACTTTCGTTTTGGATACTAAGGTAAAATTGTCATGTTGGGCTACTTGGATTTTTACTAGCCAGATGCAAGAGGCTAGGGAGGGGATAATAAACATGACAAGTATATGGGGAATCCTTCCACAACACACTTGTAGTCATCAGCGTATTGGGAAATTCTTGAATCATTGTCTGGCTTCGTTACCCTTTTGTGATGGTTAGTGAGAGGTGACCAGCAGGAAGAGTCTACCTCTTAAACATAATTATTTAAACATTGGGATTTTGGCATAGTATCTGTGAAAATAATCATAATCATCTGTGCAAAATGAAATTCTGGAGAGCTGTGTGCCTTTTTTACAGGAAGGTCCTTGACCTTTGCAATGTCTGAGAACCTCAGAAGTCCTAGCAGGACATTGTCTGGAAAGCCATGGTTCTGGAGAAGAGGGGAATACAGAAATAAATGGTTGCCTGTTTTTTCTTGTTGTGTTTGCTTTGAAGGACTGTTCAACAACACTTAAAGCTGTTATGAGACTACCAGGATTCATCATGACCTGCTGCAGATAACTTAGGTGCTACAACACTTAATACTTCAGGAAGCTCCTACTCTGTGGGTTAGTTTTTCTAAACATTAGTTCCCAGCAAGCCTGCTTTTTATTATATTTTTGTTATTCTCCTTCTTTCTCTTCCCTGACCCAATATTCTGATAAATGTTAAAGCTTTAATGTAATAAAAATGCCTATGGTAACTAATGGTAAGCAAATTATTTGGTGCTGCTGGCTTTTTTTTTTTTTCCTTGCAATGAATGGTTGTAAGTTCTGTGCTAACAAAGCAAGTGTAAATGTGAGCTGAACAAGTATGCTCGTTAGGGTTTAATTTCTCAGAATTACATGTCCTAGACAAGGAAATGTATTTGTCAATTATTGAAAAAGTTTTTAATACTGAAGGACTTGTCAAGACACATTTTGGTACTTTGTCCTTAAATTTAGAACACAAAATAGGGGTGGGTGGGGGAAACAATGACCCTCCTGAAAGGTAGTCTCTAGGTTTAATTCCTAAATCACCAGGCAAGGTTCAGTACTAGTCCTTTTGCTGTCACTTTAAAGTTCTTGGTCCCTTTCATCTGTTTCACCAAAAAAAGTGGAATTGTAACTGGCAGACTAAAAATGAGGATTGCATTTTTAACTTTTAAGAAAGTATTCTGTAGTAATGTTACAGATATGGTGAACTCTAACTTCCTGTTTATGCTAAATATTAACTATGGTTAATACCTGTGCAAGAGTGAATGCAGGTGTTCCATGTGTTCTCTGGGCTGTGTGGGAAATCAGGATCTGAGATACATAGATATATCCATAGGAATGAAACTGTTCAGAAAACAGGCCTCTCTCTAAATTTGATCTCTGCTTCAGAGATCTGGCTAATTTTATAACTCTTTCTTTTCTGAAAGGTTGACTTGCTTTTATTCCTATGGGAAGCAGTCTGTTCCGAGCATGGAGATATGGGATTTGCAGCTTCCCAGGTAAGAGTGCAGTCACGTGCCAGAGATGCAGCACTTTCCATGTGGGGTGACTTACCTTGAGAGCTATTTTCTTACTTTCTCTTTAATCTCATGTTTAAGAATCTCCATTTCTGGTTGTCTTGCAACACACGTGGATGCTGTGTCTGTCTGAGAGTGGTTCTGTCTTTCTACAATAGCTTAAAAAAAATTATGCAGGAGTTACCACAGGCTGAGAAACACTTTAGGGAGGAACAGTGCAGCTGATTATAAGGAAGATAGTTGTCCCTACTGGAAAAAAACAAACAAGAAAAAAACCCAAGCAACTGATCCTGGCCCAGTCTGGCTGGGGGAGGAAAGGGGGCAATTGTGCCTGGCTAGGTAAGAGAAAAGGGTTTGGTATGTTTACAACTGGGCTGAAGTTTGTGCAGCAAAGATGAGCTAATATCAAATGATGTGTTCCTGCAAGCTGTCTCTGACTCCTAAGTGTGTTACCCTGAGAGGTGGGAGGGGGCTCCAAGGGAGGATGGCCCCAGGGTGATGAGGGAGGCTCGATGGCACTGGGCAACCCTGAGAAAGCAATTTAGCTGAGCAGTGCTGCACACTCCAACTGGAAAATGTCTCTCTTTAATAGCTACGGACCAGCATAAAGCATGCTCCAAAGTAAATTGAATTTCCAGTAACCCAGGTGGCATATGATTATCTTCCTCCTCCTGAAAGGTTTGTCGTAACGATGTATCAAACCCTCACCTTGGTCTGAAAGCTGGGGACATTGGAGAAGCTGAACAAGAGAAATGAACCCAGTGCTAATTTTGTATCACTGCTACTATAGAATTGGAAGCTGGTGGTGGCTGTGTCTGTACTGAAGGAAATGGCCCCAAATGAGCGAGCTGAGGCTGCAGCTGGGGAGGAGGAGTGCTGGTGGGCAGAAATGATGGAGGTGTGGCAGTTCCCACTATGAGTCTGCCAGAGACTCTGCTGTTGTACGTGCTGTAGCTACCTAACAGTAGTTCATGGAAATAGTTCTGCATAGCTTGTCTGCTGTAAAGAAAGAAGATGGTCTCCCTCTGGCTGTCTGTCCCTTTCTAGGTCTCAGGTCAGCATCTCCTCTTGGTTGTCAGGAATTACAACACAAGGGGTTTGTAACACCCTTGATTGCATGAGGTGGAGGCAAGCAGCCAGCCCATGGGAGCTGCAGGTCCTGCAGGCTCTCTGGATTTCCCTCCGTTCTTGGGTGCTGTTGTCTTCCTGTTCAGCACAGCTGCCTTCTCTCCCAGCAGCAGCAGCCTGAATTCAGGCTGGGTGGAACACTCCCTTTGACCAGGCTGTGACATTGGACCCTGGGCAAGTTACAGCAGCATCCCCTCCTGGGGGAGGAGTCAGGGCACCTGAAGGTTAGTTTGGGAGTTGCCAAAGGCTACAATGGGCTTTCTGCCAGGTTGTAATGGAAGGAACACCCACTCAGGGCACTGCAAGGTAAAAGTCTTAGCAAATAGTTCGGGGGGTCAATGTGCAGTGCAGCAGGAGATTGGCAAGTGCACAGGTTGACATTGGATGGACCCACTTCACCTTGTTTGTTGGCATAAATCTTCTCCTGTTCTGGGAATTGCTTCCTCTAGGTGTTTAACAACAAGCATTTAAAGCATCAGATTACTCATCCTCATCTTCCAAAACTTCCTCTCCCCTCACAAAAAGGGAGACACCAGCACATACTGTGAAATAACACGGGTTAGCTCAGACCTTGTCTAGCCTTGAATTTGTTGGGGATTAAGGCCATCTCCTCCTTGCTGGCAAGGCCAAGGTCAGCTTGTATTCTCTCTGGGGAGATTTTTTGCTCAGATTTGGCATGTAAATAGGTGATGCAGCTCCATTATGTGCTGCCTGTGGCAGGAACCAACACAGCTCTTCCTCCCTCTTCTGGTCCTCCTGCCTTCACACCAGCCACAGGGTGGGCAGTCAAGGTGGAGTAACTGAGAGGTTTGGGGGTTTTGTTTTATTTTTTTGTGTGTCTCTGAGATGGCAGGACATAACTGTACAAATGTGAGAAGACTTTAATATCTATTCTTTGTTACAACAATTTGTGAAAGTTCTGTGCTTTGAAGTTAAGAGCACAGCACTTGCTTGGCTTAGGATATGTTTGCCTGGAATATAAGAAACAATTAAGTGCAGAGCTTCTTCTGTCTGGTGCCTGTACAGTGAGATGTGCCCCAGACCCTGCTCCTGGGATGGAGGAGAGCAGGTGCCTGACAAGATCTGTCTTTGTCTGAGGGAAAGGATTTTCTTTATCAGCATGTACTCCTGTGATGTCTTATTAGTCTCAAATGTTATATTTCTGCCTTGGCTTTGGCTAGAGAAGGAACTCTTAAATTCCCATGAGCACTGGAAAGAGGAGGAGGTACTGTGTTTATGGACAGTGGCTGTGGAGAGGAAATGGTTCTCTAAATGCACTTAATGTCTTTCTGGCAATATTGCAGTTGGTCTACACTTTGTTTAAAAATAAATATTCAGCCACATATACATTTATACTATAAAGGCAAAATCAAAGGATCAAATGTTTGGGTTTCTTACAAACTGTATATGATAACATTCCTTGAAACTGAAACGATAATGGATTTAATCAAGAGCTAAACAATTTTCCTGACAGAGAAAAACAACAAGCTTAAACTTTTCCTGTAAAATCATGCAGCTAATGGCCACCCCACAGGCATAATTTTCCTGGTGCTAAAAGCATAGCTGGTATATCATATTTTCTTCAATTTGAGGCAGATTATTTTATTTTCAGGAGGTTCAGGGGCCCAAACTTGTGTACAGATGTGAGTTTCTGGAAAGAAACTGTTGATGGCGTAAGGATGCAAAATCCACTGAAGTTGAGAGTGTGAGACTGTAGTTGATCTGTGTGAGCAGGCAGCATACACTGCTCTGGATCTAAGATAGTTGCTTTTTTTCTTAAATTGGGATGGAAGAGGCCTCACGTAGAACTAAAAATAAGTGGCTTGACCGGAAATTAGGCATTCACCACAAAGAGAGTAAAAATGTAATAAAACTGTAGGAACGGGTTTGGGCTCACCCCTCCCAAGGCAAAAAGAGAAGTAGGGACAGCTGTGATTTGCCAGGTTATCGTGTTCAGACTCCAGTTACACGAACTTACCTATGGCGTGCTCTGTGTGTAACCAGGATAAATGGGCTGAGTGTTCTTGGATTGAATCCCAGAGCAGCAACATCAGACAGAGAAGAGTAATACGGTGCTTTATTTTGCAGTTCTGTGTAAGGTGTTTGGATTTATTTTCTTTTCTGAGGGGGGTACTCTACCAAGACACCAGCCTCTGCAGCTCAGCACCTCAGCCCAATTCTTCTGTGTGTTAACAGTTATTGATCATGACAAGAGTTAAAAGATAACCTTTCTCTTTTCACCCCAATATCCATCTTCCAGTACTTACCAGATGCCAGTGTAATATTTGGACCGTACGTCTCACAGTGAGGTTTGGTTGTTACACTTGGGTTTAAGATCAGTCTGAGAATAAACAAGTTGCTTTCTCACCTCAGCCAGACCTGCCAAACACTGCTGTCTGACGAGGGTAAAGCTGATGTTTCTGGGCTTGTGGGAGGCATCTCTCTTACCTCTGCCAGAATGATGATGATTTTATTTGAGCACAGTGGAGGGCAAGTGAAAACCTTTTACATGTCAGATTGGGAAGTCTGGTTGTCAGCCACAGGCTTGTGAGAGCAAAGAAAAATGTTTTAGTTTTGCCCAAAATCTTGCAGAATGAAGAATGCTGTGAGGAAAGGTTAGCTGATCCTGCATGGTGTTATTAGTATTCTGGGCTTCAGTCAGGAGATTAATAATAGCCACAGACAGTGTCTCTTCATATTAAAGTGTCTTCACATGAGTAGTTTGGGTGAGTGCAAAAGGACTGCAAGGCACAAGCAAGCTGTCTTGTCTCGCCCCAACTGACAATGAGTCAACACTTTAATATAAAGAAGAGACAGTTGGTAACAGTCATTAACATAACAAAGTGCCCTATAGATCACTCCAAATTCATCTGACTGTTTTTAAGCAAATGTTTTCCCCTGAGAAGTGGCAACGGAAGAGTTTGTTGAATGTTTTGCTGCCTGGGCCACCCTGTTCTGCTGGGAGTGGGAGAGGTGCTGCTGTGGGATAGCTGGTCTGGAAACCCCCCAGCAGGGAATGGTATCTGATTGCAGTGACAGTGCGCTGATTTTTTTTTTTTTTTTTTTTTAGCCTGATTTCCTACCAAAGCTGGACTCAGGGGGTGCTTTTTTCTTTGTGGTTCCTCCCCCCATTTCCCTGTCTGTTGGCTTCCTCCACTGGACAACTTAAAGGAGATCTGACTTCTTTTTATAAGGTAAGAAGAAAAAAGAGTCAGACAGGCTGGTGATCTTCTATGTGAAGGAGAGGCATAGGCTCAGCCACTCTGCTCTATCCTTGGCCAGACCATAGGTGAGTGACAGCAGAGGCTCTGTGCTGGCAGGAGGAAAGGTGGGAAGAGAGGAAGAAGGAATTGGGGCAGTCATGTGCATCTGGCATTGAAGAGGGATGAGCAGAGGCTAAGAGTAGCTCCAAGGAGGAAGTGCCATGCACAAAAACAGGTCTGTTACTGGTCCTCATGGAGAAATTTGCTTGACTTCTTTCCCTACCATCGTGCTGGGACGATGCATCGAATTCTACATACCAGGAAGCCATTGTGCATCTGCCCAGAACAACCTGGTTTTGTTGTTGCTGTAACTTCCATGTGCTCCCCAACTATGGTAGGACTCCAGGTTTCTCCTGCCATTTCTGAGGGCTGCCTGCCAGTGGCAAGAGGGCTGAGGTTGCTGGCTGCTGCAGCAGGTTTGGATCCCGCTGCTGCCCAGTGGACTTTGCTCCCTAGCTGCCTGCCGAAAGAGAAACCACCTTTCCTGGGGCTGATCTTATGGGAAGGATTGACTCTGAGGAAGGGAAAATACAGGAGTCTGGGATATGTTGCTGGCTGACAGCTGAATGGCACCATGAGTAGAGATACTGGAGCAACCCAGGTGGGAGTAGCTTTGAGAGGCATCACTTCACCACCATAAATGCTCACATGACTTTGAGTGCCCACAGATGGGTCGTCACCTCGAGGGCAGCAGCAGGCACGTGGGACACTGTTTTGGAGATGGCTGTGTGTGCTTTGGGACTTGTTGCTCACAAGCAGAAGAGAGAAACCCCTGATTCTCCCCAGCTGTTGTGTCAGAGGGGACGTGGAGGAACCCCTTCCATGCGGGGTGTCCGTGGGTGCTGGGCGGCCATCTCTGGGGGCGTGTGAATGCGTCCCTTTGTGGGGGGCTGTGCCGGGGCCGTGAGCTCCTTCAGGGATGAGGAGAGCACTGGAAGATGTCCGTGTGGGACGTGGCTGTGCGAGGGGCAGTGGCCGTGGCGGGAGCAGCTCGGCGGCCCCACGCTCATCGAGTTAATTGGGGCCGCGCTGCAGGGCCCGAGGAACGCAAGATGGCCGGGATTCTCACGGCGTGGGGAGGCCGCGGCCACGGCCGGGACCCCGCCAGATCATTAACGTCAATTAAGTACAGAATGTGTAGATTACTGACATGTTATTGTTAGGGCTCTGAAGGAAATATAATTAATAAACTCCCCCCACCCTCCAAGAGGCAGCCCTTTGTGCTCCCTGCCGGCAACGTCTATCTCCTCCCGCAGCCCCACGCTCCTTTCGGCAGCCCCGGACAGCATTAACATTTGAATTAACATAAAATCACTTTCTGAAATCTGTTAACATTTATAATGTTGCTGTACTTTGCCTGATCATTGCGTTTTTTCTGTCAGTTTGAGCTCAGCGAGTTTTTTTTCAAGTGATACCAAACATAGACCCATTATGCTGCAAAAATCGCATATTTGTTTAATGATTTCCCATTGGTATCTTTGTTGCTATGAACCAAAGCATTAAATAGAAGCCAGCACGTTAATGCTGTGTTGTTCTACATAATAAATTTGAGTATCCCCAAATGAATATTTTTAACAGGGGTTTTCTGAATAAAATGCATATGTGCCAGGGTATTAGTAATTACTTAAAATCAGTTTTTGACATTTAATGTTGACATCTAAAATATTTCCTTTAATTTTTGGTTGCCTCTGCAAACAGAAATGATGGCATTCGTCCTAAGGAAGGCTGGATGGACAAATAACACTTTTACTCACAATGAAATGAAAAGCAATAAAGAAAATGTGCTAAATGTCAACAGTAAAGCATATCTTCTCTCCACGTATTATGAGGAGAATATACCCCAAAATATGCGTACACACACAAAAATCCTTCAAGTGACTTAATATGCTTGGATATTAATGGTTTGAGCATTAATCCATTGCGATGGTTCCATTTTTTGAAAATTGGCTATTTAAATACATTATTACCTCAATAAATTCTCTATGGTCACTGTGGTAGCCATAGTATGAAAAATAATCATCATAAATCTGAATTTACAAAATATCTCCAAAATTGCACAGTTTTGCTGAGAGAAACAGAAGATGAAGTGTATATTATTTAACTCGATATATTTTGTCCTTGCAGGAGTTGCTTGTCTAAAAAAACCAGCAGATGGAGTCTGTTGGAGGACATGAGGGTCTGGCAGCAGCCTGAGAAACCAGCTCGATTTTGTAAACAAGTGATGACTGAGAGCCTTTACTGTGTGAGATGTGGCTGGAAACCTCTGCTGAAGAAGTCGGTGGATGCTGAAGCCCCTGCCTCTGAAGAAAGCAGCTTTTCTGGACACTCAGGTGAGTCAGTATGGGATCCCCACAGAAGGGATCCCGGTAGCAGGATTTGGCAGGGAGTGGTCAAAGAGGGCTTGTGCTGTTGCTGCGTCTTTCTGCTGCATGGTGGAAAACCCAATGGGCTTTGATGTCAGCCCAGCCAGCTGGTATTTTTCAGTGTTAGCAGCTCTGCATTAAACTGCACAGCAGCACCAGAGCAAGGCCATCTGATGCTCTGGGCGATCACTGCTGGCCCTGTGGGGCGGGAGGGAGGCTGAGGATGTGGGATGGCTCATCTCCATGGGCCCTCAGGGGCAGGAGAGGCCAGGGCAGAGCCCATGTGCCAGGCTTGTGTGTGCCATCAGGTGGGCTGGGAAAGCCCTTGTCTCTCCTCTTAGATTTCCCTACTTTTTTGTTAAAATAATGATGAAGAAAACCATGAAGCACCTCTGCACTTTTGCATCCCTAAGCGTCTCTCATTATGCACAAACACACATGTTGGTCCCTGAATGTCCTGGGATTTTTAACAGGGAGAGCCTTGTTATTTGCAGTCAGCAGTTGCAGGGATGTTCCTTGGACAGAGCTGGCTGTTCAGACAGCAGTGTGGGAAAGGGTAGAGGAGAGGATGCTGTGGTTCCTGAGTGCTCCCCTGACACTTTGACAGGACAAAAGGAGGCTTGTGATCTGGGACTTTGCAAGCAGTAGTGGTCAGCAGGGCCTGCAGAAGAATCGTGGCATCACTTGTGTCCCAGAATGGTGGCATTTGGGAGGTTACACGGTAACAGCAGTCATTTTTAACAGAATGGGTGAAGACTGCTCCATCTCTGACTTTCCCCATTCCCAAGATACCTATTCCTTATCATCATTTTCAGCTTGTGCCCCTTCAAGACTGCTCTCACCCACACCTTAAGATCCTTGTGCAGGGATGTGGGGATGTCACCTGCTTTTGGATTTCTTTGGCTGTGTTGTCACTCAGCTAATGGTGTTCAACAAGAGTAGACCTTGGTGAGCCAAAGTTTGCAAAGGCTGCTGAAATACTGACCCTGTTAATCAATGGGAAAGTTTTGTCATTACTCTTTTCCCTTTCACTCAAACTCTTACAACCGGAGTAAACTGTACATACTGTCTTAGAGGATGTATCCAGGTTGTTCAGCCACACACATGTAAGGACAAGGAAAGAAAACAAGAGACTCTCGAGTCCCTCTTGAGCCCCAAGACACTGCAGCAGAATGTGAAGAGCATGCCCAGGCAGCAAGCACAGCACAGACACCCCCTTTCACAGGGGGCAGAGTCCAGACCTGTGTATGCAGAGACCAATCGCTGCCTAGCTCAGAGCCAGGCATCTCTGTAGGTTTAGGAATGTAGCAATGGGATTAGCTTTGCTGCTAAACCCTCAAAAAGCTGAGCAGCCTATGAATTACAGCCTTTCCTTTCATATCTGCAGCTGAGTTTGACATGTGTAGCTGCAGCTGGCCCTACCTCTACAGTTTTATTTGATAAATCTGATTGATGGGGGTTTTTTAATTCCTCTCAATCTATTTAAATTAAAGAAAAAAAAGAGAGAAGTTGAAAAGTGCTGTAATTGCGAGCAAGCACTATAGAAACCTACAGCCAGCAGGCACACTTCAAAGGGAATGGGGCCAGCCTGGACCCTTTCGTTGCTGGCTAGGGAGGGCTTCAAATATGCCTGCAAGGTAGCTGTGTTTTAATTTTGATCTGTACCAAAAGAGCTTAATTGGAAGATGCCAGGTGGGTCGATGCACACGGCCTCTTCAGTGTGATGAGTAGAGCCTGTTGATAGAGCAGATGCCAGAGGTGGATCCCTGACATGATGGAATGGGTGTCCTGGCAGCTGGGAGCCCTCTTTCAGGCTCCCTGTGTGCAGGCAGTGTCTCCTCTTCTGCCTGTGGAGCTCTGTTTTGTGTTTGGTCAGTAACAAGGAAAAGTTCCCTCCTCAAGGAGCATGATGCATGTAAACCCTTGATGGTACAGAGCAGCCTGGCTGCGCTTCGTGACACTGGGAGCCCACCTCCCTCAGGTCCTCAGGCACAGGCCGTGTGCTCTGAGCTCCCTGGGCAGCAGGAGGGGCACTGCTCTCCTTGGCACTTGTACCTCACTGCTCTGTGCCCTTGTGTCCACTCACACAGCGATGTGGCCACTGCCTGGGCTTCTGGGCACGCTGAGCCAGCAGCCTGCACGCCCCTCTGCCGCCTGGCTGCATTAGCACTGTCCTGTCCAAGCCTTCCATGCCTGAGGAATGGGGCTTGGAGAGCAGCAGCCTTCCCTGGCTTTCCCGCCACCTTCCCCAGCAGGCTCCCCTGTGTGGCTGGTGAATTAAGCAACTAATTTTCATCAGTGTCAATGCACCTTGCACCTAACTCCAAACTACCAATTAAAGTTATCGATTCTGACCAGCAAAGGTACTAAATTCCCGCTGGAACTGACAAAGCAGGTACTAAAATGTACAGAGACAGTCTGTTTAATGCAACCACAGATTAAAACAACTGATTCATCACCTTTGTACCTTTACAAACACTAATCCTTGGGATGTGAGTCTGGACACACTCCAGTGTGTTTGGAGTCTTCTCACTTCATCTGACCGGGACAGGTTTGAGCTGCAAACCTCCAGCTGCCCCAACAGCTCCTCAGAAACAGGTTGGATTTTTTTTTTTGGTTCAGCTGATTCATTCTACAGGATGATTAATTATTGTGTAAAGATAATTTTATGTTTATTGGTTTGGGACATGAGAATTTATCCCATTATTTCCTGATGCTGCAAACATAGACAGTAGCAAAGGGTTACTATTTTTCACCAACCTCTGCTGTGGATTCTTGTGTGGCTTTTCTCAGCCTGCTCACTGAGTTTGGTCTTTAGCTTGCATTCTCTCCATATATCTGTGCTCTGGAGAAGGTATTTAAAATTTTTATGATCTAATTTCACCTGACTGAAGGTTGCATCCAAACCATCATTGATAGGATAATTTGTCCTGGAATATACAGAAAAGATGTTTCATCCTCTGTTATTCAGTCTGAGTTGATTCAAGATGCAGGAATGTTGGCATTCCTCTGCAGCAGGAGTGACCTATGTCTGCACAATGCATAGCAGTAGTTTAAAAAGGTAATAGTGTGTTTGAACTAAGAGTGAGGAGAATAGGAAAGAATATTATAATTGTGCATAACAGAAATTTCTATAATTAAAAGTGGAATTTTCTGGCATTGGAGCAGAAATAGCAATTTTCTACCCAGTGAAGCTCCAAATTATTTTAGAGGGAATTAGATGTATTCTCCTGGACTGTGATCACTCTGAAAGATTTTTTTGATGCTAAACTGTCTCTTAATATTGTAAAGAGCAAACTGTGTTGTCCTCACCTGCTGCCAGCTTGGAAGTGGAAACATCAGTGTCAGAAGTGTCATGGCTTTTGGATTTGTTGTACAGTTCTCTTTGCACATGATTATAACCTGAGAAATATGTTTTATAGCCACTATGTATTTCATGCACACACTTTTTCACTGTTTGAGCTGAGACGGCTATTGGCTTTATATGCAGCTGCATCCTGAGGAGCTACTTTTATGGATTAGTAGTTGAAAGATGCAGGAGGTTCTGTGCTCAGGACAAAGAGCTCTGTGTGAGCAGAGACCTTCAAAGCAGGCTGAGATAGCAGAGTATCCAGGAGCTGTGTTGCCCAGGGACTCCCAGATGTGCCATCTCAGTCCCTCCAATGCAGTGCAAAACTGAAGAACAGTTTCTTTTTCTGGTTTTTTTTCCCCCCCTGTTTGTTCAGAATTGGCTTGTGTTGTAATCAACCACTTCAGCACAACACCCAGTACCTTTCTGGCTTTTTTTGGCTTTCCCAAACTTGATCTTCTGCATACCAGAAGGCTGGCTAGATGTGCTCTGGGGATAACGGTGATGAAATATTTGGGATATGCCTGTGTGAGCACTGTCACTAGGTTGCCCTCTAGTTTTATTTCCACTGCAGCTGATTCAAGGCTGTTGCCATCTAGCCCAGGTTTGTCCCAGCAGTGTTCCTGTGTGTCTTCCAGACTGGGAGCCTCATGTGGTCTCACATCAGGTATCAGCCCTAGGGTAAGCTACATTTGTGTGATTTGTTTTACTGAAGGGGGAAAAAATTCAAGTGTTTGCTCACATGAGAAAACACCCTGCAGGCTGGCTCTAGCCTGGTCCCATTGGTATGGAATGCTGGTTTAGCTCCCCTGGATACGGCTGAGCATCCTTTGGAAAAGTGGTGGAGGGATGGGCTCCTCTGGCTGAGCTTGGCTATGGTGTGTTTGGTGTAACTCATAAGACAGCGATGAGTGTTTGCCTCCATTAGCTCTGATGTAAATACTACTGCTCTACCCTGACAATTGACAGCATTTTCTGCTCAGCAGCCCAGTGCCAGGCGCTGAGAAGCTGTTCCAGAGCAGAGGCTGCCTGACCTGGCCTCTGACCTGCTGCTGTGGAGAAGATGGTTGACTTTGTGCTTAATGTACTGGGTGGGCACCCAAGGCAATTCCTGGTTCTGCCACTAACTTCTACTGTGACCTAGGATAAATCATTTAATCTCACTTTCTCTCTTCCTTAGTCTCTCTAGCTCCCCGTTTGGGGAGAGAGGTGGGAGCAGCAACAGTAACCTCCTTTGTCTCATCTTTAGGGCTATATTTCTAATGAAGTGTGGCACCAGACATCTTCTATTTAAAGGGCTGCCTTCTGAAAACAGCTCTGTTTTTACTTGGTTGTGAAGACTGAAACCCACACTGACCAGGGCTTGTACCTCTGTTGCATTATTAGGTCTTTGCTGTGATGCAGCAGGTGGTAACACACATTGCTGCAAGAGCCTGGTGGTGCTGCTGGTCCCTCCACCTCTCCCTTCACTGGCTGTGTTCTGCTTTTCCCAAGGAAACTCTCCAGCTGTCCTCTAATGTCTGTGTTAAAGCAAGAGCCAGCTAAAAAGTGCCCTACCTAACAGCATGAGGAGGTCAGGCGAGGGAACATATTTTTTCTTGCAGAGCTGACATAATTGTTTAAAGCAAACAGACAGCTCAACATTTTTACTAACTTAGAAAATCTGGCATCTTGGGAGAACGTGTTTGGACTCAGCAAGGCCATTTTCACAGGGAAAGCATTGTCATTAATCTGCATGTTTGGCATTGCTGCTGGAGAGCCTCCCTTTTTGCTTTGAACGGGATGTATATTCATGGCCTGAAAGTTGCCTGGTTTTGTTTTCATGCCGGCCGAGTGGTTCTGCTGGGGAGGGATGTCCGTGCGCAGGCACTCGGCTCTCCCAGCTGCACCAGCACAAAAGCTCTGGTCACTGCTGCTGGATTGTCGAGCAGAGTGTGAGCTGTGATTGTATCGAGGCCAATGCAATCATATCACCTGCCAGTCTGGGGAAAAATAGGGTCTAAATAAGATGACAAGTGAATGATGTGGTCAGAATTAAAAGGATAAACAGCATCTTTCCCTTAATGAGCTCTGTTTAACATGTGAGAAGCCCACACATGCTTTATCTGTATTCTGACCAGCGAGGAGCCTTGCCCAGACTTCATACAACAATTCATCACGGCTGATTTGTGCAAGGCATATTTGAGATGTGAGATGTGTGACTCAACCTCTTTTATTCCCTCATTAATTTTCTATTCTGCCTGAAATGGGTTCTTAGAGTGCTCATCACCAGGGTGTAAGCTGGTGAAAATGGGGCATTAGGACTTCTGCTCTTACTTTTGTCACTGTGATTAGATAAAGGGGCAGATGTACAAACACCTGGGGTAGGACAGGCTGGGCACGTGTGTCACCAGCACCTGCTTCCACCTGCAACTGCTCCCATGAATGTGCAAGTCTGAGAACAGGGGCTGATCACTGGCGAATTGTTGACAGCCTTCCCAAGAAAATTGGTGGCTGAAAAGTTGGGAGTTTGAAGTTTTTATCTCAGGTTGATATTTTTGAAGACCTCACCTGAAAGTGCTTGAAGATCTGGTTTGTTTGGTGAACTCGTGTGTACATCTGTGTCTCTCACGCAGATTTGCTTTCCTGCTCTGGTCCTTCTCTCCCTTTCAACGCTCCTACACATGCCTCTCACTGTGTCTTTGTGTTGCATGCTTTATATATCACTCTGCTGTGATGTGTATTAACTACTCAGACTCCCAAGGGCCTCAGAAGATGAATGGCTTTATCTATAGGATTCCAGTAATAATCCATTTGTGTATGAAATGTGCTCCTCAGTATTAGTGCATCGCAGAGGGCTGGCATTATCTGATAGCTGCAGAGGAGGCTACGGGCAGCAACTGTGTTCTGAGCAGTGCCTCGGGCTCTCCCGATAACTCCTGACAAGTCACTTAAATCCTTTGTAGTTCACTGTATCCAAAGGCAGATGTCTCTCAGCTCCATGGATATGCAGGGTGTTGTGGCTTCCCGAGCTAACACCTGTGAAGCACCTCAGCCTCTGGGGAAGTGCAACCAGTGACTCCAAGCAGTGAATCCAGATACCTTCCTGGGAGATGTCGTAGTGTAAGAGGGCTCAGTGACACCCAGGGCATGTTAGAGAAGAGCCCACTTCACCCACCCTCCTACAAATGCCCACCTCAGATGGAACTGGGCTTTTCCAGTCACTTCAGGCAATGCCTGTAGCAGCATGGCAGCTCGCTCCAGTGTGCAGGGTATTGTCCACTGGCTTCAGATTTAATTTCAGATGATCTTAGTCCACCAGGCAAAAAAATGCAGCCCATGCCAATCAAGAAGTACAGAGCACACAGTAAGCACAGTTCAAAAGCTGCATTACCCTTATCTATTAGTAATGATCAATTAGCATGAAGGTCAGTGGGCAGCCTGGAAATGAGTCAGATAAGAAGGGCAGAAGGAGGACTTGAATGGAAAGGAAATTTTTGATTCATATTCAGCGTTTAAAGTCATAACTCTGTAACAGGGGGGGCGGAGGGTAGCGTTAAGTAGTCCTGCTGTCACACTGACTCAAATAGAGTGTAAATCACGCTGGGAGAGTGCTGTGGCTTTTCCCTGGTGCTAGAGCATTATATTGTATCACAGAAGGTATTGCAAGTTGCAAGAAGTCCTCCTTGCCCTCCAGCTCACCCTGAAAATCCCTGGCCAGTTTGACCACCCTGGCATGGCACAGCACCACAGGGCTGGTGGCTGCCATCAGTGCCACCAAAAGCTTAAACTTCTGGTCCCTGGCTTGCACCAAAGTGAGAAGGATTGACAGTGAAGGATGGTGCAGGACAGGGGTGGTGCCTCAGCGGTTTCCTGGGCATCATCCAAGCAGAGGGTACCATTCAATGCAATGGTAATGTTTTTGGGGAAGAAGAACAACTTGTAACTGATTAACTTGCATTTTTTGCACAGATGATCCAAGTGTGCCCCAAGCACAGGAGCCTCCTGCCAAGCCAGGTAAAGGGGATCTTCCTGATAAGATACATCAAAGCTGTTGCTGAGAAAAAGAACTGATGTCTGAAGCAGCTTCTCTGCATTAGAACAGACAAGCGAACTGTGGCACTTGCCACAGATTTCAGACAGCGTGATACAATCTTTCTTGTTTTCTCGTGTTTACGTATCCCAGGTTTTCTCTGTTGCTGCAGGGCAGGTTGGAGGATGGGTGGAAATCAATCTGTCACTTTCCAGTGTGTGAAGTTTATTTCTTCCTCCCCTTCTCCCACGCACACGGACACTTGCCTGCGTGCCAAGGCTTAAGGAGACACCGCACCTCCCTCGGCGCTGGGTGTGCACAGGGACACATGTGCACTGTGCTTCCAGCTTCTGTTCCTGAAATACCATATGGTCTGGCCCACGAGCTTGAAATATCCTGGTGAAGCGATGTTTTAAAGCATGAGACCGCTACATGCAAGGTTTCTTCTGTTTTCTGGAGGCTAATTAACCCCTTAAACAGGGAGACAGTAGTGAAATGGGTGATCCTGGTACCAGGCAACTGCACTGCCTGTTGAAGTTGATGAAACATAAGTACAAAAGAGAACAGGTAGGGGTAGGTTAAACCCGGTGTTCCTGCCTCTGACAGTTTACTTTGAATGCACTCATTCACTCAGCCTCACCATTTGGATCCTGCATAATCAGAGATAACAGGCGGATGGTTTGCATGAATAACTAAGTTTGTCATGTTTAATTTTCTTTAAAAGAAGAAACAGCAGTTGCTGTACCCTCATCCTTCAGGCCCAATACATATTTATAAATTGTCAGGGAATGAAAAGCTTTTTAACAGCACGCAACAAGCATGCAAAGCTACCAGGAGAAATAACTGGGGGAGCAGTGAGTGTGAGGAGCAGTGCAGCCCACCTGCAGCTCCTGTGGGCTCACCTCATGTCACCTGGGAAGGTGGTGTGGGCAGAGGATGCTGAGCAGGCTGTCTGAATTGTTAGGAAGCGTAGCACTGATACTTGTTTTGTGTTCTGCAGACGCTGTCTTCTGACAACTTGACACTGTGCATCAAGTTGAAACTGAAAAATAGACCTGTGTTTGGCAGTTAGCTAGCTGGCAATTCAGCATCTGACTGTGCTGCTTAATATTTGATAGGGTGCTTGCTTTATTGTGCCTATCCCATCACTGACAAATTCTTAAAACCTACAGAAGGTACAGCTGGAGTTTGCATGGAGCAAAATGTTGGAGGAATGTCCTCTGTGGAGTGCTACTCCCAGTAACCACATCGTGCCCTCCAGAGCTGCTCTGGGAGCTGTGCACAGAGGAAACATGAAGGTGAAAGGACTGACTCACTGCTGAGATGGCTTTGATCCAGGACCAACCCTTCCCAGCCTGTGCCAGGCATAGGTGTGGGCATCGTGGCTGCTGTTGAACACTGCTAATATTACAATTAAAAAAAATCCAGTCTCTTCATTGAGCAAATGATTTCTGCAGAGAATAGTGTGATATATTAAAATGTCTGTGTAGAAAGCTCCCAAGGGAGAAATTCAGAAGAAGAAAGATTGGATCACTAAAACTGAGAGGGAAAGCAGGACTCGCTAATGTGACGCTGAAAGAAGAAGGCCAAATCTAGTTAGAGGGTCTTCTAACCAGCATGGCTTTTTTCATAATCATCCTATCAAGATGATCTTTGCAATAGGCGACCTCTGACTTCAGTACCAATATATATGTCACCAGACACAAATCCCTCAAGAGCTAACTCAATGATATTTCAAGTAAAAACTACTAGGCAGAAGCACAATCTGATTACTGGCGTGTATGCAGCCTGGGAGGCACGGAAGATCTATGAATGTTGAAGCCAGGGAGAAGCACAGGGGCAGGATCACGTGGGGCCCCTGGCAGTGGTCCTGCTGGCTGCCCACCACTGCCCTTCCACAAGTCCCACTGATGGCATGTGGCATGTTACCACAGATCTCCAAAGAAAAGGATTCTTGAGCTGATTAGGGATCCCCCTGCTGGGTTTTAATTTGACTTTAGCATCATTTAAAATTATCTCAGAGTTGCTTTAAGTTACAGTCACTTCCTGAAAAGCCCCAGGTTGCTGGTGGGGTGGGTGCTGGGATTGCTTGACATCCTTAGGGAGCCAAAATCCCTTTTGCCCCACCTGTGTGGGCTACAAAACCCCCGCTGAGCAGCCCAGTGTTGAAAGGCATTATGAATGTGTGCTTGAATGCATACTGGATTTAATGGTAAAAATGATAAATCTTACCAAAAATACCACTGAGGTGAAAAGTATGAAGTGTTTGCCACTAGTGGTTGTCTAGGGAATAGAGAATAATGAAACAGCAAATTCAAAACCACAAGGGCCTCTAAAATGTTGTTTCCCTGCTACAAATATATTACAGAAAAATCTTTAAAGCATCAGTCCCCCTCACTTTTATAGACCATGTTTCACCAGGCGCTTGTGCATGTGCTTGGTTTCCAGCGTGTGAGCTGTTCTGGATGCTCTGGATGCTCTGGGAAGAGCGTGGGCTTAGAGTGCTGGCATGTGGTAATGTTTGGCTGGATCAGCCTGCGGGGAACGCCCGTGGGAATCTGGCAGAGGGTGGTTCTGTGGAGCCTGATTCTCATTTACATCAAGGTGGCTGTACGTGGCTCCCTGGGTGAGCAGGGCTCTTGCAGCGAGCATAAGTGTGTGTGAACACTAAACCATGTAATTAATTTAAAATCCCCTCAAGTTAACCCCAGATAGTCCCATATAGACATTGTGGTGCTGGTGGACCACAGGCAACGCCCTTGTCCTTCCCTGCAAAGGTGCCAGCAGGCATCCCACAGCCAGAGTGGGGCTTTCTCTTGGTGCTACCTTCCCACCCTGGCCACAATCCTGTACATGACCAGAGGAGCCACATCCCACCCCTCCTTTCTGAGCATCTCATCTGCTGTCTAGACTGGAGAGCCTGGTCTCAAACAGAGACGTTAACATTTCTGTTAATAGGGATCTCTGTGTTGCTACATAGTCTGAATTGGCCTCTATTACTTATTAATGAAGATCCAAAAGTGCATGTACTTAAGACCTTGCTTAGCTAAGGGGAGTCTTCTAGGGCCAATTTGAGTCCTATTTAATGACTAATGGCTATTGAGACATAATGTCCACTAAGCAGATATCACATCCTATTTAGTATTTAATGTTTAAATATTTAATTAATTAAACACTGCCAAATATTTAATTAAACGCCATCAGAGCCATCCCGACACTTCCACTATGCATAATGCAAAGGAAATCAGGGCTGTCCTTACCAGCCCCACAAGTGATGCAGATTCAGCCTTACTCAGAAATAGCTGGGGTTTGTGTAGCCAAAATACCTGCAAACATACACAACACAGAGGGTGGGTTTTTAAAAACCTCTCTTTTTTATTTTTTCCCTTTTTTTCCCCCAAATGAGCTGAACTAAATGCTTTGCTAGTAAATCAAGCTCTGAAGTGACATGTAAGGCAGAGCGGTGGTACCGTGTGCCGCACTGCAACAAGAATGCTATGCTTGTATATTGACTTTTAATTATTTAAAAGTAAATGATTGCTACTTAGCATGGCATACCTGCCAGCAGTTTACACTAGTTTTGCTTAAATATTTACTCTGCTATTCAATAAAAAATGAGTCTACTGAAGCAAAAAATGAGAACATACCGTATCACGTGACCCTTCTCCTACCTGTGGCATGCCAAC
This sequence comes from Pipra filicauda, assembly GCF_003945595.2. Taxonomy (NCBI): domain Eukaryota; kingdom Metazoa; phylum Chordata; class Aves; order Passeriformes; family Pipridae; genus Pipra; species Pipra filicauda. Next base: position 426,585 of record NW_024105197.1, read on the forward strand.
TTCACAAAGATTTATTCACAAAGAGATGCTAGATTTTGATGGTTTTCCTGGACTAAGCCAAAATACGGGTTGAAATTATCCAGTTTGACTCCCAAGTACAGCCGGGTCATAATTATCAGCTTTTGACATTTGATTTCATATTTACCTATGGAAACTTGGCACTTAGAAATATAAAGATATTTAAATCCCAGTTTCAGAATCTGGACACCCAGCAGGTACAGAATCATTTAGGGCTGAATTGCTTATTTGAATATTTTATTACCAAGCTCCATCCTCTGATGCATGCTGAAGCTGCTAGGTCGTGTTTCATCACTCCCAGCCTGTGTGGGGATGTCTCACTTTAATGTTCCCACATGGGATCTCTTGCTAACAAGGAATGTGGCTACCAGTTGGAGAAACCATTAAAGTCACATCGTTTTTATGCTTGGATTCAAGCCATTTATTAGTGAAATGAGAATACATATTTTGGGCTTTCTTTAGGGGATCTTACATGACCTTATTGGCTGCCCCAGACAAATTGTCTTTCACTGTAAAGAGCTGATGCTCCAGTTGCTCAAATTGGGTTTTACTTATATAAACACGAAAAAAAATTGGACTCAATGCTGTAAAAAGCCTCTATTGTTAGGGGACCTTTATCTCTCAAGTTCAGTGATGCTTTGCTTTGTCCATTTGCATTTATTGAACAATCAGTTGCCTGAACAGCCAGGAGTTTGCCTACATCTACAGGCTGCTGGGATGTTTTGAATTTTCATGTTCTCCTGCCCACTCAAGCAATAACCTCAGATTCATTCCTTTCACTTCTCTGCTCCTTACAGTCTTTTAAACAAAGTTATATTGCTACCCAAGGTATGGGGGGAGGAGGTAAAATGCCATTGTGCCCATGCTTTGCCCAAAAATAAACGCTAAAACTGAGCAGGATGCAGGACTTATCCACCTCATTAAACGTGACAGGCACTTGATGGTCTTGCTTGATGTAGGTCATATCTTTTAATTACCTTTTACTTTATTCTCATGCATGTACATGTAACCTCCTCAGCTCATTTAAAGCCGACAGTGGTCTGTGTATTGGAGACGCAAAGGGGGCAGGGGAAGTGGCTGCTCTGAGCAGAGAGGGGAGAGATGGGAATGTTGGAATGCTTGGGTCTTTGGGCTGGGTGGGAAAGCAAGGTGGGATAGATGAGGGAGAGGGCACTGGCTCTGGTGAGAAAGCCCAGCTCTTCAGAGACCAGCTTCCCTGGCAAAGCCGTGGGCTGGGAGCGCTCTGCCAGCACAGCGTGTGCCTGCTGCGCTCACCGCAGCTACGCGGGGACTCTGTCCCAGCTGCAGCCCAGGCCTTTCTGTGCTCATTTATTATTCAGCACGTCTTGACTGCTTAATTGAGGAGATGTGTAGCAGTCTCTATCAGCGCGTGAGCTCTTTTGGGGGGAAAACCAGTGTGGACGGCGATTCCACTGTCTGCATTCTCGGTTTATAAAGAAAAACTCCTTCCACCACCTGCCATCACCCCGCAGGTCCCCGGTTACGGGTACCAGTCGCTGAATTTTGATGGTGCCCTCTCTGGGTTTGCGTCGCTGATCGTGCCTTGTGGCTGCAGCCAAAGCCAGCCCCACTTGTCGCAGCCAGGGCCGGGCCCTCCTGCCTGCTCGGGCCGTGTCACAGCCCCGTGTCCCGCTGTCTGTGCCGCCTGAGGACACGGCTCCCAGAGGGGTGGCTAGTGCAGGGCTGGTTGGTCCCTGGACACACTTCGTGGGAAACGTCTTAGTTTTGCCCCAGCTGGCAAATAAAAGAGGAAAAGAGGAATCTCTTTCTGCCTGTGGCACATGGGGTGGGTGAGGGACCATATAAACCCCAGCGTCCAGCTAACCCGAGAGCCTCTCAGGCTGCCCCCCGTCCCCCCTCCTCCGAGGGTCTGTTCTCGAGAAGTAAAGGTATTCCAGGTACAATTTTCTCCTGTTGTGACTTTTAAAAGATCTCAACAACGAGAAATTCCTTCTCGTACCGGCAGCCCCGCAGCAGCTGCGCCGAGCGCGGCAGCGGGAAGGGGCATCCCGGGGCGGGTGGCAGAGGGGGCTGGAGAGCGGGCAGCGCTGAGCCCCCCGCGGCCCGCAGCGAGCCCCAGGGACCGCCTGGGGATGTTCCCGCACCGCCCCAGGGACCGCCTGGGGATGTTCCCGCACCGCCCCAAGTACCGCCTGGGGGTGTTCCCGCACGTCGCCAGTACCACCCGGGGATGCTCCCCACCGCCCCAGGTGCCGCCCGGGGTTGCTCCCGCACCGCCCAGCCCTGCCAGAGGACCCCGCCGGTCCCGCTGCACCGCGGAACCCCCCGGGAGGCGGCTCGTCCCGCGGGGCCGCCGCTCTCGGCGCGGCGGGGGCCGGGCTGTCCCGGCAGAGCCCCCGCCCGCCGCCGGCCCCGCCGCCGCATTCCAAAGGGTCTGCTGCCACCTCGTGGGCCGCGCCGGGCCCCGCCGAGCCCCGCTTCCTCCCCGCGGCACCCGCATCCCCCCCGCGGCACCCGCAGACTCCCGCCTGCGCCCTCACCGTTCCGTCCCCACCGCCCCAAAATTACAAGTTTCTCGTGCAGGAAATTGCCCGGCCCCGAGAGCCTCACCCGGGGCCTCCGCACGGACACCCGGGAACTCTTGGTCTCTGACGTGATTTTGTTCTCCACGTGAATGAAGTTTGGCGTGAAAGCAACTCACTGAGGCACAACCACTGCGTCCATTAGAACAGCTGGTGCAGCTGTGGATTAGGATTCTCCCCATTACAGTGACTAAACCAAACCACTGTGTCCAGTGTCAAAACACAAAGCTCAAAACCACTTGGCTCAATTGGGGTTCATCTTTTCTTTTCCTCCCAGGTATGTGAACTACTACTGCAAACACAACGTTTTTGGACATATTTGTTTATGGTCATTGTTTATGGATTTTCTGCTTGCATAAGGACTTAAATAAATGTGTAGATGGAAAAGGCCCTTTTTTTTCCCCTCCACGGTCTCAAAATGTATATATTACATTTCATTGTTTCACATAAGATTTTATCAGGCATGTTGTTTTCACTGCACATCCTGACTTAATGCAATGTGGCCTACAAAAATTAGTCATAACACAGCACATCAGCCAGGAAGAGACAAACATTTCCATAAACTGCATGTTCCATCAGTGCGTCAGTGCAACCTATAGGCAGATGGTTTTGTCCAAATTCAGAGGAATCACATGTTTTCCAGATGGCTCCATGTTCACAAATAATGTATTCCCATACAACTCTGACCCGGACATGGGTCAAACTCAGTCTTGAAGCAAAGGTATATTAGAAACAAATGTGCTGCTCTTCCTCCCTGCCCCATTTCTGGGTGAGCACACTGCAAATTGTTGGGGAGAAATGTCCTTAATCCCCAAAATAGGCTTTAGAGTAGTTGAAGATTCACTGGCTTCCATGCTGACTTGTTGGTTAGTGGCTCCTGTGGTTGTGCACAGCGCTGACCACACTGGGCTGTGCTGCAGGGGCTGTGCTACCCCTGGGCTGCCACAGCCCCAGGTGGCCCCCTGACCTCTAAGGACAGGGTGAGCTCTTGGTGGGATTCAGCCAACATCCCATCACTGTGAAGCACATCTGGCCACAGGTTCCTCTTTGCCCTAGGGCAGTGCTTTCCACGCACAGTGCTCATCTCCTGGCAGGTATTCCTGGGCACTCGCCTGCCCTCCGGCTTTGTCTCCCCTTTTCACAGAGGCAAAAAAAGAGCTGGTGAGCTGCTCTGGTCATCACTCACCACTGTGTACCCTGTTTCCCAAGGAAGCTGGGCTGGTGCCCCAGCAGGGCCAGCAGGATGTCCAGGCAATGCTGGGAGGGAACACGGGAGCCAGCAGCTGTGGCCCCCCATGCCCGACCCCCCGTGCTGTGTTCTGCGGGTCAGCTCCACTCCTCACCGCGGAAATGATTGTCAGTTGATCCTTCACTACTTCAGTGATGCTGATCAGCTTTTGAACTGCTGCAAATGAGGCCAATCAGCATTACTTTCGTTTCATTACTTCAAGAGCTTACTCATAAATTTCCTCTTATCCTGCTTCCCCTTTGGTCTGGAATTAGCCACAGCACTTGCTACAAGCTGCTGTACCCAGTTCTCCTCCACTGGAGCCGTTTGATCTTTCCTAGGTTTAGTAATCAACTGGCAAACACACCTTATCTTGTTTGACTTAAAGCAATACACCTTCTTGCCCATTTTTCTGTGCACTGCACATGTGGTGCTGCTGGGGAAGCGGGGAACTAACTGCAGCACTCGACTGACCTCAGTATAACACGGGAGAGAATGAATTGGCAACGAGTCCATAAAATAATTAACAACATCTTTCATTTAGCTGTGTGAATTTTATTACTTGGATGTTAAAAATGGGGAGGATGGATTTCATTGCAGATGAAAGGGTAGCTCCCCCTGTTCCTACCAAGCAGCCCATGGCTCAGTGCGCAGTGGGGATGGGTTTGACAGAAACACACTTCTGGGGTGAAAGTCAGCATGTTCCTGAAATGGTACAACTGGAATGTAACATTTTCACACTATTTCATTGGTGTTGGGATAAGTTGAAACAAGGCGATGGATGGCTCCAACCACGCTCCAGCCCAAAGTGTCCCTTACTTGGATGGTTGGTCCAGTGAGCTGCAATCGCTCTCCCAGCCTACAGCAGATAATTAAAAACACTGTGGGTGTAAAGTAGTTGTAGCAAATGCAAAGTCCTTCAAATATGTTTCCCTGTCAAGAGAGAGCAGAAAAGGGTCATTTTCAGAGGTATTTTGCCTCAACTTTCCTGATATGTAGAGTATCAGGAAAGTATCAACCTGCTTTCCACAGAGAGCAAGTGGCAACTCTTTCTTTCTAACAATTAATTTTTCATAAAATGCAAGTTAAAAAATTAGTTGCTTTTATGATGTGAGAGTCTCTTTTAAAGGTTGACGAGTAAAGTGAATATTGAAACTGCTGAGACACGTAAAAGGCAGCAGGGCAGACTATCTGTGCAGCTGGTGCTGAGCCCAAGCCTCCCTGGCTGCCGTGGGCAAGAGGGTGAGGGAGCCCTGGGGAAGCACCCACTCCCTCCAACCTCCATCCACCTGCCTTTTGGGATGGGCCATTTCCTGATGAAACACAAATAGCTCCACCTGTCATAAATTACAGATTTTTCTTGGGATGCTGAAATTCATGGCACCTGGAGGGAACCCAAGGCATAAAAGAGTCCTGTGTGCATGTGAGCCCTTCTGGGGCTTGAGCTCTTGCCCTACACCTCTTTGTTTTCCAATCCTGGCCTTGGAGTAGACCCAAGGCAAATAATTATTGCTTCATGCTGTGCTGCTGGCTGGAGAGGTAAGGTGAGACCTCATCTTCCCTTTGTGTGTGGATCTGCAGGGCTGCAGGGATCCTCTGGGGCAGGAAAGCAGCAAGTAGCAGCCTGGTGCTTGGCTGTGTGTGAGGGCTGGCTCTGGTGGTATGTTGTAATGGCTGTGAAGTTTCCCACCTTTCTGCTCTTGTAGTGTGATGGTTTTTACCAAAAACCCTCTTTTTCAGAGTAATATGATGCATGGTGCTGGAGCCTAGCCTGAGGGCTCTGGCCATGCTGTTAACAGTGTGCTCAAGGGAAGCACATTCTGGTGACTCCCGTTTATCATATATAAAATGGGGATAATAATAACCTATGTCACAGGGGTGTTGCAAGACTTAATTAATTAGTATTTGCAAAGAGCTTTCAGATAATTGGATTAGAGGTGCTATATTAACACAAACTGTTATTGTTATTATTTATTTATTATGCACTTGTAGAGTTCATATGTGCTGGATGTTTTTGCTGATCTAGCTTGCAGATGTAAACAGAGGAGATTGCATTGAGTTAAAGGGAGCAAAAGAAGCAAATTTCTATTCCAGCTCTTGCTTGTGACCTCCTGACGGCTAATCCACACCCAGAGGCTGAGCAACAGTAACGGGGAAGTTTTGAGTGGTGCCTCCTGCACTGGGAGGATCTTCATATTTCTGGAAGATGGCCAGAAAATGAGTGGGGAAAAGTTCCATAGCCTGAGAGGCTGTTGTACAACATGTTCCAGGTTTAGCTTTCCTTCCTAAGCACCTTTCAGCCCCTGTGTGAGGCGTGGGATGCTGATGTGAAAGGAGACTCGTGAGGGATACCAAGACGTGTCCCTATCCCTGAGGGAGATTCACAGCCCAGCAGCAGCAGGGTGTGGGAAGTGTGGCACTGTGACATATGCAAGTTATTGAGGTTGGGTACCCTGGATTCCTTTTTTATTTTGGAGTATATTTTTAGGGCTCATCTGAAATGGATAGACATGAGAATAACAGAAATGGTCAGAAGAAGCAGCACTGTGGGGATCTGGTGCTCTGGGAATGGTTCCTGCCACGCTGGGTCATGGCACAACGTGCACCAAATCTGCACTTGTTTCCACAAAATGAAGTTACTGGTGAATATGTAAAATAAGCTTCCTAAAGCTGCAAATGCTTTTCCATCTGACTCCAGCTTCTCTAGGTAATTCACCCCTGAGGTGAAGACTTGGGTCAGAGTTAAATACAGCTGCTTTGGGATTTTGTGGGTATGAAAACAGACTAATTTGGTGCATAAGTCATTTTTAGTGCACTAATTTCCTGTTTTACATGCAGAAATGGTCCATAAATGGCACAAAAGTCTTGAGGAAACTAAGCCTAAAGCATCTTGTTCAGATAGACTGAATGCTGGAGTCTTCCTTAAGAGCATATTATATGAAAACTCTTGGTGCTTCGCTTCTTACTAGAGACCAGCAAATCTTTATCAGTTTATAGCTCTGCATAGGTTATTATTTGTCTCAGGCTTGCATAGCTCTGTTTTCCTTCATTAATATTAGGCTTTTAGCCTTTGAATTTTTTCTTTTTGAAGAGCTCCAAGTCCATAGCTGAAGATCTGAAGTCTTCATTAAAAAGAACAACAAATACAGTGTGCAAATGAGATATTTAGGGAAACAGAGCAGAAGCTGCTGTATCTGGATCTGGTGGCTCTGGAGTGGCTTTTCTACAGTGTCTCCAGCTGCTGCAGCATCTCTCCCTGGGCCCCGAGGCTTGGTGCCCCCAGGCAGGTGCTTGGTCCTGCAGGACAGCAAGAGACTGCCCTGCAGTGCACCAAAGCTCCAGGCCTTGGGTGGAAATGCACCAGTCTAGGTTCAAATCTACTGAACTGCCTTAAAATGAGGGCTCAGTCTCAACTTCCACACCTTTGGCTCAGGATTCCCATAAACTGTGGACACTTCTTGCCTTGAAGAAAAACCCAGGAGGAAGGGACTGTCCTGGGGGAAGGTGCTGAAGTCTGAAAAACTTGTGATAAGTCTGAAGCACAGCCAAGCCTGTATGAAAAACTTCAGCATAACGTTTGTTTCTAATTGCTGGTGAGTCACCAGCACGGGCAAGCCTTTGGCAGAGGCCTGGGGTAGGATTTCACGAGGTGAGACAAGCAGCCTTCTTGGAGAGGTGCTGGCTCACCTTTTGGGTTGCAGTTCCTCTCACCTCCGTGCTCTGGCCGTGCATGACTCTGTGCTTTCCCCAGCCCATCGTTAGAGCTTTCAGCCACGCTGTGCAGCAGCCTGGGATGCTGTGACATAAAGTAGCTGTGTAGATGGACCCTGAGGGCAGCAGCACCAGCGAGATGCAGGTGTGGAGAGCTCAGGGGCTGGCTTGAGCACCAGGAGGGCGGGGTGGCAGTGAGTCCACAGCAGGCTTGGCAGTGCCCAATTTATGGCTATTTACATGTGAAATTGCGCTGATCTAATTTGCATATGCAGTCATAGTAATCGCGGGCCAATTAAACTCGTAGTTCACAAAATCTGGGCCTGAAACCTTTACAATTCTTACAAACATACTAATCTGAGTGTATATATCACTTCATCAAATTCATGAAACCATAAATTGTCCCTGTCTGGCATCACCAGCTGCATGTGGCAGTCACTGGGGCTGGGCTGAAGGAGCCATCGGCCCCATGCAGCGGCTGGGGAAGATATTTTTAATGAGCTCTTCCCTATTCAAGGATTGAATCAGAGCTGTTAGGATGTCAGTGTAAGATTCATTGCAATATCTATGGGAGATTTATCTCTATTCTTCCATTTTTAAAAAAAATAGTTGTCCTGGAGGAGTTGTTACAATGTCAATAAATGTGCTGTCTACATTTGTTAGTGCAAATGCAGTTATAAAATGTCAGAGATTTGTTTCAAGTTTTCTATTTCTACCTTACCACTGAGGAACAGAAGTGGCCTCAAAATGGGCAGTGTGATGAGCTTGTGGCTGTGTGAGGAGTGAGCCTCTTGCCATTCCAGCCCTGGAGATGCTGCTTCCCTGCTGAGGCTTGGACAATGGGGTGTTTTGGGTCTCCAGCCCCAGGACGGGGACAATGAGGGAGTGTGGAGGTGGTTTCCAATGGCAAGTACAGCTGAGTGCTGCACTGGCACCCTCCCTGGCATGGCACCATCCCACTGGCTGCTCCCAGGAGCTGCCTCTTCCCCAGCTGGAAACCTCTGTAAGCACCCAGGCAGCGACAGACCCCTATGAGAACAGATTTTAAAAATTTAGTCTGTCTCAGCTTTAATCATCGTTTTCCTGACCCAGTGAGACACATGCTTAATACCTTCTCCAGCCTTCCCAGAGGACACCTACTGTGTCTCCACTTACCCCTCTGTGCAGTTCAACTTCTCAGGCACATCCTGCTAATTTAGCAGAGCATCTCTGAATAGTTGGTGTTAGAGCAAGGCTTTATCATAGCCAGATGCTGTTGATGACTTGAGGTTTGGCTTTTGTTCAGTGAGAAGAGCTCTAGCTATTGAAGCACTAAGTCTGAGGCTGGCTATTGCAGAGCCAGATGGTTTCATTCCAAATGTTTAAATTCTATAAATCTTTAATCTATAAATTCTGTTGTCACTATGAAAATGATAGGTTAAATTTTGCAATCCTTGTAGATAGTTACCCTCTGAGTAGATATCATCAAAGATTAAAAAGTCATTATTTCTTGGCTTTTTATATATTTTTCCTTCTTTGTAATTTTTGTATAAGTTCCTACGGGGGAAAAAAAATTATTCTAAGCTCTGAGTTTGAAGAACATCAGAAATCAGCTTCTCTGAACTGAATTTGAAAGATTTTTTTTCCAATGCAATGCTCCTCTTTGGTCTAGCTGCAATGTTGAAGGCCTTGGTGTATTTGTGAGGTTTTTTGCTATTTATATTCTAGCCAACTGCAGATTTTATTCTCTCAGTGATGTTTTACACATTTTGTAGAAAAGCTGTTACTCTGTGTTTACCCTTGTTTTCCTGGTTTCAGGCCTGTAAGCAGCACTATTTTTCTTCCCCCTTAAATCTTAGTAGGCTCTGGTGTTGTTGCTCATTGTCCTTGGATGACTGATGAGGTTGAAGGTTGCTGATGTCAGGATGTGCAATGTGGGTATAGGGGCTTGTGGCTTTCCCTGCCAGTCCTGCACTGCCCTGCCTGCTTGCTTTTGCCTGGTGCCTTAAACCAGTGGGATGGTCCCTTCTGTATGGGACAGTCCTGCTATTTAGTAGGTTATAGCATAGGATTAGGGAGCGCTTCTCTGGCTGAAGAGCATGACTGAGAGCCACCAAAACTGAGGCTTTTTAAAGCAATCCCATAGGCTTGCAGCAAATTTTATACCTGATCAGGATTTGAGAGATGGAACACACGTTGAAAAGAGAAACAGTTGCTGGGGGAGTTGCGAGTAGGTGGACTCGCAGATCTGACCTAGAGGCTTAGTCCAGGGAAGAAAGATTTTAACCTGCTCCAGTATAAATTTTCCAATGTCAAATCACATTTCTGTATGTACCTGAACTCTGCTGCTCAGTAACTGCTGCAGGTAGTGTGAGGTTGATCAGCTCCTCAGGGATGTAACACTTGGCTCCAAAATATGGGAGCGAAACAGCACAGACTGCTCTACACCTGAGAACTTACCTGCAGTCATAAAACCAGTCTGGGCTCACCGAATGGTTGCCTTGCCATAGCCAGGGCTGTGCCCATCCCTCCCAGGTGTGCTGCCAGGGCAGAGCCCAGCCCTGCTCCCTGCCCACGCTGCACTGGTGGTACTGTGTAGGGAGAGGAAAGCCTGTCCAATTTAACCACCCCCCAAGGCAACAGCTTGCAATGAGCTCTTGGTGCTGGCGTTTTGCTCCAGCATAACTTTAAAACTGTTACGGACAAAGCTTTCAATGTATTTGCCTGAGTTTATGCAAATGTATTAAAATGAATGCAAATTGCAATCTATTGATTTTTTTAAAATGATATTGGCAGGCATGAATGAGACAGAAACACACCGCACTGATTTTTCACTATCTTGCATCTTTTCAAGCACTTTTCTCTTGTGCACAGTGAACAGAAGTGTCTGAAACTCTGTTTTATGCTCACTTCATAGAGGCCAGAAATCTGAACACACAGTGGAGAGAAGCAGAGCCCAAAACCATTAACTATTTTGAAACTGAAGAGGATTACTGTCACCAGATCCATGTATTGGTGAACAGAAAACACATGTGGAGGGGAGCAATTTGTGCTCAATGTGTGAGAGAACCAGAAGAGCAGTAACTTGTGTACGCTGGCAAGAGCGAGCTTGGGAAAAATCCCAGGAGGGGAAAGAGGTTGGGGGAGGCTTCAGCAGAGGTTCATGGAAAGCCAATTCCTACGGCAGCCCTTGGGGTGGGCGGCTGTGGGGAGAGCTGTGTGGGGAACCCCAGCAGTGTTTTGGGAACCCCAGCAGTGCGTTGTAAGGCTGGGAGTGGCAGCAAAGGGCCCTGCTGAGGAGAAGAGGCAGCTGAGGAGTGATGGCAGCCTGCCTGCCTCGGGGCCAGGGCATGGACTTGTGGCTGAGCTGCCCAAACCCAGGGCTGGGCATCTGAACCAGACTGACAGTGCTGGGGGAGCCCTGGGATGCAGGATATGGGCTCCCCAAGACTCTGCTCCTCCTTGGCTTGTGCAGCAGGAGAGATGTGGCCCTGGCCCCCAGCTGCAGCTTGTACTGAATGACTTAGTGGTTTATTTTTGAATTCCTTTTTAGTTTATAACAACTGGCCTGAACCCTTTGGGTTCTGCATCTCCTATCCATGTTGTTTTTTGAAGTCTTTGTTGTAGAGTAATAGTGTCTATCAATACCACATGGTTTTTATTTACGTGAGTTTGTTAAAGGATACACAAAAAAGGTGACTCTTGATCTAATGTTCAGGACAGGCAGGTTGGGAGGGTGCTGGTGGGAGGGTGATTGCTGCCATGACTTAGCTGTGTGCTGAAGGATGTCAGCCCTGTGCTCTGTACATAGGGACAGGGTTAAAGCTTTTTGTAGTTTAATTTCAGTTTCTTTTTGTTTGTTTGAAAAAGGGTCCTGTGCTTTCTTTATAAGGTAGAAAGAGTTTTCCTTGCAGTTAGTTTGAAGCTGAGGGCTGGAAGGCTTGGGAAGGTACAGAGCAACCCAGCCTCTTGTGAGAGTCCTCTTGGCAGCTGCAGTGAGAAAGCTCAGGCAAATCTGGGGGGTCACTGGCAGAGGCTGTAGTGCAAAATCCACACAAGTGGAGTGACTCTGAGGCTGGTGCTGCACCCAGAGGCTCAGCTCAGCATCAGATAAATATCTCCAATTGCAACTTGAATTTGTTGTGGCAGATGTTTTTTCCTTTTGGAAGTCCTCATTGCAGCCTTGCAGAGGGAATGGGTACAGAAGTCAAACCTCTTTCGTCTGGATAACTGCCTTTCAGCATCAGGGCACTACAGGAAAGGGAGGCTTGTCCTGCTTCCAGCCTGCACAGGCTCCTGTCCAGGAGTTTTCATCATCACTAGACTTTTGTGACAAGCTGAACTCAAACACTGGAGGGAAAGAAAAGCATAGGAGGCATGTTTGGTGTCCTCAGTGTTATAGATAACTGCTGGACATGGTGAAAGTAACGTGATGAAGAAGAATTGATGACCTCTATCAGAAACATTAATGGAACATTTCTGTTAGAATGGAATTACATGGTCATGTTTGTATGGCTTTTCATAGGAAAATATTTCATATTAATTGGCTACAGTGCAAATCTTAGGATAGAAAATGTCTCCTCATGTCTGGTTCTATATAGAAACCAACGAGGTAGAGCAAATTTGTTGCTAACTTGCAGCTTATATTGTATTGCTTTATTGGGGAGTCTAGTTAAATCCTAAACCCGCTGTTATATACCCATTTATGGAGCAAACACCTGATTCTCTTCTACTGTTTTAATATACTATTTGCTTAATGGGCCATTGACATAATCATTTGATATAGATTCCAGTCATACCACGTTACCAAGCCATGATATATTAATATAGCCACATATTAATGGTGGAGGGCAAGCATGTTATATTATTATCCATGACCAATTAGTTTCTGGCTATCTTAGGGACACAGTTTCCTAGGTGTTAGTCTTTATGGACCTGATTTTAAAAAGTCTGAGTATTCCTAGCTTCCACTGAAATGAATTGTGTTTCCTGATGGATCCATATTTCAGGGTTACTCGAGGGCCTCTGTCCGATACAGCCAGTGAGCACTTCACTGTGATTGTATGTTTCCACTTGCAGTTGGAGATTTTTGATTACTGTTAACTGTTTTCTTCCATTTTTATCCAAAGGGTAATGGAATAAACCTTTTTCTTTTTGACTTTCTGCTTGATCAATCAGAAGATGCCTATAAGGCCAGCAGGACTGCTTACGTCAGGAAAGCGTGCACTGCTACAGCTAAGGGAAGAGTGGCTGGAAAGCTGCCTGTGGAAAAGGACCTGGGGCTGTGGTTGGCAGTGGCTGAACATGAGCCAGTGTGTGCCCAGGCCAATGGCATGCTGGCTTGTGCCAGCAATAGTGTGGCCAGCAGGACCAGGGCAGTGATTGTCCCCCTGAGCACAAGCCTTCTGAGGAGCAGCTGAGGGAGCTGGGGGGGTCAGCCTGGAGAAAGAGAGGCTCAGGGGGGACCTTCTGGCTCTCTACCTGAAAGCAAGTTGTAGACAGATGGGAGTCAGCCTCTTCTCCCAAGTAACAAGCAAAAGAACAAGAGGAAATGGTCTCAAGTTGCTCCAGGGTAGGTTTAGGTTGGATGTTAGGAAAGATTTCTTCACTGAAAGGGTGGTCAGGCATCGGACCAGTCTGCCCAGGGAAGTGGGGCAGTCACCATTCCTAGAGGGATTTAAATACGTGTAGATGTGGCACTTAGGGACATGGTTTAGTGGTGGACTTGCTGGGTTAACAGCTGGACTCGATGTTAAAGGTCTTTTCTAACCTCAGTAATTGTGACTCTGTGATTGGTATAGATACATTTAGCTGCTTACAAACAGGGTTATTGTGCTTCAGTTACAATAGTGAAGAGCTGTACAGCAGAAAATATGATCCTTTCTCTTCTGTCTTTCACCCCCCTCATGCTCAGATTATTAATAACAATATGAAAATACGAGGGACCAGCATGCAGATTCTGCTCTTTGTGGGGTGCCTGCAAAATTAAGTGATCATTATAAATAGGAGGCAAAATTGGCATTTTATCTGTCTCATACGCTGTAATTAAGTAGCTGATTTCTTCCTGATGTAGCAGCAGTAGTGGCTATGGAGAGAAGGAGAAAGGGTAATAGTCTTTCCAATCAGTTCTGGGAGGCTGCCTTACACAGGAAAATAAAGATATAAAGTAGGGAAAGTGGAGGTCACAAAGGAACAGAACAGTCAGTGATAAGGACTAAAATAAGAGTTTTGATTTGCAGACAGATTGAAAAGGATGTTGAAATGTTTAGGTGGAAGAAAAAAGGGTGGGACAGTCTGGATACCTGGGGCACTGGAGGCAGTGTGTGTGAGCCAGAGGGAGGACAGTGCTGGAGGGGAGAAGCAGGGAACTCGGATGCGTGAGGAGTTCATCCAGCTGTTGTGGAGTAGGTATTTTTAACATTCTGGACTGGTTTTAACATTAAAATTCAGATGGAAAAGTAAAGGAACAGACTTCTTGAAGAAAAGCAGGCAAATTTGCCTGGTAGTTGCTGAAGAGTTACCAGAGAAACCACCATCCTGCCCATCTCACCTGCTCTGATGGTGATGCTTGCAGGGAGCACACAGGCTGCTCTGTCACCCCATGCTTAGCCTGAGTGATGAGAGGCACCTCCCGTGACTGTTTTCTGCAGTGTGAAGACTTTCCCCACTGTTTCCTGATAAAGTCCTGGCTGTTTTCCCTAGGGTATAATGGGGACTTGTAGGAGCATCTTTAGAAGAGGCTCTGCCAAGCGTGGTAAATTGTGTACTACTGTCATGTGTAGATGTACATGTTTCATACTTGCTAATTCAGACAGTGTTATTCATGAGGATAATGTAAAATCCTATAGAAAGTGTAATATGGGAGAATATAATTAAAACTATATGATGTGGCTGTACCAAGTAACTTAACTGAGGTCTTGAAGGAAACTAGGTTTTTTCACCAGTTTTTAACTTTTCATACTTGCTTTCTTTTTTGTAGCACTACCATTTCCTTAATGTTGGTGTTTGCAAATAACTTTTTAAGCTTCTTAGATGGAGGAAATTTCCTCTCCCTTCCTTCTAGAGTTGTTCTGCACAGATAATGTTGAAGGAAAATGACATCCTGAGAGAGGTGAGGCTGCTACAGCTCTATGCTCCCAGGTCCAATGAGCAGCGAGGCTGAAGATGTATTGCCAGGAAGCACATATATACACTACATAAAAATAAATATATATATATACACACACATACACATAGCTGGTGACAAAGAACAGCAAGTACAGAGTGCTTGCACAAATTCAGGAACCACCTAGAGCTTTATTCTGCTCTCTTCTCTGGCTAGGCAGGATGGATGTCTGCTAGTGAGAACGTGTGTGTGTGTGTATATATAAATAAAACATATATACAAGGTGCAACCCTGCAGCAGCTGTGCTCAGACACCCAATCTGCCCATCATCTCCTTTCCCCAGGAGATCTGTCTGGGTTCCTGCCATCCTGCCCCTGAGCTCCTCTGGGCTCGTGATGGGCCAATGGCCCTGAGGAGCTGCCACTGCAGGGGGAGACTTGGCACCCTTGCTGACTAAGAGGAGACACTGAGGACTGCCCATGGCTCTGGTGCTCCACTCTTGGGGCTGACTGTCCCCTGAGGTTCTTCCTTTTACTCTCTGGAGTGTCTGGCATCTTCTCTCTGAACCCTTCAGTGGGTCTCACCTGGACAACTCACTTGTAGAGTCCTCCTGGACCTGTTGTGGAATGGAGCAAAGACAATTGGAGGCCTTCTCCAAAAAGTCCCTGCAGAGGCTGGGGGAGGAATAAGGATGTGCAGGAGATATTCTGCTCGAACTTGGACAACTGGCAGCCATATGTGTAAGCAAACAAAGTTTTACTGCCATCTCTAAAAGAGATGGTTTTAAAAGCTTTATATTCTTGCCAGTTGGCTAAGAAGCGAGCAAGGAACAATAGATTCAAGCTGAAATAATTTGCATTTATGATGAAGACAAGGAATATCTACCTTGCATTTTCCTAAAAAAGAAAAATTAAACCCCATTTTTAATTAACTGATAAACTATTAATCAAATTTTTGCAATGTTAGGTGACACATTATTCATTTAGATAGAATGACTGTGAACTTAAACTAATCAAATCTGATTTGCCCACATATGCTTGATTGAAATACATTTTAACTAGCATATACAAAGAGAAAATCTTGGATTTCTTACCTAATCTTCAGAGTATACTGCTGAGTTAATAAGGGCAGTTTTTTTTAAATGAGACCACCATTTCTTAATCTGCATATCAAAATCAAGAGCAACTTAATTGCAAAACACATATTCCTGAAATCTAATCATTATACTGCTTTAGGGTATTTTATTGAAGCATGTTAAATTATGGACAGAATATTAATGATGAAGCTAATCAAACCCAATTAGTCACTTCTAACAATAGTCACATAAATATACAAGTCAGGTACTAAAGTACTGTAGGTATGGTTTTAAGGTTTTTTTTAATATAAAATTTATGTGGTATATATGAATTATATACTCGTTATTTTTAATCTAAGAATCTAGGACAAGTCATTTCAAAGAAAACGCGATATGCCAGAAGACAATGGGACCTGTCCCTTACCATTAGAACTGACAGTCCTGATTTTTGAACACATAAACGTCGCTCTGACATGAGGTTGATGGGCACATGGTTAATAGGACAGAAGGGTGGATCTGCCCGGGCTCCCAAATGTGGGAAGTTGGACGTGCACGTGCAGTTTTCTGTTTGCTTGTGTTGTGATTACCCCGACTGCACAAACTAGTTGTCTGTGTCTACAGTCTGGTCTCGGGCTGCATGGTACAAGATTTGCATATGCTGCTATAATAACTGTAGTATATAATAATTACACATGTATTGTGTCTGCATTAAAAATCAGCGTCTTCCTTTAAGCTTGGAAACAGCATCTCGTAGAGATTTAAGCATAGTGCTTATCTTTATGCTGATTCGTTTGTCTGTACTTTGATATTGATATTTTGGGTGGCTTTCAGTTTGTTTCAGCTTCCTACTTGATAATTACGAGAGGGCAGCTGTCATCTTACTTTAGGTCTATCTACCCCATCAGAAAATCCACACAATGCAGGGGTCACAGATGACCTTCTACTGATGTATCTTTTGAAAGATAATGTGTTTTGAAAATCCTTTTAAACTGCAACTCTTACAGCTTCCATAATTATTCAGGTCACATAAAAGAATGACTTAGCATATTTATAACCCCTCTTTGCACTTTCAGATTTAAGGACATGTATTTTCTAATTTGTAATCATCTAATTTTAAAAAGGGGTATCCATAAATAATAGGTATGGTTTTAGTGCCAGACAGGGAAGCCCTGACAGGATTTGCGATGCCGCTGGTGCCAGTGGCTGTGCTGTGTCAGGGAATGGAGCAGCATTTTCCTTCCACAAGCCACGATTCCTGGTGGCTCAGTCACGTCACTTCTGCTTGGCCCCACGCAGGGCTGTCGCAGGCCAGGCGTGAGGGCTGCCCAGGGTGCTGGGGAAAAAGGGACTGGGAAGCCTCCACTGCTAGATTTCATGGAAATGGGTCTCCAGTGATGAGCAAGGAGAGCAGCTGTCACAGGTGGAGAAGGGGAGAGCAGGGCTTTCACAGGGAGCTGTTGGGCACAGCTCCAGGGGCTGGAGCCACAAACGGGCACCAGCGAGGGCAGGGATGGATTTGTATAACCATCACACGGCTCTGTGGCAGGGAGCAGGCTGCTGTGTGAGGGGCCACCTGGCAAACATCTGTCTGGGAGCAGCTTGGTGGCTGCCAGAGGGGTGGCTGAGGCACAGCTCCTGGGGGGTGCTCTCTGTGCCACCAAGGGTGGAACTTTCTTTTCCACACGGATTCCTTCTTTAAAAACAAGATCATATACAGGTGCTTATGCCAGAAACCAGCCAAACCACACTGGCTGCTGCGTCCAGAAAATAGCTCTGTGTCAGAGGTCTGTGCAGATGCTGGTGGGGGGAGCAGCCCCTGTCCATCGATGACTGTGCTGGCAGCAATCAACGGCAAGCCCTAGCAAATGGTCTGTAATGACACTGGGATCTGCAAAGGGTTTTCTCAAATCAGTGTAAGATTAGTTGAAATCCAATTCAATGAAAAAAAAAAAAAACTTCAGTGAAATAAAAGCTGCTGTTAAAGTAGCACTAGAGCTTTAGATTTAGACATGATTTACATTTCTACCTGCCATGCAGTTCCAAATTAGTTTGTCATAGTGCTCATGTCCACAAAAACAGGCTGAGGGACCAAGGGCTATCTGAGCTGATACATGCTTACATGCTTTTTAATGGGAGTATATAGCTTTTCCCAAAAGGAATAAAAAGCTTCTGGCAAGTTTGAAAAGGGAGATGACTGATACTGTATTGTAAGTAGGGAAATTAAGACTTCCTCTACTCCTTCATAAATTCTTCTGGAAAGCTGCCTATGCTCTAAAGGCCGCAGGCTGTTTTATTCTATCTTTCATTATAAAAAGAAGATTGAGAAGTGACTCAATTATAATGTATAAGCACCTTCATGGGAAGAAAAATACAGGGTGTAAGGGAGCTTTTTCAGCGAGCATGGAAATGTGTCGAAAGAACCGGTGTCTGAAAACTAAAGTTGAAATTGGAAATTAAGCTGCCGTTTCAAAGTATCCACTGGAACTCTCTGCTGGCATTCACGATGGGTCCTGCCGGTCTGGGTGTCTTCAGACCATCACAAGGTGCCTCTGAACAATATTATTTAGCTATGTAGAACCTGTTAATCAAAGTCTAAGCATTAAATTCAATGCAAGGGTATTTTGGTCGTCCAGAAGCTTTTGCTGTGTCAGTTGGGATAGCTGATCTAATAATCCTTTCTTGCCTCAGCATCTCCAGACCTATGCATTATACTTCCTTGACCATCACAGTTGAACTTCAGCTAATATTTGGTGCTGTCTTGTGAGTGCAAGAGGAAATTACTGGTTCCTTGATTTTTCTACCATTTCAGCTGCATAACAAAGCATTGTCCCAACCAAATGAACACGTGCAACTAAAGAATTCAGTGTTTATTTCCTCTCGTTCACAATAATATCTGGTTGCTCCTATTAAGGCTACATTAAGAGTTAATTTTCTCCAAAGTCTGAGTTTGTGCAATAATTCAAATGCACTGCAGCTGTGTGTACTCTGTGGTGGGCTGCCTTCAGCCTGGCCTTTGCCAAGGGGACAGTGAGTGTCTGTGCAACCCCTTGGACAAGGACATGCCTGTCTCACCCAGACAGCTGAGTGTCTGTGGGTGTTGGAGATGTAGGAGAGAGAAAATCAGCTCATAGTGTATGGAATCTGAAGGAAGACCAACCATAGCTTGCTATCCTGTTTTCTAAGAATAAATGCAAACTAGCTAAAGCTTATCAGCTGGGTGGTTATTATGTCATGCCTATAGTGAAAAAAAAACAAAAATCCTCTGCTCTAAGTAAACTACTTGAACATGGCTCGAGTACACCTTTGCTCCCACTGTGTGACTCTTTGGACCCAGCAAGCTGCATATAGTGGTATTTGAATTCATCAGTGTTTCAAAAGAACATTAAAATTTAACAAGTACATTTAACTAAAAAATCTATATCTAAATAGCATGGAGGTAGTGATAAAAAGGAGGTAATTCAGGCCAAGATACTGCATTAACTTCCCTGTGAATGAACCTTTCAGACAGCACGGAGCCAAGCTGGAGTCACTGAACTAATGCCAGGTTCTTTACTCAGAGCCCAAGGAGCCTGTGCCTTGTGTCAGAGGGGTGTCATAGCCTCCTTTTTAACATATGCTTGGTTCCTTTTTTTTTTTGACAGAAGTTCAAAAAAACTGAAACAAAAAAAAACCCTCAAAAACAAAACAAAAAAAAACCCCACTTTTTCTCTGGTTTCTGTGCTAGTACTATAAAGTACTTCTTACTAGGATAGTTTTTCTGGAAAGCTTTTATCTTCTCCAACAGATCCACCAAAATGGGGCAAGACCATTGCCAACCCATGTATTACTCTGACTCTCTTAACATTAGTTTCTATCTCTAATAACAGAATTTGGTTTCTCTTAGGTGAGATAGAAGTCCTGAAATAGTAGAAAAAATATTAATTCTATGTAACTTTGTACAATTCCTTAAAAGTGTCTACTGCAGCAAGAGTGATTGAGTCTGTCCTTTGCTACCTTCTTCCCACCTTGTGCTGAAACATCTCCAAAATGCTACAGAAACAAAACCTGAATTCTTTTAATCGTGGATGAAATTAAAATGCTTCCACTATATTGTAGAGTACTCTGCAAACACTTAGTCACCACAGTGAGTTGTCAGTTCTCCTATAAAAATTACTGAAAATCATTATTATGTGATTTATTTTCCCTGGCAGTTTATCTAAAAATAAAAATCGGACCCAGATTTCCTCAAAGCCTCCACTTCTCAGCTGTTTCAAAACTGAAAGTTAACAGTGAAAGCTGCTGCCTGACAGTTTTAAATCCCTTTTCCTGTGTGAGCTGGGGGTATGCAGCATTAGCAGCTCCCAGGGTGTGCAGGAGCTGGTGAGAGCTGTGAGCGTGGCCATCTGCACAGTCCATTCCTATCTGGCAGTTCTACACTGTGTGTTTCCCCTGCCTTTCACCTCAGAAAAACATGGCAGAATTGGAGGTTGAGGTATTGTGGAGCAACTCCTCTTCTGTGAGAGTCTCCTCCTTGGCTCCTGGATTACAGCAAGGTTAACTGGGAGGCTTGGCTGTAAAGAAGGGCTGGAGAAGGGTTTGTTGCTGTTCAGTGTCCTGCTGTTTACAGCTGTGTGGTGAATGACACTTCCTCCTTCTGAGAGCTGGGAATTGCCACATGTTTGCACCCGAGTTTCCAAGCTCTACAGGTTGGGGCAGACCTGGCTGGGCTGTAAAGATTCGTGCATGCTCTCTTTTGGGGACATATGGGTTAAAGCAGAGACTCAGAATAAAAGCCTGACTCTACTGAAATGAGTGGCAAAACTCCCATTCACTCTGGATTGTCAAAGCCCCCTAAGATTTGTGTTCTGTTAATAATTATTACTTGTACATAAAAGTAAACTTCTATATTTAAAACTTATAACTTGGCAACCACAGAATGCACATGTCTGTAATGAATAACCATGTGAGCCTATTATTCCAGCTCTCCTACACTCTCATCCTGTTCTATATTTTACCTGCTATTCATCTGTCCAAATTTTAGACTGTAAGGTCTTCTGGGCAGAGATAATTTTTTTTCTGCCAGCAGAGCAAAGCACCTCTGTGGCTCTGTGTTAAACAGGGCAAGTATTTTAAATCTGGGGAAACAAATGTTCCTGCGTTTGACAATTTCTGAGCGTGAACGCATGTGATCAGGCATGCGTGTCTAGAGATGTGCTTTCTACATACACATATTGTTTCCTTTTAAAGACATCTGCATCTACTGAATTCAGTCCAGAATTTGGCCTAGAAGTTTACCATTATTATGCCTCAATTCAGCAAAGCGTGACTGTAGGGAGACTTAAAATTAAGTATACATGTAAGTGCTTTGTTGGATGGAGGCCTTTAAGATTCTGTGCATTTATGCTCTTGTAATTTTAAAATGAAACATATTATTGAAAGTCTTCAGTTCTTTATGCTGTCACTTCCTCACTTATTTTGATTTATTACATATAAATACATGCCTCCTAAATTCTAGATGCTTTTGAAAACAAATAAATTCAAAATACATTGAAATCAAATGTAAAAGTAGTATCCACTCTTCACTGAGCTACAATAATGCCCTCTGTTCATGAGCATCACTTTTGTATCTAAACAGCATCCTCCCTATCAAGGCCCTCTTATTTCAGAAACTTGGCTTTTAGCCAAGAGAAAAACATGTCTGCTCCAGAGTGGGGGGTTCTTCATGCACAAGCAGCCCTACCTTCTTTGCTTCCTGAGGAGGATAAGTGTTGCTGCATCTGCCCTTCACTGAGCTACCATCACCGATCAAGAGTCTTGTTGAGTGGGTGTTTAGAAGTGCTGCCCTTCCAGTCCTTCCACCATGGGTGATGATGTTTGGGCTGTTGGTTGGACTTGCTTTTGAGGTAGCTGTAATTTTCCATGCAAACTTTAAACCATGGGAATGCCAGCTCAAGGGAGTCTGCTAGCAGTTGCTGTAGCGGAGTGGGCCAGGTTTGCACGGTACTTTGAAACACAGATCAGGTAAGATGGCCAGGCAGCACCTTCCTTGCAATGTAACCCAATAAATATGTGTAAGCAGGCACTGATTAAGGCTTGTCATGTAACATGATATGGTGCCCAGTTCATTGAAATGATTGATTAAAATAGTTGATTAAATGGTTGATTAAAATAGTTTGAATGTCCCCAAAACTATTAGGCAACTGGGTCAATTACATTTGATATGCCAAAGGATATGGAAATACCTATTTATGTTTTTCATGGAAGGAGTCTAATCAATCCTGATTTGTTGTGTTTTATAAAATCAGATCTATTTGTATATGTATCCTGAAAACATAGACTGTATCTTTGGAAGCATTCTCCTCTTTGGGGCCCATGGCTGCTTGTCTAAAGGGCTGGGGTCATCTTAATGAGGTTTGCTCAAATATTTGTAGTTTACATCATTCCATAGAAAATATGCCCTTAAAGTCTTTAATTTTTTTCTTTCCCTAAATAATGACCATAAACATCTAGTGGAAATCTTCAGGTGTCAGAAAACATGAAGACAACTGACTTTGTTACGTTTCCTTTGCTCTGTGTAAGTTCAACAAGAAGTGGATTTACACAACTAAGCCTAAAGATCTCCATTTTAAGTGCCACCTGCAGTGGTGGTTTATGAGATGAGATTTGCTCTCCTGGAAGCTATAATGAGACCACCCAGCCCCAATTACATATGCCATGGATTAGAATTCAGATGGTAATAATTTCTCACTATTACCAAGGCCAGATTTGATCTGGTTATGCAAAAAAGTTCCAAGCGTGCTATGACTCTCCTCAGTCTACAGCTTCCAGAGAAACTCCTACTTAGACAAGTCAACTGAATTTTTCTCCCTTGAGGAGAGCCTGTGATCATGTAGGTACTTTCCTTGAAGCCACAAGGACTGTCTCTGTAATTGGAACTACATGCTTAAGAAAGGACATGCAGGAATGAATATGCTTTTGGTTTGTAGCAGCAGAAGTAGAGGACTGTGGTTTCCGGCTTCCTTCAGTTTGTCATATTCCCATCCCAGTTGTTTTGTTAAAAATTAATGTAGTGCTCAGCATCATTTGGGATTTTAGTGAGAGGAATTAAACAAAACGGATAGGATATCTGGAAACCAAAGATGTCCTTAGCAACCAAATGCAGTGTTTTAAAGTAGAACAAATGTCAAGAAACAAACGAAAAGGTGAAGTGAAAGGGAAGTTGAATGATAGGGAAACAGACCTAAGCTGTCAGGGAAATGCCCTATTTTCATATGAGTACATTTGTTAAAGTGTATAAATAAGTATATGTAAATATATGTAAATAGTTCCCCGAAGTGAATAAGAAATTACAATTACGAGGATAGACAAAGTTATTAATTGAAAGTAATGATAAACTCAACCTTTGTAGTTACAAGCTTTACTTCAGCCACAAAAACTCTGGTAAGACGTTTGGGAAGCAATTTGGGGCTGCCATGCTGACTTGCTGCAGTGCAGAGACGAGAATCCGATTATTTGGAGAAATGCCACTTGATCTCTTGGAAAGAAGGCAGTGTGAATGCCCAGTTAGCAAGTGCACCCTCCTTTGGGCCTGCAAACTGGAGACCAAAGGAACAGACTTTCTGAGACTGGCTGCCTCCCCTACAGCAAAAAATAATGGTGTATAAGCTGCTCTCAATCAATAATGAGCAGAAAAACATATCCAGTAACAGAGTATTTAACAAGGCCACTTCTGGCTGAGAATTCTCTGTGGCTCTGGCCCAGCTGACTCGTGCCTGGACCTGATGCAAGACCTGTAATAAACACACTGTCACGGGCCAAAGTCTGGCAGCTTGATTTTAGCTTGCGAAAGTGAAGTGCAGGCCTTCACACAAAGTTTGTGTGCTCCCAGCTTTAGTTTGTGTGTGAATGTTTACTGGTTCCTATATCTTTGTTCTCTCACAAAGACAGTTTGCGACCCAAACACTAGAAAAGAAGTTGTGCATTTGTGGTGAGGGAAACCTCTAAATTTGCTTCTTGAGTCTGTATAAGGGCTGCTCTCATGCTGCCAACCCTCATCACCACCAAATGGGTACAGGTGTAAATGGTTTGGGAGAAAGACATCCTTAACGTTACAATCTTCTCTTTAATGGAAATGTGCATTTGGTACTGTCTGTTTAACAAGCTAAAAGAACAAAATTCATAGTATCCCTCATACAAACCCCAGAACTTGATTATCCTTTCACTAATGCAGGTATAAATCACTACTGAAGTCAACAGAGTTATTCCAGCTTTAATTCTGGGACATATGAGAGGAGATTGAGGCCCTTAAGGTATTTGGTATCTAGGCTATCTTTACTGATACACTGCCATGATCAGAAAGCTCTCCTCCTTTACAGGGAAAAGATGAGGAGAAAAAGCAAAGTGACACTAATCTTTTCCGAGTCAGTCTTTCCTCTTGGGTGTGACTACATGCAGAAAAGCTGGGATTTCCAGGTGATACTAATCAAAGATGGCAGAAGCAACTACAAAGCATACAAATAAAGCATCCAAGATTCATGCACTAAACCAACCATGACAGCACTCACAGCATAGAACAGTCAGCTGTGTTTTTGTGAGGGGCCTGGAACTTTGCTGCATGATAGTAACATGAAAAAAAAATCCTATGTTATTATTATTATCAAACACATAATAAGATTAAAGCATAATGCACACTGATAGATGGTTACCCTGCCTTCCAAAGACACCATGTATTTTACATAGGTGCCTTTTGTATCAGGAAAAATATCATTTCTACAGATGGTCCTGCCAAAAAGCTTATAGTCTGTCCTAGTTTTTTTAAAATAGCTGCTCCCAGATGTGTGTGGTAATGTGTATGTGTGTCTGCATAGGTATGGGTGATTTCTGACAATTTTCTGTATCTTGGCTAAATCCAATACGCAGATTCAGACTCCTGGGTTCCTTCCAGATTTACCAAAGGAGGGGGCTCATGGACCCATAATTTTTTGCAAGAGAAAGCTCGAAAAGGTCATATCTGCAACCTAAAGAATATTCATTAGAAAAGTTAATAGTGGTCTTGTTCAGAATAAAACTTCTGGATAGAGAAAATATTCAATTATTGCTGGTGGAGCGGAGACAGTTATTCTTAAATATTTGCTGGTGCACTTATCCTTCTGGCAAGTCACAGCAACAAGGAAAGGCTTTTAATCTTTCAAAAGAATTTAGGAACCGCTAAAAGTTCACAATGAGAATGCAGAGTGGGTGTTACAGCCAGAATTGTATACAGTTCTAAGATGGACTTGGTCTTATGGCATTTTGATTACAAGTTAGCTTTAACATGAGGATATTGGGTTTTGGGTTTTTTTTGTTCCAACTGCAGCAATACCTTTCATAAACTGCCCATTAGAATTAGTGCTATGCCTTGATCCTAGCCTTGTAGTCAGCCATGTAGATGGCAGGTTGACTACAACCACAGTGATGTACTATATTGTAACAGCTGTGGTTAAAAAAACAACAACAAACAAACCAACAACAAACTACTTGAAAACATTTAGTTCAGAGTCAGATCTAAGAAAAACTCAACAGTTCTAGCATGTGCTTTTCATGCCAGAAGACTGAGTAAGAAATTTCCCTAAAGCAGATCAGGGAGCCTGCTGTTGGCATGGGGAGTTCATTCACTATTTGTGTTATCAGATTGTCTCCATGTGCTGACAATAGAGGTGGTTACATCTCTGACCACATAGGTCATGTTTTCTTTTCCAAAGATGCATTCCTCTCACAGGAACTCTGTCTCTGGATAACTTATTCACTCACTTGATAATGATGAGCTCCTTCTTGTTGCTTTTCCTCAGTACCCATTCTCCAGCCAATCCCCACACAACTGCTGCTCTTAGCACAGCTCTGCATGTATGTGCACACATGTGTGAGCTCCAAGGATCACTGGGTTCTTAACCCTCTTGACCTCACTCACAATTTTTTTTGCAATCCATGTTGGTGTCATGGTTTCACCTTAGTTTTTCTCATCAGAAAGACTGGCTGGACCATTTTCTCCCACCTGCCTCTTCTTTTTGTTCTTTTCTTGTTTTCCTCTTCCCTTGTGACTGTTCTCTTTGCAGAGTGGTGGTGAATGACTTTTAATGAGTATGGGAGAAGGCACAGACTTCTTTGCCAGAGAAGAATGTCTTCGAGCCAGAGCCCTGGTGGGAGGTTCTCTGCTGCAAACTTAACCTTTACCAAACTTTGCTTCCAATCCTCTGCTCTCACAGTTAGAGCTGATGTGTCCATACCAAAACCCAAAAAACATGACACCGATTTCTCATTCTAAAAGCTGATCCAGCCAGCTTGGGGGTTGGAAGGAGCTCTGCCAGCAGCCCCAACTTCGGCTGCAGTATGGGCATATCTGCTGAGTGCTAATCCAGCCACTTGGAAGACAACGTGTAAGCTTTGCTTATTTGCCTTTGCCTTACTTAATTACAGAGAGTTCTCCAGAGTTTTCCCCAAGGTTTTATGAAAAATCATCTGGTACGGCATCTAAAAGATTTAATGGAGTAAACAAGTAAACAAAAATCTGCAGCTTAGAAGGCCAAATTTCAATTTGATTTATTTTACATTCCATGGAGTTTCACTGATGACAGTGGTTTTGTACAGGTTATAAGTGCAAAAGAATGTGACCCAGAGACAGGCTCCATGCTCTCTTTGGCAAATGCTGTATCCCATCTGTTTGTCACTATTAGAACATTTCTTCATTGGCAGATGAAAAACAATATGCACAAAAGGATGCAGTAAACTATTCCATACTATCATCAATACAACCAAAAGCAAGCAGTCATTGCTCTGATAATGATGTAGCCTCTCGCTTTGGCCAACTGTCAGAGGCCTTCAATACAACACATTCAGTGACTAAGTGGTGTACTGGAGGCACATGAAATGGCAAAGTGTTTGGAACAGGAACCATTTAGAAAATAGTGCCTTGTGATACAAAAATTCTTACTTTGTGGCTCCTCCTGTTACTTAAGGGGTTTTTTTTGTTATGTCAGGCAAAAAATTAAAATCTTAAATAAGGTACTGTATCTTCATGTTGTGCATCTGTTTTACCCTTCAGTAGAAATGGGATCAACTGAAGCATTTAAAATGACCCGTATTTGTGGTATCTTCTCTGTGAGCCCTGAAGTCAAATTCAGAAGATGTTCTAAGCAGGCTGAAAGGGAGTTATTTAAAATGAGCATTTAGAAGGACCACAAGATTCATAAAACCTGTTTAAACTTGAGATATCCTTTTTCTGGTGAGCTGTTTTTTGATGACAATATATAGATGTCTCGTCCATCCAAAGGATCCAGAATCCCTCAGTGACAAATACATGCCAGAGATTTTAGCTAACTTTCAATTATTCTTGAAGATTATGGATGTAGTTATTTCAAAAACCAAACAACCCAGCTGCAGTTGCAAATTTTTATTTGCAATATTGGAAGCTGTATTAAAGTCTGGCTAAAAGCTAACTTCCAGCTTGAGTAACCATGCTTTGAAAATTGTTTCTAAATTCCTCATCTGTAGAGCTTTAACCAGCTCTTTAAGGGGGATGGGAACCTGAATTTAGAAAACCTCATGGCACATACTATGTCATGTTTATAACACAAACAGTTGTTCTGTGGTGTTACAGGGTTAGTTCTGCTCATGGAAAGGAAGTGTTGATTCTTTTGCAGGAGAAGGAAACCCCTGAACTAAATATAGGGAAGATGCCCATTTGTACCTTTGTCTAATGACAGCATAAGCCCCTCTGCTCTGCTGGCAAATATATATGCAGGGTGTCCACTCAAAGGAAAGGTGCAGCAGTAAACACAAGATCTATGACTGAATGCACCCACGTGGTATTTAGAGTGTAGAAGTTAAAATACACCTGCTAGAAAGGCATCAAGCACTATATGAAGCTGCTCGGGCCTCCAGTGGCACTGTGAACCAGCACACTGTTAAAGCACGGCTCTCTTCCATTACCAACTAGTAATGGTGTTACCCTGACGTGTCTAAAGCCATTCACAAAATTAGCTAATGAATTTACTGCACATAAATTACTCTGTGGTACTCCAAGGGCAGCTGTACACCACTCATTTTGCATGTAGGCAAGGCCGAGTGCTGCTCTAAGGTATTTTAGTGAATGTTTTGCAATCCCCCAGGTCATGGCAGCCCACTGTTGTGACAGGACAAGGAATAGTGGGTAAAAACTGAAAGAGGGGAAATTTAGGTTAGGTATTAGGAAGAAATTCTTTACAGTGAGGGTGGTGAGACAGTGGAACAGGTTGCCTAGAGAAGTTGTGAATGCCCCAACCCTGGAAGTGTTCAAGTCCAGGTTGGATGGGGCTCTGAGCAACCTGGTCTGGTGGAAGGTGTCCCTGCCCACGCCAGGAGGTTGGGACTAGATGAGGAGGTTCAGATTAAATACTAGAAGTTTTTTCACTGTCAGGGCATTGGAATACCTTGCCCAGGGAGGTGGTGGAGCCACCATCCCTGGAGGTGTTTATGAGGTGTCTGGATCAGGTGTTGGGTGATGTGGTTCAGTGGTTTAGGGGTTAGAGTGGCAGTGGTGGGTGGACAGTTGGACTTCATGATCTTAAAGGTATCTTCTAACCTTGATTCGATGATTCTGTCTTTAAGGTCCCTTCCAACCCAAGCCATCCTGTGATTCTGTGATTATTCACCACCAGCTGGCCCTGGCAGTGCACAGTCCTCAGAGCTGGAGGGCAGTTACGGTGACGGCCCCTCCAAAGGACACACAGCCCTGTCTGCGCGCGGCTCTGGGATCAGAGCAGGCCCCTCTCAGCGCTTCACGGCCGCTGTTTCCCTTCCCGACGCCCAGGCCTTGTCGCCCGGGGCCTGCGGGGGCACCGTGGGCTGCCGGGGAGCCCCGGTGCGGGGCGCGGGGGCCGGGCCGGGCAGGGGGTGTGGAGCGCCCGCCTCTCGCGGCTCGCACAGCCGGGTGCCTCCCGCGGGCCGGGCGGTACCCAGAGTGCAGCAGGCGGGCGGGCGGCGCGGCCGGGACCCACCGCCGGCACCCACCCACACCCACCCCAGCCCGGCTCTCCCCCGGCAGCAGCGGGAGCCGGGCCCAGGCGGCGGCGGCGCGGCCCAGAATGCGACACTGAGATGCTTCTTCCCCCGGCAGCGGCGGCGGCGCCTCGGGCCCAGGCGGCGGCGGCCCCCGCGTGGATGCGGCTCTGGAGCCGGCGCTTCGCCCTGCACAAACATTTCTATAGGACTCATTCGCCCTGCTGAGGAGATCGGCCCGGACCGGCCGCTGCCCACCCCTCCCTTCAGCCCGCCGCTCCCCCGGACACCGCCGGCGCGGCCCGGCCCGGCCCGGCCCGCATGGAGGCCCCCGGCGGCGGCGCGGCGCCGCTGAGCCCCGCGCTGGTGGGGCGGCTCCGCCGGGAGCACGAGAAGGTAACGGAGGGCAGGAGGGGCCGGGCCGGGGGCGAGGGGGGGGCCGGGCCGGGCCGGGCCGGGCCGGGGGTCCCGGGGCGGGGGGCGGGCACGTGGCCGCGTGACGTCACGGGCGGCGGGCCGGGGGCAGCGGGGCTGAGCCCCAGGGACCCGCGGGAGCCCCGGGAATCGCGGGAGCCCCGGGAATCGAGGGAGCCCCGCGGGGGACGGGGAGCGGCGGCGCTGCCGCGGAGCCCTCGGGGGACGGGCCGGGAGGCGGCGGGAGCGGAGGCCCTGCCCGCGCCCCCCGGCCCGCCCTGCGCCCCCCGCCAGCCCGTGAGCGCGTGTTCGCTCCCTGCGCTCGCCTGGCCACGGTGTCCCCGCCACAGTGACACCTCCCAGCCCTCCCGAGCAGGGCCCGGCCGGGTCTGTGACCTGCGTCATCCCAAAGGGCTCCCGGGCCAGGCTGAAGAGCGGGTGTATCAATGTTGGTGGTGTTTGAAATGAGTTGGAAAGAACCAGGCTCTCCTGCAGAAATTATTCCCGAGAGTTCGGAGGCTGGTTCCACCTGAGACCATCGTGCAAAACTCAAGATGCTTTTCCTGTTTGTTTGTTTGTTTTTGTTTGTTTTGTTTGTTTTTTTTGTTTGGTTTGTTTTGGTTTGTTTTGGTTTTTTTTTTAAGAATTACACTCGTGGTGTAAGGCAAGTGGGCTCTGATAACTTAGCGAGTGCAATTCTGGGCTTGTAGGTCTCAGCCTTACCCTGAACTCTGGGTGGGTGCAAGAGTCACTGTGAAACTAACTCATGGTCATGTTCAATATTTTATTGACACAAGTACGTTTGCCCAGTTAGCCCTTCACCTCTTCTGCTCATTTTTCTCACATTATTAAAATTTTTTGTGCCAATTCTAAGGTGCACAGCAGAGCTCCTCAGTTATGACAGAGGGCTTTATCTTCAGCCTGTATTTTATCACATATTGGTTTAGTTAAGAATAAGAAAACTGAATAACACCTGCATGGTATAAAAATCTGGAGTATTGTGTGCAAAAACATGTCTACCTTTCAATAGCCCCCTAGATCATTTCTAAAAGATCTGTGTAGCCAACTGACCATTAATGTGAATGAACAGTCGGAGGATCTGCTGGAATACTCCACATCGTCCATTCTGCAAAGAGAGTAACCCATTATACCAATAATTGGTGATAGTGGCTTGTCAGCTTGGGCTTCTTCAGTTAATTTTCAAGGTGGTGGAATCTGGTGAAGAACAATTTCCCTGGTACATTAGTGTTGGTCAGGCCCGATGCCTAAGCACATGTCTGTCATAGCCACTTACAATTATTCCCAGTTCATGGGTAAGACCCCTCTGTAAGCAAGTTTAAGACTCTTCTTAAACAGATCTGCTCCAGTGGAAAAGAGGCCCAGGAGACCATTAATTAAGCCTCTGTTAGGCTGATGTACTAAAGTTATATTTTATCAGAGGGAAACTTTACATAATTTCTGCAAATTGGCTAAAAAAAATGGAACACTTCAGCTTCAATATGAAATTATACTAAAGAACTACACATCTTGGTTACAATGGAGTGTCATGATGAAGATGTAGTAGACTTTCCCTCTATGCAATGAATATATATAATTGGATTACAACACTATTTTCAGTTACGAAAATATTGTATTTTAAGATGGAGGAGGTCTTTTCATTTCAGTTGCCTCTTTTCAGAGATTCATATGTTTCTCATAAAATTACTGAAGTTGAAGGCTCATGTTTTGGTTTCAGCACAGAGATGAGGGAGAATTACTTATCCAGCACTTTGATAAACTAGTAATTATAGCGTGAGAATCATAACAAATAGTAAAATTATTTGGCCAGAACAATATCTCTATATACTGGCGTTTAAGCGGGCAAATATATTTATTTTAATTAGTGTGATGTTGTGCTGTCCCAGTGACGCTTGATTAGGTATAAAGACACCTATTTATTCCCATTAGCCTGAAGGCAACCTTAAGTGTAATAGTGGAATAGAGCAATATCTATTGCCCCATTAAGGATAATATTTTAATCATAGTTGATTATTTTAACACTCGGGCCATTGTACAACCCTGGTTCAGCTATAGTCCTGAGCTTTTAAGTTCTAAAGAGCTGCTCTGAAGAACTCGTGAACTGAGGCTTCCTTCCTGTTTGAAAATATTAAAAGAACAGGATGTTCATGACTTTCTGTCTTCAGTTGGATTGAGGCTGCAACTTCCAGGTTTAGGACCCCTGGTGAAAAGTAATTTGAATTCTTGTTTAGGACTGCTTGCCTGTTGGACAGATTTCATCTTGTTAATTTGTGGTGATAGTAAGACCAAACTATTAAAAGCAATTTTCAGTGCTCCTACTAAAGGCACTTTGTATAAAAACATGACTTAGAATGTGTATCTTGGGGATAAATTATAGAAGAATATCTAGTAATTTTCATGATAAAGACCATCATTGTAAGCACGGTGCCTGCGTAAAGTTTTGAATATTTCTGTAAGAAGAATATAATGTATGTATCATGGATTACTTGCAAAAGCAATATATGTTAGCTGAAAATACTGTGGTAAATCTGTTGCAAGTTGGTACAGGAATTATAAAATGAATATTTAAATAGGAGGGTTCTCATGCTATAGACCCTGCGTTTGAATATATTATTTGATATACATTTATTCCTGCAATCAAATGGGTTGGGATTACTGATAAGTAGTTGACGAGTCAGATCTGTATGATTTGGTAAGACTTGCATAGACAGTGAATTTACAGTGGGATGATGTGTTCTATAGTTTCTGAGCAACGCAATGACAATATGCGTAATGGGAGACATTACAGAACCAATTAGACCCAAGAGACATTGGCAGAGTGCAGACACAGCCATGGAGAATCTAAAGGACTCTAGTATTAGCTGGCAATATGATTTTTTTTTTTTTGGTATTGCACTGGCAAACACATTTTTTTATTTTCCTTTTAGGGAAATTAGGACAGGGAAGTGACTCTCCTGTCACTCATCATGACAACAAAGTAGAATTAGATTGAGTGCAGCTCTTATCGTAACTCACTGGCCACTGTGTATTATGGCATATTCTTAATTTTTATGAATTTAAATGGTAGAGCTGTATGATCTTTAATTTCCAAGTGGTTTTCAAGATCCTGAGTACTTGCAGTTTTTTAACAGTTAAACAACTTGTAGGTGGGTTATGGGGAAACAAATGGCAGGATCCCAAACTTACACTCTTTTAAATTGTTTTCTCTTCTTACATGAATTACTTCTGGGGCTGACTGCTTCTGCTTAAGTCTTTTTCAAGTAATATCTGTGCTGTGAAAGCAGCAGCTTGGCAGTTTTAAAGTTGTTTCTGCAGTTTGAAAAACAGCAGTGAGACTGAGTAGGGTCTTGTACATTCCATGCTACTGCAAGGGGTGTGGACTCACATGTGAGACTACAGATGAGTGGGCTTTCCAGTGCAGTTTCTGCCATGGTTTGCACTTTTTCCAGCCTGTGTCCAAATTAACAGAATCTAGAGAAAGCCTGGGTATGAGACACCAGTGCAGTGGGACTTCATTTGGCACAATAATTGTTTGAGAAAAGGGAAGAGAGTGTCTGAGGCTTGGTCTGATCTGCTTCTCTTGAAGAGAACCTATCTGAAGCTTTATTTACCATATTCTTTTTTAAAGATACCTGGACCTTTTCAGAAACTTATGATGACAATACACTCCATCCTGTCCAGTGGTTCCAGTGATGTTTTCTCATGTGCTGCTCTCAAGTAAAAGAGCTAATTCAGTCATTATCTGGAAGCTTTCAATGGAATGCTTATTGTTCCTCCAGTGTTAATTGATCATCACTTTTACTTTTTTAGTCAATATTTGTCTATGTTCTTATTAGTATGAATTAAATACTCACTAGTTTATATAGTGTCAAGACTTGTGAAATAAATTAAGGGATCTTCAGTAGGTGTTTTTTTAATGGTAATTGAAGGCAAACTATTCACAAAAGAATTTAAAGAGCATTGCCTTTATTCTGGAGTGGGCAAGCCTGTGTCCATCCAACCTCATTGATAACTAGAACGTGTAGATGAGATTATGTGCACAAAATTTAAAAGTGACTAAATTGTGCTGCTCCTGTAGGTGTCTGTAGGTGCTCTGAGTAGATGCAGTGACCACTGTGCAGGTGCTGGTTTTGTGGTTCCTCTTGTCTGTTGGCATAGGCTGCAGAGTCACCATCATAAAAAGGGTGAACCCTCCACAACTTCTGTACTAACACTTGGGATCAGGCTGCTGTGGGGTGAGAGGAATCCAGTAACATGTGCCAGAATGGTCATGGCAGATGCCAGCACGAATGTGGCAGGAGAGGCAGTGATGGGGAAACTGGACTGGCCCTTTGAGCCGTGGTCAGGTCAGAGCAGTGTCAGGTCAGAGCAGTTGTGAGCAACAGGCTCAGACACTTGTTCAAAATTTTCGTAAATCATCACATGAATTGTCCACATGACTTTAATTTGAACAACTTTTTAATCTTAGCTTTTTTTTATTATTATTTTTATCTGTGTCTGCTTTTTTCAGCCTTTTAGCAGTTTTAGGGTGACACATTTGTGACACTGCTCAGTACCTGGGCGAGGATTCAGAAAACCAAACTTAGTTGTTGATCTTTTTGCTTTTTTGTTTCCTCTTTCTGGAGTACTTTTCAGCCAATGTGGGACCCTAATGAGGTTACAAATGTCTGCCAGCAGGTTGTGTCAGGTTGGAAGGGTAAGACAGTGGAACTGAGTAGCAGGAGACAGGGAGGAATGATGCCTGTTTACTCAGGACTGTGGCTGTGGTTGAACCACAGCCTGCAGGTATGTCTGTGAGGAGGTGCCACAGCTCATGGCAATTTTAAGCTAGTTAAGCTCAGGTATTGCTGGCAGCACAGTTGTTGCACCATAAACTACATCCAAGCTTGCAAAACCTGCTTGATGTGTTCAGTTGCTTAGATTGTGGGAGTTCTGTGCTTGTGCTGCTCTGCTGCTCCCGTGGTGCCTGAGCCAGCCTGGATATGGTGTAGCCACAGGAATATGTTTACCTGACGTAAGCTAAAATATAAAGTTACGAGTTCCTTAGCTGGGTGTCGAGATGAAGTTACAGGACATGGCACTGACTTGGTGCTCGTAAAGGACAAGACCTCCAGTTTGTTCCTTGCTTGCACCAATCCAGTTGGTTTGGAGCTATTGAAACACTCGCTTAGCAGAACACGCCCTGCTGCCTTTGGGATTTTTGCTCTGTGGGATTTTTGCTGTGTAGAATTTTTAAGCTCCCCAAAATCATTTCAGTCAGAATTTAGTCTTTATTTATTAATAAATAATACGTATATACTACTTTTTCTACTAAACTGGAAGATCCACGTGGGGGTACACAATTAAAATAAAAATAGTAGATTTCACTTGTTTTCTTCTAAAGAAAGGTAAAAATTATGGTTATACTTCTAAGGAAGATTTTTTTCCTGTAGTGTTTGCCGTGATTCACATTTCTTTCTCTTTTCCTTCAGTATTCTTCCCAAACGCATTTCTTCAAAAGGCAGAAGTTTCCACCCAAGGGGGGATTTATGTAAATAATTTGTTGAAATGTAGTGTTTTTGAGTAATATGATTTAATAAATTAATATGAGAACTCAGAAATGCTTTCTTTTTTTTCCATTAGATCATACAGTGTGCCAACAGACTGAAGAATTTTTAATAGTTTTATTTCATTTTTTGATTGAAAATGGGGCTCTAGGAAAAACAATTGTGCAAATGTTAATTCTGTCTTTCTCCATCAGTGATTGCTGTGTTTTAGGCAAGTACTGTGTAGTTTCCTAGAGGAAAAAATGAAAATTCATTTTAAATGTTTATTTTGTGTGTGGCTTGTTACATCCTTGTTACTAAGAGATTATTAAATATTTGACCACCCAGTAGTGTTCTTCTGTAAGATAAAGTTGTACTGTGAACTTGTTATTTCATCAGTAAACTTTTGGGGTTTAGGGGTGCAACAGGGAAACCCTGTGCATGAGTTGCATGGCAAGAGTGGGTTTTGATACTGCAAACATTTAGAGATGGAGGCAGCTCATGTGCATGTATGAACTGCAGTAAATACTTGCATGTGGAAGGTTAAGCAGTTAAAACTCTGCAGAGCTGGAGTCTGCATTTCAGGAAACCAGCATACACTTCCACTGTGGCTGGTGGAAGGTTCTGAACAACAGAACCAAGCTTGAAGCTGAGATATATTCACAGTCCCAAATGGCAGGGACAGTCTCCTGAAGGCAAATCATTGGCTTTAGACTTTATTAGACCCTTACTTTAATTACCACCTCATTACTTGCTTTGCTTCCACAAAAAGTATTCCATACTGTCATTTTCCCTAAGTAACTGGAAATGTGATTGAAAGGGATGTTTAAAGTGAGACTAATTCAAGATTAAATAGTCACAAATTATATTATTGCTACATGTAAACAAATTACTTGCATATCTGATTTTATTCAGATTACTTTTCAAGTGGTAAATAATGCTTTATCACTTATATAGTGCTCTTACATCTTTAGAGTGCTTTTCTCACATTAATTAATCATCATTAAACACTCTGAGGTGGGTAGGTTAATACTATTATCCCCATTTTGCAGATGAAGAAATGTAGACTGAGAGGCTGTGATTTGCTCAAGGCCATATAGAAGAAACAAAATCAGAGCTGGGATTAGATCTGTGTCCCTAGTTTCTAATTTCAGAAGACCAGCTAGATTGTGAGCCACAGTTTTGAAGCAGAATACTCAAATGTGCATGTAGAAACAGCAGACACTTGCTTGGCCTCTTAGATACCTAACTTGAAGTTTGTTTGAACAGCAGCTTTGCTTTTGTGCCGTGCTGCATATTTCCGTGTTCATACCCACCAGTGTGGAAATGGCCTCTTGTTCATTTAGGACCTCTTCCTAATCTGATGGGGCATTTTTGTTTTCATCATTTTCATTGAAATTTACTTTCATCTTAAAAATACCAGTTTCTACTTCTTTGGACTTGACCATAGCTGCATGACTTGGATACAGCAGGTTTAGCATTGGTACCCCAAACTGCCAGCAGATGATACCAGTACCAGCTCTATTGCTTACAGTTTTTTTTCATAAGCTGAGACATAAATAAGATTCTGACTTGGCAACTTGCCTACTTGCTGTTCACAAGAGATGAGAGAGAAGAATTGCCCTCAATGTGCTAAACCCAGCACCTTTGTGGGCAGTGAGTGCCCAGCTTCTTAGCAGAGAGAAGGATTCGCACACATGCACTTCACCTCGGAGAAGTGCCTCAATAAAACAAAATAGTCTTGGAATGGAGAGGACAGCACTACTTGTGCACCACTTTGATAATCAGAAGCACCTCAGATAATTATATTCAGCTGTTAGTAATATCCAAACAGAATCAACAGGTAAGGAAAAATAAGATGTAGGAAAGAGGTGCCCTTGCACAGAAGGGTGAAGACCTGCTGGGGAAAGGTGGGGTAATGTGGAATAGGTTAGAGACCCATGGGCACGTACAGGTAAGAATCTGCTTTGTGCTCCAGTATCCTTCTGGCCTGTTTGTCATTGCCAAGGAAACATTGCAAGCGATTGTAGTGCCTGGCTGCTGAGTTAGGAGCTCTGGTTTCAGTTCCCAGCCCTGAGCAGTGTTAGTGGTTAAGTTACTCAGCCTGCAGAACCAGTGCAGTGCTTCTTTAATTCATGGAAGAGATTTTGAACTCTTCAGATGGAAGATCCTGGAGAAGGTGGAGTATAAATAGGTGGACTAGAAAGAGAGAATATGTTGCAGACAGAAGGAATTTTTTGTCTTTGGTCAGCTGATTAAGTCTTTGGCTGTCTGATAGGAGTTGCTTGGAGGTGAGATTTGGAGTTGGAGTCTGCACCAGCCTGCAAAGTGCCCTGTGATCAGATTGGCACAGTGGCACTGGGGCACATGTAGGAAGTGATGGTCTGAAGCTGATCCTCATGTTCTGCTCGTAACACTTAGAAACAGGAGATTCCCTAAAAGCAGCAACATGGGTTTGCTTTGAAATAGCTCAACCTAGTAGCAGTGAGAGCAGAACCAGCTCATAATCTCCAGCTTTAATGGTCCAGTTTTCAATCCAGGAGGAATTCCACGTTGTGTTACGGGTGCTTGTGGAGCTCTGTCCAGTCAGGGGCTTGAGAAGCACGAAATTTTAACAAGTTGCTGTTAAAGGTGGAAAAGAAGGAAATGAGGTGTTTGCCCATTTGCTTTCTTTTAAGACTACAGAATGTGTTTTCCTACAGTGTTTTAAAAAGCAGACCCATTATTTGGTAGTGTTAAGTTTGCTGCAAGAATAGTTTAATAAACATTTTAGTATGCAGATAAGCCACTGATAACCATGTGCATTCACAAACTTTTGTACACTTTTATGCCTAAAAGGGCAGAATTCAAAGTTTATTGATACCACTTCCACCACAATGTCTTAAAAGTAGTGCATACTTGGTGACACTAGGTTTCCAGGTAAATTGAACTCAAGTGAACAAACAAACAGGTCATTTATTTTATTTACCCTAAAGGGGATTTTCATTCTTTAATTGTAACGCTAAATATAAATTATGTGTGGAAGATAGACTAATGATTTTCCTGTGTTTGATTAAAGGCAAAGAATCAAAGATTTGTTTATATATTTAGCTATTTGTTTCTTTGCTGTGATAAGACCAGTTGTTATCCAAACAGTGGGACTGACCTAATAAAGGACATATGCATAATTGATCTCCATCTGTTTTTCAATATTTATTCTCTCTATTCTTTTAATAGACTTCAGTTCCAGAAGTGCAGCCTGCAATATTTTTAAGGTGGTATATTTTAGCACTTCTGTAAAAGGTCTCGTGTTATGCTGGCCACTGAAACGAAAAGGTTTGTTGTTGGTTCCACCCTTTAGTATCCCTTCAAGAGAGATTATATCAAAGAAGAGGAATTAAATTAAAATTGATTGGTGTTATTGATTTTTCTCTTTTTTTTATTTTTTTAAGGGGGATAAAGGGTGATGGAAACAGCATATTCCCCTATGCTCTTTTACTGATGGGCTATTTTTTAAAAACGTAAAAAGCATATGTGCCCAATTTACATATTTACTAATTAAAAAAAGCTTCCTGGAAACATTAAGGAGACTATCTTCTGTAACCTTTAACATTGTAGCTAATGGATATAGCCTGGAAATTTTCATAGAAGGTCCTCTAAATAATGTAAATGATTATGAATATGTAACTAGTTAATATGCAGCTACGAAAGGATTATCATGTAGAGGTTAATGAACATGCTGCTCTTATGGTTTGCAGGGCTTTTCTTTTTGTGCTTTTAGCTCACTTCATGCATGGAAAGTCATGTATTGAGAATGGAAAGCTTCCTGTCTTTTCCATCTTCATCTGTAATGGGGCAATTAAATTGGAACTTTCTTAAAGGATTTCATAAACATTTTTGTATGCTAAATTATGTTGTGTGCTCCACAATCGCTGCCAAATGTGAAAGGATGAAGGATGTGGGTAGAATAGGCTCTGACTCTTTGACTTGTCAGTGGTGGGCTCCAGTGTGTGTTAGCATTGTTATCAGATGTTGCTGTGCTGTGTGATTTGTACCTTCTGCAGAAACTTTACTCTTAAAATGGGCTTAATATTAACAGTACAAACTAGATTTCTGGGTTGATGTCCTGTACAAGTCTGTATATTTACTCTTAAGCTTAAAAATAGTTAGCTTGCACATTAAGAAAGATATTTGCTAGGCATTTGATTTGTAGGAGTTTAAAGCAAATGATAAATTTAAACTTGGCTTATGTGGGATGAGCTACCTGGGCCATCCTGATGGATTATGAAATACCATAACCACAAATGTAGAGCTGATCCTTTTCATTTAAGAACTTTTCTCTGTTTAAAGAATTATTAGCTCACAAAGTAGTCCCATTTTTTTACTCCTACATGAGTAGAAAGTGCAGGGTCTGAGATCTGTTCTGCAATAGCTGCACATATGCTAACTGAAAAAAAAAATTGTCTTTCATTCTGTTGTTTCAAAAAAAAAAAGAATTATCTGCTCCAGTGATTTCAG
This sequence comes from Pipra filicauda, assembly GCF_003945595.2. Lineage (NCBI taxonomy): Eukaryota > Metazoa > Chordata > Aves > Passeriformes > Pipridae > Pipra > Pipra filicauda. Next base: position 465,709 of record NW_024105197.1, read on the forward strand.
TGATACTTGAATGTATGTTATTGTTTTCTCTGCAAATTTTCTCATTAATTGCTTTCAAATGTTAGTATTATTTTGGCTATAGGAAAAATGAAATTTGTAAAAAAAAAAAATCCAGAAAATGCTTATATTTAGAAGATGTCTAGACATATTTAACTGCCTCATGGCTTCATTGCATTTCATATAATTGAATGAAATTGTTTGTATATTTTTGGTAACCGTTATTCAGAGATCAAAATATGTTTTGAAAGGCAAAATCTCCACATAATTGTGGCAGAGAAGGTCACAGGTTTCAGCATCCTGTCTGTTTGGTCTATATTTAGTTTAAAAAATACAGTTAAAAAAGAAAAAAAGTATTTAATTTTAACAATGTGCTTTATTTTGTAATTTCTTTTGTATCTCTTGGGAAAGCTTGTGGCATAAGGAAGTAAGTGAAATATTCATATTAAAACTTTGCTTTTTTGACATCCAGCAAGAACAGAAGGAAAGCCAGCAGCCCATCATGGTGTCAAATATCCATGTATTTATACAGCACAAAGTTAATTTGTGCTTTTTCAAGTTAAAATGGCCAGTGGAAACATTTGTTGATGTACTGATAGAGGAAAAATGTTTTTGGTGCTGTGAGGTTCATTTGTTTTTGTTTTTAATGACTGAGTGTGGAAGTTACATTGATGTCTTGTTATAATTTATGTTGTTTTCTTATTCTGCAAACATGTAACACTGAAAATAGATCGGCAGATTGCACAAACTGCTACTTATCTCAGATGGTGTGTCACGTAATAGTTATGGAGCAGGTATTGTACCAAAATATGGAGTGAAAAGCTGTAATTTTTTTCTGTGGTTATCACTCTGCATTAGTGTGTGATAAAGTGTGCTGCTTAAGAACGACCATTCACATGCCTTTGCCTTGACAAATAAAAATGTATATAGAGGCACCACCAAATCTGTAAAGCTACTGTTCTAGTTTCTGATGCATTGACATTGCAGCTGTGTGCTTAGCCTTGTTTTTTCATGAGTAGTTATCTGTTTTAATGACAGGTGGTCACTAGCTGCCAAGAAAAAATCCAGCACTGGTAAGTAGAAAATGTTTGATTACATGCTTAAAATACTGATGAGTAACCTAGTTATATTTTAGTAAAGTACTGCTATTTATTCAGATGAGAGTCAAATCCTGCTAGCATGTTTTGGGGATTATAGTTAGTGATAGCTCAGAATTGTTGTAATGCACTCTCTTTAAAATGTATATATTTCTCACTGATGTCATTAAATCACAAATACAGTGAGCTTTAGTGTTTATACTTCTGCCTTAAATACCCATCTCATTCGTCATTTTTTCCCAAGTAACCTTGTGGGATGAGTGCTGAATTTGCCTGATTGGTGAAAAAGTGCTCCTAGGGTAGAATTATTCTTGTTGTTTTCTAACTATGGAGCAAGTAGGGAAATTCTGCTTGCTCCCCTTCATGTGGTAAAACAACGTGAAAGTAATGTTTCACTGTTCCCTCTCCCCCCCCCAGTAAAGAATGTGCCAAATCTTAGTTTTTAATACTTAAAAGAAATGGTTTGTTATGTAAAAAAATTATCTCTGGGCACTTTTTTCTCTGTTGGCAATCTATGGGTAATAGAAAACATGCCTAGTAAATAATAGTTTTGTATGGCATCTGAGGAAAATGTACATTTAATGGTGAATGAAATCTTATATTATGAGTTACTGTGAGATATAACAGTTGATCTTACAGATATCAAATTACGATATATCCATGCTGTGTTTACCATGATTTTACTGAGAGAACAACAGGAGCTGTCTTGATTATTGTCTGCAGGGTTATTGCAGAATCACAGCAACTGCCCCTTTAGTGGTGAGATTAAACCTTTGGTTATACACCATCAAGCATATAATATTTTAAATTTATTTTAAGAGGCTTTTTCTTCATGCCTGAAAGATCTCCAAGCAAATAATTTATATTTAGTGTGTATCAAATGTTTTTAGTTTAAATGCACATAGGCTGCAAGCCCTGGATAAGAGGGAAAAAAAATCAAGGCAATCTATACACATCATCATATTAAATTCTGACTATTGGCTCGCAAAAATAATCTAAAACTAATATGTTTCATTTATGCTTAAAATTCAGAGGCTGCATTAATTTTCAATAAGGGAAATATTATTGAAGTGCCTACTGGTGCTGCTGTGGTGAAGGCAGGCAGAATATCTCCAGCACATGCACTTTCTCAGGAGCTTTGCAGTGTCTGTACCTATTTGGTCCCATGTGAAATTCTGCCTGGACATTCTTTCACTGAGAGACAGTATTTTTCAGAAATAAACTGTTTGACAGAAAGCCTTGGAATTTGAGCAGATTTTTAAAAGTTTGGAAAGTTGTGACAATTATTTCCCCTTTTAAAATGGCAGAGGTTTGTGGAGCGGGTTGGGAGGCTTGGCTGTGGAAGGAGAAGTTGCCTCCTGTGTTTGCTTTTGTGCAAACTCTGGCCATGACCCCGTGACCTTGGGGGCTTTGGGCACAGAATGTCTAAAGAACAACCTAACTTACTGATATCTTTTATATAGAAAAGCAGTTTGCACAGCATCAGTACAATCTTCACTTTATAAAAAATTATTTAAAATTTAGTACCCTTATTTAGGTCTTGATTGTGCAAGAGCTGAGTGCTCTTGTTTCAACTGAGTAATTTGTTCATAGAAGACCTTTTAAGTAGTCAGTGACACAGAAGAATGTTAAATAGAATTGGGTGAATAACAATAGGGTTTTAAAATGCTCAGCTTCAATATATTTCCATTAAATTATTTTCTTTTTAATTTTTTCAGTGCACTTTTTGAAGTATATTTCTAAAGCATGAATCCAGTAATGGGTCTGGTATGGGATTAAATATCTAGACATGCATTTCCCCTGCTAGGGGCATGTTCATAGCTGTAGTCCCAGGATTATTCCTCCCTGTTCACTTTAGTTCTCCATTTCCTGGGACAGAGCGTAGCACTGGCACACCCCAGAGCCTGTGAGACCATCAGCTGTAGGTAAGGAGGGAGGTCAGCTTCCTTCCTTAAGTAATGTTCTCTCAGGCCAATTAATTAAAAGGATTAATTTTAATTTTATCTTGGTGGTCCAGTTCAGGATGTGGCCCTGCTTTTAGAGATTCCCATGGTGGAGCTTTGCTCAGCAAAGGGCAGCAGTCCCACTGAAAAGCAGTCCACTCTCCAAAGCAACGTGGCTTTTGTGGCAGCTGATTTCTCCTGATTTCAGATTATTCAGTAATGGGCAGCAGTCAGACCTTAAAGGCAGTGTCTTCTTTTCAGATTAATGAAGAAATGTTGAGTGACTTTCAGCCGTGAAATGATGGGAATGTTTAATTCTGCTGCGAATGGGGGAATTTTCATTCCATTCTCTTGCCATGGAGGCTTCTCTCTGCATTTGAGACATGGGACAGGATTGTGTTTGTTTTTCAGTGAGTGGTTGGAGTCCATTTCTCAGATCCAGATCTCTCTGAGGCAAAGGCTGGACTCTGTAAATAGCATTAAGTAATTGATTGTTATTGTTGACACCAAGTTGTCATTATGTTCCTTCCTCCCCCAAAACATCCTCAATGATTTTTGTTAAGATTCATGAGTTTGTCCTTCTCCTTTGAAGGAAGTGAATTATATTTTCACTCTGATGTGGGCAATGGACAGAGAAACTTGCCTAAAATGTCTGGGAGAAATCTTCTGTCAGAGCAAAGCAGTAGCAAGCATCTTTTGTAAATCACTTCTTTGGAGTACGTTTTTAATGTCCAAATGGCATAAAAGCCTAAATTAATTTATTTCGGGACGAGTTCAGCAACTTTAAATAGGTATAAAGTAGGATGATTACACCTAAGTTAAACTTTGAAGCAAATGAGTCAAAACATAAGAGTATCAGATAATTTTTCATAACGAATGCTGAAAAAGATTTCACTCAGCTTATGAATCTGAGAAAATCGATGGTAATATTTTGAGAGTTGTGTTATCAACTATGACATTCATTTTTCAGCACATTTATAGATTGCTTTCCTGAATCATCCCCAGAAAACCTGTAATTTGCATCATGGGTCAGCGTTGTTAAGTGTGCTGCTCAGTGCTTTCAGTTGCCTTTTATTGCAGAATTTACTGCCATATATATGTTTACTATTTTGAAGTACAAGTAAACAATATCATCAAACCTGACATTTATATGCCAGCTCCTTCGTGCAGGAGCTGATTTCTGACCATCTTCAGAATGGCAGTGGTCCATTAAAAGACTTTTTCCAGACAAATTAGGTGTTTAAGAATGTCTTCACAAAAAAAGGCTTTTTTTTGGAGGGAGTGTAGTTCCTTGTTTTGCACACAAAGGAAAATCCCTGCAGCCATCGAAATGCTGTATCTTGCAAAGTCCTGTGAAGAACCAGGTGTCTGCCCTGGGAATACTTTGTCTCAGTTCCCCAAGCCATTTCTCTCCTGAGTAGCAACATGTAGTGTGAGCCTTATTTACATTTTGGGTAGAGAAGTAGCAGAAGGGACACTCCTCACCTGTATTGTCCCTTGTCAGGGGCTGAAGATGGGACAGAATCCTGATGGTCGAACCATCTTTCAGGAATGTTGACTCTTGATAGGAACATGAAGTTCATGTGAAAATCAGAATTAATTAAAATGTTGCCGATTGATTCTGCTCAAACCGAGGTCATGAGTTCTTTATTACAACTGATACTTTGAAGAATTTGCCTCTTATAAAATATAAACTGGATTTTCAGTTATTTTTCTAGATGTTGGTGGTGTTATAACTCTAATTTGAACCTGGCGTGAGATATGTGAGATCCTAGTGAAAGAACTGATTCTTTGTACCATGGAAAGTTCAAATTCAGAAAGAGACCTGCACAAACTAAAAGAATCATGTACCTATCTTAATACACATTATTAGAAAATAATCCAGCTATTATGTTTGTCATCCCATGTCTTTTATAAATAAGTTATTAATCTATCAACTGCATGTGTTTAAGAGTAAAGTAGTTTATTTTTCTTGTGTTGTTGATTTTCTAGCAGAAAAAAACATTAACTTTGTACTTTGTCTCTGAAATGGAATCAATTTGAATTTGTCAAACAGGAAGAAGGTGGAGAGCGATTATGAAGCTCTTCAGGAACGACTCCATACATTGCCTGACAAACTGTCCTATGATATCATGGTATGTAAAGTGTAGAGGTCACACAAGAAAATGGGCTAGAACTGTTAGTAATGGGGTGCCTGCACTGCTGGTGAGGTGTTACTACTTAGTAATGTTACATTTATTATGATAATAGTGAAACCTTTGCTTTTGTTTCTTTCTCTTTTCTTTGAAATCCATTATAAATCACAGTGTTACTGACAACTGAGAGCTGATGACATAAACGCTTAACACAAAACCTGACATGTTTGATATGTAAATCTATTGTATAGAAAACTATAATTATGACTGAATTACGGTACTTAGTCATTTCCTGAGAAGAAAGTGGCCGTAGTATTTCCTGATTCATGGAAATAAACCCTAGAACATTGATTTTTACATAAAAAGGTGCTGCTAATTTTTGTTCCACCGATCTTCCTATTGACATAGCGATCTTTTTCTGGTGCTTTGAATCTTCCCTAACAACTGCACAGCTCCCTGTGTAAAATTTGCCTTGTTGGCTTGAGCTCACCAGAATTTTGTACAAATTGGCTTCTCTCTCTTTCTTGTTTCCCTCTTCCCCTCTCAGGTTCAAGTCAAGATACATCTTTGAAGGGAGGGAAGTTGTCCTGTACATAACTGAGTGGCTGATTTCAGCACACAATGCCTGACTGCTGTCTTCCTTGGCAGTCTGGCTCAGATGTAGAGTTGGGTTGTTAGTAAGAAGGCGTTGGAGTACACTTAGCATGTGGGAAAAAGAAGTGTTTCCCTTTCCTGTGCTGATGATACAGCTCTGGATTTTATGTGTGTAATCCATTTATCATGTATGTACGTGTGGCCACATGATGTAAAGCAGAAAGATTGTGTTGTTTCAAAGCACAGAACCCCCCCCTCTTTTTAAAAAAAGCTTGATAGGGCTTATTCTAGTTAAAGCAGCAATATCAACTCACATCTGTTATTTTAAATGTATATAAATAGTTCCTATCCTGTTAGCCAAATATTTTCATATGTTTTCAATTTTGCTTTCATCATTTTGGAGAAAGAGTGAACAGGCAACTGGTGCAGTCTGCTACTTTAAAACCAAGTCAAGGAGAGTACACGTGTAGGAAAAACACATTCTGCACAGTCTTAACATCAGGGTCCTGCCTGCTGGAGAACTGTTTCAAGCATTGGTACCCTCCTGGATATTGAAGCTAGGGAAGATTGCTTTCAAAGGAGGCAGACCCACTAGGCCAAGTGCTCTGCTTCAGCACAAACATGATGAGAAAGCAAGTGGCTGTAAGGAAATAAAAAAGGAGGCAGAGGAATAAAGCAGGAATAAACTGTCGGAGACAGATCTCTTTCTACCCTAAGAAAAACTTGATGTGGATGCAGTTCTTACCTTTTTGCCTCATCCATTTTAAATTTAATTGTATTTTGGTCTCCTAATCTCTTTGATGGAAGCCCCAAAGCAGCCAGGCAGGTGACCTGAGGGTCAGATGCCAGGGAATAGTGCAGGAGACAGGGATGAGGATGGCCAGAGCTCCTCCTCAGCCATAGGACTTGCCCAAGCCCTGTCTGTAAAGTGTGGCTGGTAGAAGGTGTCTTATGTACAGGGCACTGGTTTTATGACTTTACAATACATGTTAAAATGGGGCCAACACGTTTTAAGAAGCACCTATAAAGTTATAAAATGTGTTTATTACCAGTGTACTCCTGCCTGAAGTGTTCTGCTTTTATCTGTTTTCCGTGTGCCTGGAGAGCTGTTACAGGATGAGTGATGTTGGAGCATCACTGGGAGGTTGAGGTCTGTAAACTGTTGAATAACACAGCAGAGTGACATTAAGCACTGTCTGTGGTCCTGCTAATAGCCCCACAGACTTACACTGGAGTTTGTAGGTACTTAATATTAGCAGGACAGATACTGAGAAAAGCGACTCTGAATTGGCCATACCTGTTCAAGTATTTTAAAAATTTTGGCAAACCTAATCAGGCAATTAGGAAATTAATGTAGTCTGCATGTAGCAAATAAGTAACTCAAATGATAATAAATGTATTATCAAGGTTGATATGTTTGCATTAAGTGAATTTGTTTTCCATGTGAGCATTCAGCTATACTATAGTTTTATGTCACAAAACAACTTGTCTGGTGAAATACAACTTTTCAGATTTTGTAAGTACAATACTAAGTTCAAATGGATCTTGTCATTTGAATATTTCTGAAGGGTTAGTCATTAAATAACTTCTGCAGAATTTTCTTTTAAACTCTATATTTTACTTCTTAAAAAAGAACCCAAGACATGTATGACTGTCTACATTTTATTTTCATTAGTGATTTTCAGCAGTTTCTTCTGTGTCTTTGACAGGTACCTTTTGGTCCTCTTGCCTTCATGCCAGGAAAGCTTGTCCACACCAATGAGGTCACTGTTCTGCTTGGGGACAACTGGTTTTCAAAATGCTCAGCAAAGCAGGCCATTGAGCTGGTTGAGCACAGAAAAAAACGTATGTATGCTTCTGAACATAATTTAATAGTCAAAATGATGTATCTTTGTATTGATATATAAAATTAGTGACATCTACGCTGTTCACTTTTTTTGGTGAACTCACAAACAGGAGTCTCATTCAGCTGTAATATCAATTTAGCACCTTATTTTCCGTCTTTACTTGACAGTTGACTGAATACTTCTAATTGGAAAGGCTAAACCAAACTAAAAAGCACCTTTCACTTTTCTTTAATGTGACAAATGCTGTGTTCTCTTCCAGAGAGTGGACACCATGTAGTGCTTTTTTTTTCTTAGTTAGCTTATTCCCTATATTCTGTTCCCTTATCTCGTTTCTTATTTCTTTGCTGCCTTGTCCTCTGTTTTGGTTGGGCTTTTTTGTCTGTATAATTTTCCAGCTTTCTTCTCCCTCTATACATACTTTCCTCCTGCCTGTTGGGGTTTTTTTCTCACTTGCTGCTCAGCTGTATTTCTGCTTCCTGCCCTTGACATTCCTGTCCATTGGTGTGGAGTGATCCACTGGATCTCCCCAGTTCAAGTGCAGTTGATCACTACCAAATTCATCTTAGGGAGCAGCACATCACAGAGGCAGACAGGCAGTTCCTGGGTTTGTTTCCAGCTCTTTTTAGCTGATGATGAGATCTTGGCTTTGAAGAGCCAGGACTACCAGCAAGTGCTGTGCATGGCACACTTTGCAACCTCTTTGTGTTGGAAAGAATGAGAGCCTAAAATATTTGATGTAAATGTCAAAGAAGGAAAAGCACAACAAAATGGAAAATAAATTGGTGCCTATTAGCCTTTGCTGTTTGCTTCAGATAAGCATTTGAGTTCATTTTTTTCATATTGGTTTTACCTGTAATCTGTCTCATTCCTGAGTGAGTGCTCACTGCAGCTTTGCCCCATGTATTTTACAACTACCACTGAATTTTTGTTTGACTTCAGCTGTCCATGTTGCTGCCTGCAGCAGAACACCCTGGAGCTTCCCCATCTGAATAAGTTTTTTTTTTCAATTTTGTGCAGGCAATATCTGTGTAAGAAAAGTTGGTGTTGTTTTATAAAAATTCATTTGCTGTATTACTTTATAATATTCCTTTATGAAGAGCACTGCCAAAATTATGTGATTTGTATATTTTACCTATTATCTTTCTTAATCTGGTTCTCATGGCACAACTTTGCAATTTTCTTTCTTACTGAACTGAATCTACATTATTTATTGTGACTCTTATGAGATCTCAGATCCACATCTTTTTCCTTGGTCATCTGATATTTTTTTCAGTGCTGCAGAATATTTTTGTCACTGTTATATTCAGTGAAATCATTTGACCTTTGCATAGTAGATGTTTGAACATTAAGTAGTCTGCTGGGAGACACACAATAAATGCTGGATTCTTTCCTTTATGGTCTTTTAAATTGCATTTAAAATACAAACTCAGAAATACTAATTTCTTTTAAAGCAAAATAGACATTGATGCTGGATATAAAGCCTCCATTCAGCTGATAGTTCACTTCAGCTGTGTGATGGCTGCCAGTGGGAGGCTCCAAAACACTGATATTAACTAAAAACTTTTTTTTTAAAGGACTGTTTTCAGTTTGGGATGATAAAAAACGTATTAGTACGTATGATTCTGAAAAAAAGATACTTCTTCCCTAGATATACTTTTCTCCCTTAAAAAACACAACTGACTTAAACTCTTTAAACCATTTTCATACTAAATTAATGCAACTTAGAGAAGAATACTGGAGATTTTATTAGTTCTAATCTGAAAAACAGTATGTGAAAGACCTGTAGGACACTGCTGTATAATATGAATTGGCCGCTTTTGGCACAGATGTGCAAGACTGGTGTTTGACAAGTGTTATTTTGTGTATTTATTGCACTGGAGTTATTTTCTCAGGTATGGCTTCTGATTTCACTGGCTTTTTGTGAGCAGAGGCTCTTCACAGTTTACAGGGTATATTGGGCATTACCATTACGTTGACACAACGTGATTTGATTTTTAGTACATAATCTTTTTGTTTTGGACATAAATTCCGTGAGTAGGTCACACCCGCTGGAAAGGAGGGCACGCTCAGTGCAGGGGATTACACTGCCAGCACTCCCCAGTGTCCAGTGTTCCAGGGGGAAGGTCCTCACACAGCAAAGCTTTTTAAGCATGTGCTTAAGGCCAGTGTGTGCTTAAAGGCTTTTGATATATAGGAATTGGGGTCTGAACAGAGCAAAGAAAGGCTCACGCCAAAATAAAGCTGGCAATATTTGTTGATGGTTTGCTTCTTCAGCGACCTACATTTTTTTTTTTTTTTATCTAATGCTACTCTATTTAATTTAGATGGGTGTTTTTTCATAAGTAGCTGGTCAAATCTGTTCAGATAACTGAAATGAACTTAATTAGTACAGCACTGGTAATTCAGTGCTTTACCAGAAATTAGGAGATATAAGGAAATAAATACAAGACACACATTTTCATTGCATGTCATATCTCGTGTGTCTCACTCTCCTGAATGGTGAGAAGTGGGAGAGCATCTGTTCAGGGTTTAAGTTTTCTGTTGGGACTGGCTCTTAGGTAGAAAAGGGTAAGAGATTCCTCTAACTCAGTTGTGAATTTTTTTCTCGCTGGTTCTGAGGAGTTTTCGTTATTGCCTTTGACTAATCTGACGTGGGTCTGCCCATTGGAGACCTCTGGCCCCGCTGGCCTTTGAGCACATCAGTGCCCCAACAGTTAATTTAATCAAGGCTCACAGGACATTTCCTTCACAGTTATATTCCTTCTGTGTGTGTTGGATGCATGCAAGAATGGAGAATATGAATTTGCATGCTTAAGCAGCAATAGTGCCAGATAAATCAAACAATATCAGTGAGTATAAAGCCTTGGAAGTTAGGGGTAGCAATAAGAGTGTACTATATATAAAAGCTTTAAATATTACTTAGCACTAATTAGGTCATCCTTTTTGTCTTAGTAGTTTTGTTAAATTTGCTTTTTAAAGGAGAACGAGTGAAAAAATGTTTGCTTCTGTGGAATAGAGAAATGCCCAGCCACAGCAGGTTAATTTCTTGGTTAAAATTTATTTAATTGAAAGGAATAATTGAAGGGTGACTGTACTGAATTTTGAATGCACTTTAACTGACATAGCTGTAGAAAGCTGTATTTTGGGGATACATTTGTGTTTGCTTAGCTTTTGATTTAGTTGCAAACTGTTCAGCACTGTGATTGGTTGAAATGTATTTGGTAAAATTTGGGACAGTCACTCATGTCAAATGTTACTTTTTCATAAAATATTGATCACGTTTTCTTGAATAATATTTGAGTTGCAGTAGATCTTTGATTTGGTGTGCATATTTTTGACATTTGAGAGGTTTAGTTACTCCCCAAACTGTTAATAAATCTAATGAAGTTTATGGAATTACCAGACATATTTTTAATTGTTTTAAAATCATTGCAGTTTGATAAACCAGGTAGTACAGATAATGGGAAACACTTTACACATATGTTTGTGTGTAAAAATGTGAAGAAATAGTGAAGTAGATTAAAGGATATGCACACCAAATTCCATTAAAATAAAAGAAATTAGCTTTTTAAGTATGTCACAGTTTAGCACAACAATAATGCAATTGTACTTTTTTTTCTCCTACAATTATCTTGCTTAAGGTACTTCATAATATTTCTGTTCTCCTCAAGGCAAGACTGTATTGTCTCAGTATTCAAAGAGGAAATAAAGATTCTTTTTGTGAATATGGGATTATATCTTTTACGTGTTTGTGATGATATAAATTACATTTTTTCTCTATATCAGTAATCGCATTAATTCTTTAAGATGGGAAATTTTTCATTACAATAGTCCCTGTGGTAGTTACTATAGAAAAAAATTAAATAGATTTTTCTTGTAAATATTTGTGGATTAATTCAGTATGCTAGGTATTCCAAGTGTCTAAACACTTTAAAAAGTGGGAAATTAAAACATGCACACAGAACTAGGAGTGGTTTTATTGTGTTAAAAATTTATCAGATTAAAAAAAATCCCACTTAAAGGAGAATTGTTGAACTACTTAGCAATTGTGTCTTCAGTATATGTAAGAATACCCTTGCAGTGTCATGCTGCAAATGAATTCATGAAATGAAAATACTGATTACATTAACATACAGTATTGTGATAGTACCCAATTGTAAATTGCAGTATGTAACCTTTAATACAAATATTTGTGTCAATCAAAATTGACCGATAGCTTGGTATACAGGGTTTAAAAGATACCATTGTTTTTAATAAGATGATCCGGGAGGATGAGGACCAGTTTGAATTTGTTCCTTATCAGCATTTCCAGAAAAAAAGGATATTGTCTCCAAAATACATGATAGGAAGGCTTTCCATTTCCCATCTGTGAATGAGTGAGGCCTTTAGAGGTTTCAGTGTTTCATCCAAGGGTGAAAATAACTTCCTTAATATTCTAAAGAATGTAGCACGACTCGCCTACTCATATTTTTGGGGGTAAAGAACAAAAAGTGCAGGCAGTGTTACAAAGAAATTTAGCCATTGCTTTTCTTTATTAAAAAAAAAAATAAATAATTTCTGCTCTTTTTCGTGCATGCCAGAGAATTCTGCCTCACTGTGCCTTTGAACTTTTTTTTAACCATTTTTTGCGATTATCACTTTTTAGTTTGATAACCTCCATCAGTTCCTTCCTTACCCTTGTTAAGTTAGGAGCTGATTCGGTGGAGTGCTAAGTGCTCTAAATTTGCTCTGCAGTTCCCAGGAGGTGTTTGGTTTCTCACAGGACCACGGCCTGGGTATTTTAACCAGAACACAGTGGAAGAAAGTAAGAAGCACAGACTCCTTAAGTTTTACATACTGTGATCCAAAGAAACCCTTACAATTTCACAGTTTTTACTGGACAACAGAGGAGTTATCTGAATGCCACCCTTCTTCATTTAGGAGGAATTCAAATATATTCACGTAATTCTAGCAATTACATAGGTGTGTGAACCTAAGAGAGAAATGTGGTGCATTTACTTAGTATTCTTAAGGCCAAATTGCCTATACAAATTTTTACAGAAGAAAATCCAAATGACTTTGGTTTTGATACCAAGGGAACATGGAAAACAGAATGAAAATTGTCTTTAAATGATGCAAAGTTCCTGCACAAAGGCTTGCATTGCATTTTAAAAGACTAGTGCAGTTGCTGTTATAAGGAATGAATTTATGTGTCTTGTTGCAAGTACAAAGAGAGCTTAAATTCATATACACAAAGAGCCATCAGGATTCTCTTTTAACTCTTAAATCCATTTCTAGAAAAATGAACAGGAAAGAATAGAAAAACAGAGAAGGGTGTTTTGAAAAGCTTTTAGTAGATCCTGCTTTCTGCAGAACTGCAGATCTTACTTGTTTCAAATAGCCTGTGATAGTTTGTTGGAAAATGATTGGCCACAAAAAATTCCGTTGCTTATTAAATATATATTTATTAAAATACATTTAAAAATCCTCAGATGATTGATCTACTTATTCAGACCCTTAAAAGCAAGAAAATAAGTAATGCACTTCAAACAGCACACCGTAAACTCAACCCATTAATAGTACTTGCAGTTGTGCTGTAGTGTTGTACTTTTGCAGGGAAATACCTTCCATGTCCAAAGGAATTCAGGAGTGGAGCATGTGCATTGGTTTGTATGATACTTCACCTCCAGCCTCAGTGCCATTAACATGGTCTGTTAACAGACTGCATGATAGGCATTCTTGTTTTGTTCAGGGGCCTGTAATAATTGGGCTAGAAATTGCTGATTGGATTCTGCATGCAAAATGCTGTTCTGTGGGTCTCCCATGTAACTTCCCTTCTGCACCTGGAGTGGGATGGTGGCAGCCCAGCATTTCCATGGTGGAAAATGCCAGCTGTTGAAGTACTGCCTTCAGGTTGTACCTCCAGGTTCTCGCTCTGGAGGAACCGAGTCAGTAACAGAGGTAGGTGGTTGTTCCCTGGCCTGTATCAACACTCTGGGTATAACTGTATTAACCCTGGTTACCTTTTCCTTGAGAAATTGTGTTAGGCTGTGAGAAGATCCTGACTCTAAATCTCAATTGCATACAGAATTCTTTGTTATACTTAATTTAAAATTTCTGTCCCATCACTTATCCTCAAAGGAGATTATTTCCTAACTTTCGTGTGTTTTTTCTGTTATATATCCATGAGACTCCCCTGAAGGCTAACGGAACCTGGTGAGGTGCACTAGGCTTCAGCTTTGTCTCAGTTTGTCCTGTTTCACAAAGTCTGACTTTTCAAAATAGATCAACCTGTTCTCACTATTCTTGTCTGTTCTTACTATTTAAATCCCAGTGTAACACACAGTTTCCAGAAGTAACTAAAATAATGTCTATGATTCCCCAAATCCTTATAGACAACACTCCAAGGACATTAATGTCAAACTCAGATAATTAAAATTTGTATCCAGCCAGGCTAATTAACCCATTAAAGCCAAAACGCATAGATGAGAATTTGTGTCAGTTTGGCATTAGTACGTTGTCATGTCGTGTCAAATCTGGTTTCGGTGGACTTCATTTCAACAATATGAATTGTGTTCCCCAATTATTTTCTCCTCTACCAGTGTATTTGTAGCAAGGAGAGGGCTGCTTCTTAAAAATGACTAATCGTGGTGTAGGAAATCCAGTCAAGTCCTTTCAGACTAATAAGGGAGCTGGGAAGGAGTGATCTAAATGTAAAGAGATCTTGCTGCCTGGAAATATTCAAATGCTGCTGTGTAGAGGAAATCTGCATATCCTGATTTCTGGTTCAAATACCTTTTCCTTTTGGCAGTTCTGGAAAACAGTCCTGGAGGCTCTGGCTGGTCTGTGGGGCTGAACTATCTTTCCGAGTGGTTTAGCTGAGACATGTAAATAGGAACTACACGGGTTCACCTGAAAGCCATGTCAGACTTTGCTCAGATTATTGGATGTGACAAAGTTGGACAACAGCCTCTGGTTCAATCCGTCTTAAAAGGCTCTAAGAAGCTTAAACCACGGGGTAGTAAGAGGAGGAGACTGTGGAGCCTCTCTTATTCTACTGATATTTTTATGGGGGTCTCAATTAATAAAAAAACCCCTGTAGTTTGTAGAGTGACTTGTTTCTCAGTAGTTACTGTGCATTTCAAAATTCAGTGAATTATCTTGGAGGCTTTTAGAGTGCGCAGTGGCAAGTTTAAAACACGAAACCCTGAGCTTGCCCTCCAGTTGGGTGAATGAGCCTTTTTCCAGGAGGCCCCTTCTTTGCTGAAGGGCCTGACCAAGGGAATGTCTCTCCTTTGGCCAGGCAGGAACCTCGGTTTTCTGCTGGCAGGGCAAGGTGAGCAACCTGGTGGGGCTGAGTGGGGACACCGGGATGGAGCGTCATGTAATCCCAGCTGTCCGCTGCTGTGCTGTGTGGCCTGGGGCAAGTCACTTAAACTGTCTGTTTCTTCATCTGTAAAATAGGAGAGAGTAACTCTTACCTCCCTCACAGATTAGTTAATGCTTGTACAGCATTTTAAAGTGAAACACTGTGTGTAACCACTCAGTGTCCTTACCTAACGGAGCAAACCAACGTGCTCCCATCTGAAAAGCAGCATCACAGCCTGGTGCTCCAGAAGCAGCGTAACCTGGATGGCTGTTGAACAATATTTAGATATGCAGGCAATGAGCGAGACACTCGTGGTGTTTAAGAAACAGCTGAGCACAACGTTTACTATGAATGTAAGATAACAACTTGACAAAAATCGATCCCAACAAGATGCTTATGAATACTGAGACTACCTTCAAGGGCTGAAGGCACAGGTGGGAGCATTTTGTAGGAAAACTATCACCACCTCTCTTTTATTTGGACTTTGGAGGTGCATTATACACCAAAAGAAACTGTGGATGATGTTTATATGAATTAACTGATAATAAGAGCTGCTGTGTGTGATGGAGGATGAGGCAGCTCTCAGAGGAGTTGTGTGAGGGGAGCAGGACCCCGACTGTGTGTGGAAGGAGCTGTGTCCTCTGATGGGTCTGTGTTGGCACTGCTCGAGACATCAAATACTTCTTGTAAATGGTATTTCATCCAGGAGGAAATGCAAATGCAGAGCTTTTTTCGTAGAATAATCTTAAGCTATTTCTTAGAAACAGCCTAACTAATGGAGATGACTGCACATTTGACACATAGGTCGCTGTTTGGTTTAAAGGTTAATGCTTTTGAAATACTCCAAAAGTCTGAGCTGTGCTTCTTATTGGAAAGGGTGGACTTTGCTTGAGTAGCCTTTTCCAAAATGCGTAAAATTTCTTCTAAACTATTTACTGCAAGTAATACATTTTTAAGGAATTGTATTTGAGGTACTGTGAGGTATCAACAAGGAGAAAAGCGTACAATACTGAATCTGATGAGAGTAATCCCACACACTTAGTGGTAGTTGTTTTCCCTTGGCTGTTTCATGCATAATTCTCTCTTCTGCATATGTGGAGGGAGAGGAAGAATCTGAACCTGTTTGTAGAAGTCTGAGTCACTAAGATTTTATTTTGTAAGTACAAGTACAAACTCATTTTGTCTACTTAAAGGCATTTTGTAATAATTTCGTGGTTATTAGTATATTTTCACACATCCTTATCTGAAAGGCCTATCATTACATGAAATGCAATCTCTGAAACATTTACTACTGCATACCCTAGCCAGAAAACTGTATGGGGAGTAGCTGTGTATGGACTTAAAACTTTTTAGGATTCGCCTCAAGACCAGAGAGATACTTAATTAAATATTAAAGTAACAGGCAAAAGGAGAGTTAAGAGTAAAAATACTGAGAATTGTTTTGAAAGTGATTTTTCAACTGGAATATTTTGTGGTTGTTGTCCCTCATTACACATTCCTCTCTGTAGAATGGGAAGAGCAAGATGTTCTACCATACTTCTAATACTGTGAAAATAAATAATTTGGGGTGTATGAGGTTTTTTTATGTGCTGCAGTACTGGTGATCACAGATCATTAATGGAGAGAAGCAGTACTGAGGCAGGAGGTAGCCAGATTCATGGAGTGAGCTCTTGCTTAAAAAAGTTTCTTGGAGTGTGACTTTGATGACCCTGTGTTAGAGAGGATCTCTTTGCCTCCTTCATAGTATTGTATGAGACATCTTCTTGTATTGCTTTAATGATTTCAGAAAAGAGTTTTAAAATAGAAAATCAGCTTACTTCTTCACAAAGGC